>NC_135969.1:33794086-34101191 GCF_053455715.1 Rhinoraja longicauda
AATTTGAAGGCCTCAGTTTT
This sequence comes from Rhinoraja longicauda, assembly GCF_053455715.1. Lineage (NCBI taxonomy): Eukaryota > Metazoa > Chordata > Chondrichthyes > Rajiformes > Arhynchobatidae > Rhinoraja > Rhinoraja longicauda. Next base: position 33,794,107 of record NC_135969.1, read on the forward strand.
TCATCGTAAATAATCACCTCCTTTACCTTGAAATTCCCTTTGAAGTCATTTTCTGTTTCAAATTGCAACTGCAGTTCACAAAAGGAATATCTGATAGATTTATCCTTAACGTGAGAAATGATCTGAGAATATTCAATATTATATACTGTATCCTTGTGTACTAAATCATGCCCTTTAGTTTAGCTTAGAGATACAGCGGGGAAACAGGCCCGTCAGCCCACCGAGTCCGCACCCACCAGCGATCCCCGCACACTGACACTGTTCTGCATATACTCGGGACAATTTTTACATTTGTACCAAGCCGTTTAACCTACAGACCTGTGCATCTTGGGAGTGTAAACGGAAACCGACGATCTCGGAGAAAACCCTCGCATACAAACTCCTTAATAATAATAATATGCCTTTATTGTCATTGTACGAACAGTACAACGGAATTAGAAGTGCTACATCTGAAACAGTGCGACGGTGCAAATCTTTCAAAAACATTCGCACAAACATAGGAACCAACACAAGTACCAATATCAATAAAAACCAATAAAAACTAATAAATAATAAATGAGTTTTGCACCTAAGATGCTGTATATATTTAAAAAAACGGATAACACCATTAGCCAGGATTGAACCCGAGTCTCTGGCGCTGTAAGCGCTGTAAAGCAGCAACTCTACCGCTTCACATTTGTTTAAAATAAAGAATAGATGTTGACAGTTAGTAGTTTATTCAGGGACTACCTACTGAGCAGTTATACCGCATATTTGTTTTTCTAACATTTTCATTGTTCCCATGCACAGAGCGAGACTCATCAGCATCGCTCGTTTAAAGTCTTAGATGCTTTTGTAGTATGTGCTGGGGAAACTTGGTGAAGGTAAAGTGGGACAGCAATGTTCCTACTGAACATTGTCTTGAGCGTTTTTATACTTTTGATAGAGGGGTACACAAAGCTGAAACAGAAAGGAAATTTTCATAAAAGAATCCTCGTATTCTTTTAATACATACAGTTATCAAGTATTAAGCCAAAAAAAATCCTGACAAGTAGAATAACATCAAAGTCATAATGACTTTTTAGAATGTAGTTCAAACAATCATTCAGAAGCATCATAAGCTATACCACATAGTTGCCAAAATATTCATTGCATACTGGAGTTTATTCATTCACTGGAGTTTAGAAGGATGAGAGGGGGACCTTATAGAAACATATAAAATTATAAAAGGACTGGACAAGCTAGATGCAGGAAAAATGTTCCCTATGTTGGGCGAGTCCAGAACCAGGGGCCACAGTCTTAGAATAAAGGGGGAGGCCATTTAAAACTGAGGTGAGAAAAAGCTTTTTCACCCAGAGAGTTGTGAATTTGTGGAATTCTCTGCCACAGAGGGCAGTGGAATCCAAATCACTGGATGGATTTAAGAGAGAGTTAGATAGAGCTCAAGGGGCTAGTGAAATCAAGGGATATGGGGAGAAGGCAGGCACGGGTTATTGATTGAGTGACGATCAGCCATGATTACACTGAATGGTGGTGCTGGCTCGAAGGGCCGAATGGCCTCCTGCACCTATTTTCTATGTTTCTATACTGATGTTTTTTATTAATATAAGAATATAAGAAGTAAAAGCAGAACTAGGCCATTTGGCACCTTCAGTTCTCCATCAATCCTGGTTGATGTTTGCTCTCAAAGCCACATTGCTTGATTCTCTTAATATCTCAACTTCTATTGATCTGCATCGTAGAAACTCACCCACTGAATCTCCACAACCATCTTAGAAAGAGAATTCTAAAGATTCATACAAAAAGTTGGAGTAACTCAGCGGAACAGGCAGCATCTCTAGAGAGAAGGAATGGGTGACATTTCGGCTTGAGACCCTTCTTCAGACGCTTCCCTGTGGGTGAAGAAGTTTCTTCCCATTCTATTTTGAATGGCTAATGCCTTGCCTTAAGACAGTACCTCCTGTTCTTGCTGTCACATTGGGGCAACATCAACTTCATGCCCCAAAATAATTTCAAAGGTCGCTGTTAGATACCTGATGCATTGTACATCTTCGAAACACAAATAGCATGATCTTTTGGCAGCATGCATCAATGCAAGGGAACATGAATGACCTTGTCCTGGAAGCATCCACCATTATGTCTTCCCCACTACCTGATCCAACCATTGACCTCAACATCCCTCTTTCATGCAGTTTGTATTTGGCCTCGCCATAGCAAAGGTGTAAGGCAAGGATAGAGGGTGTGGTGATTCCCACAGCAATTTACTATCTGTGTGCTTCTTTGTTGAGAAAAATGGTATAAGATATTTACCAGTAATGAAATAGAAACATTTTTACATAGTTTGATGTCAAAATAGGTTGACCTCCATTCTGTTCTTTGAAAGTAGCCAACAAAATCTGTAGCCAGATGGTATTCTGGCTTCTGGCCACCACAAAGTAAAATTTTAACTTTATAAAAACATATTATATTCACAGTCTATTTCATTCCCATAGTTCTAATCTGCCCTTCTGTTACTGTACTTAAGAAAACTTTATCACTGTTGTGCCGATGCACTGACACGACACTCCAGGACTATTCTAGCCCCTGTTTATCTTAGCAGAGAAGTCTCAATAATATTGTGACTCAGTTAGCAAATGTATGTTAAAGTATTAACAGACTTTACAATAAACTTGCATCTTGAGTACTAATCGAATGAGTGACTTAGTTCTTGTTTTAAAAAAAGTTTGCTGGTTTTAATATTTTATGTGGGGCCTTCCATAAGGCAGGAAAGGATTAGAAGAAAATAATTCCACAGCCAAACCGAATGGCATCTAGTACAATGACTAATTCTGGCAAAAACATGAGTCCTGGCTGATAATAAAAACATATTTTAATACCATTTAAACATTTCCAGATGCAATTAAAACTTGCATGGAGAACTGACAAAGGACTGGTGTATGACAAACGATTGGATTAGATTAAATTAAACTGTTAGTTGTGGGGAAATTGTAAATCAAAGAGCTAGTAACGCTGTTTGTCTTTCTCACGATTTGAGTTCTTTGAGAACTATAATCTAATATTTTGTTTTATTCTAAAGAGAATGCTTGTCTGGAAACATAGAAAATAGATGCAGGAGTAGGCCATTCGGCCCTTCGAGCCATTCAATGTGATCATGGCTAATCATCCAAAATCAGTACCCTGTTCCTGCTTTCTCCCCATGTCCCTTGATTCCATTAGCCCTAAGAGCTAAATCTAACTATCTCTTGAAAACTCTTTATAATAAGGTAGAGGATTATTTCCCATCGTCAATTAGTTTTTCACAGTAAAACTTGTGGGGATAATTGCTGCTTTACCAGCTCTGACAAGTGTTTTACAAATATGAGAATTAATTACAAATAAATTAATTCACTTTTCTGTACCTTTTCCCAATTCTCGTAATCCAGCAGGCAGACTCATTACTTTTTTTACACCTTGGTCATTCCTCCTCTGCCTCTGAGTTGAGTTGTGATTATTTAAAACTGTATTGACTTTTTGTGGGTTTCACATTGAATCCACTTGTTTCATAATCATCATACCCTTTCCAATAGGAGTCATTTTGGAAGAGTCATCTCTGAACTCAGTTTGGTTATCTCATAGATTCTATACTCGCAGTACTCACACTCCTGATCATCTAATGTGGCTAAACTAATCTCCATATAATCTTGCATTCCACTCCCCAGTCCCCCACCCCCTGCCCAATTCTTACAGCCTCCTGAGGCTGGATTCCCTGTCCTGCAACATTCACTGTTTTTTCCATTCCACTAAAGTTGCGTGACTGACTGAGTTTTAGATTTTTTAGATTTAGAGATACAGCGCGGAAACAGGCCCTTCGGCCCACCGGGTCCGCGCCGCCCAGCGATCCCCGCACATTAACACTATCCTACACACACTAGGGACAATTTTTACATTTACCCAGTCAATTAACCTACATACCTGTACGTCTTTGGAGTGTGGGAGGAAACCGAAGATCTCGGAGAAAACCCACGCAGGTCACGGGGAGAACGTACAAACTCCGTACGGATGGCGCCCGTAGTCAGGATCGAACCTGAGTCACCGGCGCTGCATTCGCTGTAAGGCAGCAACTCTACCGCTACGCCACTGTGCCACCGTTCTTCAGCATGTCTGGTTTTTTTTTATATCTGCTGTCATCCCAAGTGAATGAATATATTTGGGTACCAATAAAAGTGGAATGAGAGTTTAAACTTTTTACTTTGGTGTTCAAGTAGGAGAATGGGCATTTCAAGAAATTTTGAATCGTGCTGAACAGCGGTTGAGACATATTTTGCAGCGATCTACCTAGCAATAAAATAACTAATAAATCTTTGAAGAGATAAATATTCTGAAATATAATGGACCTGAAATTTTGCATGTTTTAATGTCATGGACTAGAATTTATGAATTAGTACCAGTGGCATGAGAGCTTCTTGCAATGAAATATAGAAATTATCACAGGTTAATTTTTCAGAACGGACGGTGAGGTTGTCAAATCAGCTGGAAGTTTGGATGTACAAACCGAGATGTAAAAAACGCCTGTGTGCAACAAACAGTTTGGCTACCAGCACCAAACCCTGTGATACATACATCACAGATCCTAAGCTTCCATTCACAAAAACATCTCTCCACACTGACCCTTTACCTCCTATAACCAAGCAATTCAATTGCCCACATGTCCAGATCCATGTGAAGGAAGGAACTGCCGATACTGCAGATCTTTTTGTGCACAACCCGCAGGCATTGCCACTTTCATTTCACTGCACATCGAGTATGTGTATGTGACAAATAAATTTGACTTGACTTGACTTGGTTAAAACCAAAGATAGACACAAAATGCTTAAATAACTCAGCGGGACAGGCAGCTTCTCTGGAGAGAAGGAATGGGAGATATTTTGGGTCAAGACAGCAATTTGTGTCTGTGCCCAGGTCCATGGTCTTTAACCTTTTCAAAACATATCCAAGTGTGACCTTTGTAAAAAGGCCTTCCTGAATACTTTTGGATCCCCATCAATTTGTAATGTGGATTAATATGGTTGCATGTTCTTCAGTTTATTACTTAAAATGTCTTAGTTGATTTGCAGATCACATTGTGTTGTGTCTTTGCGCAATATTAAAAATAATTTTATTGTTCGAATACACCAGTTTGAAACGCCAGTCATGTATAAAACTGAACTCTCTGGCACGCAACCTCAGCTAATCTGCAGCTTGGGGAGAAAAATGAGTCGGTGACCTCATAAATTTTCAAGGTATTACAAAAGAAGTGACCAAATTGAGCCAGGGGTTTCTTCACTGTGCTGACAGGTTTAAATAGAGGAAGACATTTGGGGAAAATTGGCACCTTGAACTAAATCAGTCTAAATTACTTAGGCTAAAGGGGAAAATGAATCCTGAAGCAGGGTCATTATTGAATCAGGCAACATTATTGTGATTGAAAAATAAGATAAAATGCTGGAGCTAGAAAGCACGGTGAACATGGTGGAACAATGAGGGCTAAGAGGTTCTATCAAGTAATGCAATCTTTATTTCAGGTGCATGTAATAGTTACAGTTCTGTTCGAAAATTACACATACAGCTTACTTAATATATAATACCATTGGGCAGCACGGTGGCGCTGCGGTAGAGTTGCTGCCTTACAGCACTTGCAGCACCAGAGACCCAGGTTCGATCCCGTCTGTGGCTGCTGCCTGTACAGAGTTTGTACTAAATTAAATTCCAGAAAGTCCACAATATTTCTCCAGGTCTTCCATGCACAGATACACAGAGATGTTTGGAGTTGAGCAGTAGCATTTAAAGCACTTTGGTGAGCTGTTAACTTTTACTGTCACTAATATTGCTTTTAATTGACCAATTTAAATTGCTGGACCACCAGTTGGCGGGAAATCGAGGGGCCGAATGGCCTACTCCTGCACTTATTTTCTAAATAGGTTGTGGTCACCTGCATAAATGAGGATTATTTTGTCAAGAAACCCATCCCTATTTGGATGTAGACACAAGGAACTGCAGATGCTGGTATTTCAAAATAAAGAGACACAAAGTGTTGAAGTAACTCAGCAAGTCAGGCAGCATCTCTGGAGAACATGGATGGGTGACATTTTAGGTCGTGATTTCGGGATGCTTTACATATTACAATATAGTTGTATCATCTTGTTATTCTTTCGAAACTCCTTTTGGCAGAATATACACGATGACTGTTACAATTGAAAGCTTTGTGCTTGTGATAGCGAATGAATTTGTAAACACACAAATTTGACTTTGAGAAGGAGATTTGTTTTAAATGGCGAGAGAGCCATAAAATGGTGAAATTAAAAAGTATGAGAAGTTTATATTCTGGTGGAGCTTTACCTCAAGGCTTGAATAGCCTTCAGTTTGTAGTTTTGCAACAAAATAACAGTTCTTTTCTAATAAGATATTCATCTTATTAAATATTTACATTTAAACAAACAGCTTGGATTTTGTACTGATTTTTTTTTAACACAGTGTTTTAGAAATGATTGTGTGCACAGGATGATCTCATAGTCAGGATGCATTTGATTCAGGACAGTCTCCAGATTTATTCACTTGAAGCCAAGATGCAGACACCCCAGATGTTTATCACTCTGCACCTCGAATGAGTTAGTGGTGAATGGAATTAACCATTCATAGAGGTGAGAAAGAAACATAACAAATTGAAAATAGGACCAGGAACAGGCCATTTGTCCACTTGAGCTGATCAATCTTGGTTGCAGTGTAAGAAAATAACTGCAAATGCAGGTACAAATCGAAGGTATTTATTCACAAAATGCTGGAGTAACTCAGCAGGTCAGGCAGCATCTCAGTAGAGAAGGAATGGGCGACGTTTCAGGTCGAGACCCTTCTTCAGACTGGTTGCAGGTTGAGTTCATCTGCCTTGCCTGTCAGCCCTCTAGTATTAAAATTAGTGCATTTCAAACCAACAATCTGTCCTTGCTCCTTGCCTTTCTTCTGCCTACTCTATCCATTAAACCTGCTTTCATCACCATCCATGCCGCCTTTCAGCCTTTCGCCTGTCTTGGTCCTGCATTTATAGATGGCTAAAATGGATAATGTGACAGAAACACGATAAGATGAAGGGAATGTTGCAGACTTCAACAAGACCTACAGAAATGATTGTTCAACTCACTCAATATTATTGAACAATGTTGCAATGGAGATAAGGCCAATCAATGTGGTCGAAGAGGGGAATGCATTTTCAAATGAATAGACCAATATGTTTCTTGTCCCTTGAGGAATTAATGTTGTGAATGGAAGCAGGCGAGGTAACTGTTCAATGTTTAGAAAGCAAATAAGATCTGTCAGCATTGACACCGTTTGGTTCAATTTTAAATATAAAGGGAAAATAAAGAATTGAATATGTGCTAAAAGACAAAGTTCAAGGAGATTAGAGATCTGGTTCACATGATCCCTATGGGAAATCTCAGCATATAAAAAAGTAGGAATTCTTACATATGTAAAGCCATCCTATCCTCACAAGGTAAAAAGAGGATTTAACTCAGGATATGTGAATAAATAGGAGCCTTGAGATTGGATTTCACCCATCGATGATGCACTGGACGAGTACCAAATTCAGATCTGACAGTAAGTGGGAAATTACCCATCAGCCCCCCCCCCATAAATAAAAATCACTTAACTAGGATTTCCTTCCTGTAAGAAAGAATTCTTGTTTTTTCACTTCCTTTTCGGAGATATTAAACCCAACCTATGCATTTTACACACACTTGCTAAGCTTGCGGGAGCAACAGGACTTGTGTGTTCCACTCTCAGTCATGTGAAATGATCAGGCTGGAAATTGCATCAAATGGTGGAGTTAGGGTTTGGTGGGGAGGTTGATTGAGAATGATCAGCCATGATCACATTGTATGGCGGTGCTGGCTCGATGGGCTGAATGGCCTCCTCCTGCACCTATTGTCTATTGTCTATAAAGGAGGGAGTGGAGGGGGGAAAGGTAACGGCATGACACCCCATCAGCATAATCCACCAGAATGCAGTAAGTCAATGCATCCGGTAGCTTTTTGATGGTTCAGATACATCCGAATGAGCAGCAGGCTGAATAAATACCAGGAATTTTGAACCACAACATTTTATAGGTATAACGTAGGAATAAAATATAGGAATTAAAATTAGGCAGATGATTTTTAATATATAATGGTTACAATTTAACCATGCAATTTTCACTACTCGTAAATTGCGAATTAAAATAACAAAGATCTGAGTCACGACATTTTGATGCAATTTACAACAGTAATTAATAGCTGTCATGCACATCAAGTGCAAAATATAATGGGGGATTGAAATTGGCGTGAGAATGAATCACGATGGCAAACGCCCAGTCCAGTTTCACAGTGGGTGGAACTTGCACATGCTCAAACATTCAGAACTTCTCCTTTTATTTTATTCTCAATAAAATAAATGCACAAAGAAATGGGCAAATGGACCCTAATTTCTTGACTGGGGAGTTTAAAGCTAATTATGAACTTCGTTTATTGGAAAACTTGAATAGCTTGGTTTATAAAAGAATATGCAAAAACAACAGCCACAAATTTATTTTGTAATTATATGGAAAATGAAAGGAATTGTAATGCAGAATTGCTGACAAAGGTCAAGGAAATCAATGTGTGGAAATGGAACAAAATAGCATTGGCATTAAATTATTTGCTGTTCTGAACAAGAGATAGCCATGCAATAATAATTTCTTGTTCAGAACAGCAAAACTAATGGCATGTATCATTGACCATTGATGAAATTTGGAGAAGGGATAGCAGAGATTCTGACCCTTGGTGGATCAATCCTGCTGATACTGCTTGCAGAATAGCCAATGTCACTACTTATATAAGAATGCAGTAAAGTTAACTGGATGACTCAGATGTGCTTAAGTGCTTCAACTGTATAAATCAAGAACAATGTGATGATCATTTAGAATTACACCGATCAGCCAAAACATGATGACCTGATGAGTCAAAACATTATGACTACCTGCCTAATATGCTGTTGGTCCTCCGTGTGCAGCCCTGTACGCAGCAGGGTGTGATGCACTGTGTATTGTGACACAGTCCTCCCATGATCACCATTAACATTTTCTGTGACTTGTGCCACAGTAGAACTTCTGTCGGTTTGGACCAGACGGGATAGCCTTCGTTGCCCTCGCGCATCGATGAGCCTTGGGTGCCCAACACCCTGTCGCCGGTTTGTGGTTTGTCCCTCCTCGGACCACTGTCGGTAGGTACTCACCACTGCTGACCGGGAGCACCCCACAAGCCTTGCCGTTTCAGAGATGCTCTGACCCAATCAGCTGGCCATAACAATTTGGCCCTTGTCAAAGTTGCTCAGGTCTTTACTCCTGTCCATTTCTCCTTCATCCAACACATCAACTTCTAGCACTGACTGTTCACTTGCTGCCTAATATATCCCACCCCTTGACAGGTGCCATTGTAACAAGATAATCAATGTTATTCACTTCACCAGTCAGTGGTCATAATGTTTTGGCTGATCGGTGTATATGGAGAGTCAGGTTGGATTCAGTAAAGTCCAGATATTTTTGAGAAAAATATTTTTTTTGTGAAGAATTTGTGTATTTAACGGCAAGCAATATATACGTTGCATAGTGATTTTCGGAAGATTTCATTTTCTTCAGGACACCATGCAGAGATTCACACTTTTTTAAAGAAGAATATTCTTATCTTGGACGCAGTGTAGAGAACTAGATTAATTGTGTGTATATGCGGAGATTTGTTTTTTTTTTACAGTGGTGGGTGCCTGGAACACGCTGCTGGGGATGGTGGTGGAGGCAGTAATGATAGTGGCACATTTAGGAGACTTTTTGATAGGTACATGAATATGCAGGTAATGGAGAGATATGGATCTTGGGCAGGCAAAAAAAGATTAGTTTAACTTGTCATCATGCTTGGCATTGATGTTATGGACTGCAGGACATTTCCTGTGGTGTCATGTTCTACGTTCCATGTGCAGCAGTTATATTACGAGGAAAAATAAGAATAAATTAATCCTACACCCTTTTGAAATAAGAATAAGAAGTGATCTATTGCAAAATATCAGATACTGAGGAGAGTGAAGAGAGTGGGTGTTGAGATTATGTTTCCACCTTTGATGAAATCTAGAACTATGGGGCGGTTTCTGGATAATACGTTTGCTATTTAGGACTGAGGAATTTCATTTCTCAAAGAGTTGTGAATCTTTGGAATTCTGTACTTCACAGATAGTGGAGGCTATCTTCCAGACTGAGATTTTTTCTTCAACTTATGGTTCTCATAATCTGATAGGTAAATTGAGGCCAGGGTCAGATCACCTACAATCATATTGAATGGGAAAGCAGGCGTGACAATCCAAATGGTTACTGCTGTTTGTCATTTCATAGAAACATATAAAATAGGTGCAAGAGTAGGCCATTTAGCCCTTCGAGCCAGTACAGCCATTCAATATGATCATGGCTGATCATCCAGAATCAGTACCCTGGTCCTGCTTTCTCCCCATATCCCTTGATTCCGTTAGCCCTAAGAGCTATATCGAACACTTTCTTATATACTTCCAGTGAATTGGCCTCCACTGCCATCTGTGGCAGAGAATCTCACAGATTCACAACTCTCTGGGTGAAAAAGTTTTTCCTCATCTCAGTTCTGTTGTTATGCTTGAGGAAGAAATCCAGCCTATTTTTTCTTTAAACCTGGTTATGGATCCATTGAGAGAATTAAGTACGTGTTGGGCGAATTGGCAATATTTATACTAAGTGCTAAATCCACTTTTTCCTTCAATATTTGCTTGTGTTTTGGACATTGTAAGCACTTGGCTTCACCAAACATCTGCAAAACAGGTGGCAAGCATTATAAAGGGCTGTGTTTGATAATACATGTTGTGAGAGATTTGAGATTGCAGGTGGATTTTTGCATGGAATATAATGTAAGAAGCTACAACAAATTTGTTCAAGGTAATATCGATAGTAGGGTTGAGCTATTCATTATAAAAAGTCCATTAAAGTAACAGAGAATACACCCAATAGATTGACTAGGGTCATGCGAAGGAGAGAAACTTAGTAATGAAATGAGTTTGGGATTTAATGCACTGAATAACCTCCTTTTGTGAAATGTCTGCTGTTTTATAATGGGAAACATTTATTTCAGATATTTTTCTGTGTAAAAATATTGCTTGAGAATAGACATGAGAACTGAAAGTTGAGAAAACGGAGGGAGGAGTTTCATGCCGATGAGACCTCGAAAGTTAAAGACTCGGCCAACAATAATGTGGGCTGTGATCTGAATGCACGGAAGGGCAGAATTATAGGAGGGGCAAGGTTGGCCAGGAGTTGTCAGAAGGTTATAGCCATGGAGCGGGGATGAGGCCGAAAAGATAGTTTCAAATGAAGCGACAGGGTGAGAAAACAGAGGAGTTGAATCAAGAGTGACGTCATGGGAATTACGGTTGAATCTGGAATAGCAGCATCATTTTGGCTAAGAAATTGGCTAAGAAAATAAGAATTTTGGCTAAGGGCACAGTGGCGTAGCGGTAGAGTTGCCGCCTTGCAATGCCAGACACCTGGGTTAGATCCCTACTACGGGTGCTGTCTGTATGGTTCGTACATTCTCCCTGTGACCGTGTGGGTTTTCCCCGGGTGCTCCGGTTTCCTTCCACACTCCAAAGACATGCAGGTTTGTAGGTTAATTGGTTTTGGTAAAGATTGTAAATTGGCTTCAGTAAAGATTGTAAATTGGCTTCAGTAAAGATTGTAAATTGTACCTAGTATATAGTATAGTGCTACTGTATGGATGATCGCTAGTCGGCGCGGACTCTGTGGGCTGAAGGGCCTGTTTCAACGCTGTATCTCTAAACTAAATGAGGCTAAAACTAAACATGCAGGAGAGCCATTGCCTGACAGAAGTAGAGACACAGGCTCAATCCTAGCTTTGGAATCCATACGTATGGAGTTTGCACGTTCTCCCTGTGAACTTGTGGATTTCTTCCAGGTGCCCATGTTTACTCCCACATTCCAAAGATGCGTGGCTTGGTAGATTAATTGGGCACTGTAAATTGCCCCTGCCATGCAGGTACGGGCGGCACGGTAGCGCAGCGGTAGAGTTGCTGCTTTACAGCGAATGCAGCGCCGGAGACTCAGGTTCGATCCTGACTACGGGTGCTGCACTGTAAGGAGTTTGTACGTTCTCCCCGTGACCTGCGTGGGTTTTCTCCGAGATCTTCGGTTTCCTCCCACACTCCAAAGATGTACAGGTATGTAGGTTAATTGGCTGGGTAAATGTTTTTTTTAAAATTGTCCCTAGTGGGTGTAGGATAGTGTTAATGTACGGGGATCGCTGGGCGGCACGGACTTGGTGGGCCGAAAAGGCCTGTTTCCGGCTGTATATATATGATATGATATGATAGGTATGAGGTAGACTCTAATGTCGGGGTTGGAGTGGGAATATCATGACCGTAAAGGCAGAATTAAAAAATGAGAATCATATAGGATTAGTAAGTAGCTGATGGTCAGGACACGATAGATATCTGAGCTTTTGGAACAGTCAATTCTGAAGGTGACAGATTGGAAGCTGTTCCTTCTGAAAATAAAGATCAACCCTCTGATGCCTCTTACGCTATTGCTTCCTTTTGTCAGTAACACAATCTTTGGCGAAAACTTCACACCCCCAACCAGATAGCCCCAACACTTTATTTTGTCTAGGAAACACTCAATTTAAGGAGAGGGAGTTCAGCTTTGCAACATTCATAGTGCAGTTCTCATTCCTGAATTGATGTGGGTACAATCCTAATTTTGAAAAAGTCACAATATTGTATTATTGTTTGCATTAAAAAACTTTTGTTTTTGGTTCACTTTGCTGAAAAAAAAACTTGACATTGGTTCTTTCCAAAGTCATTTTAAAACTGAGTTTTCCCAATGGAAAGTATCATTCTTCATTCTTGATCCCTTGAAAGACGTAATCCACAAGAATTCATGCGTAACTAATTTCAATCAATTTGTTGAATTGAAATTCAAGAAAGAGCATGTCCTTAAAGCTGGAAGGCCTAGTTTCAGAGTGAGATTGACAGTTTGTTTGTTAATTTTCAGATAATTTAAAAAAATGTCACGTTTGAATTAATCACATACTGTATTTGATTCCAGTGTAACTCAGTGCATTTTCACAAGTTTACTGTGATATTTAAAATATTTTTCAGATAAAAACACTTAAATTCCAATTAATATAAATTCAACATTAGCGATTGTGAATGGGAATAACTTGGGAATCGTATTGACTGTGTTTGTATTTCTTTCATTTACAGGTAAGAGTCTAACACGATCATTTCATCAATTGCTGTTTGTAAGTACTCATTGATTATATTCCACAGAAAAGGATGGCTGAATAATTGTTGCATTAATGAAACTCAAAGGTTATAAAATAATGACATGTTAATTTGTATTTATTAGTGGAATTCTCTGCCACAGAAGGCAGTGGAGGCCAATTCACTGAATGTGTTCAAGAGAGAGTTAGATTTAGCTCTTAGGGCTAAGGGAATCAAGGGATATGGGGAAAAATCAGGAACGGGGTACTGATTTGGATGATCAGCCATGATCATATTGAATGGCGGTGCTGGCTTGAAGGTCCGAATGGCCTACACCTGCACCTAATTTTTATGTTTCTATGATGTAACTTTATTGGGAACTCAAATGAGGAAATATAGATTGATGGTTCTGGATCATTTGTAACTGAAATTTGCGAATCCGTGAAAGGTTTGTAATGTGCATACTGATTTTTCTTTCAGTTCTGTGATCAGTATATTATTAAACATTAAATTCAATTTTATTTTGCTATCATACTTTCATATTGCATTGAGTGAATAAACAGGCTATATTGCCGTATATTTGTATTGCCATATTGTTCTCCATCTGATCATCTAAATCATTGGCCTAGAAATTCCACTGAGCACACTATTTTTTATGTGGCACTCGGTAAATTTATTTTTCAGGAAATTACATTGCCTATCCTCCTTGCATGGGAGATAATTTCTCAAGAAGGCACCGATCATGCTATGTACAGCATTGCATCTTGCATTGAGGACTCCATGGAGAGTGTTTTACTGTCGTACAATGTAACCTGCATTCAGTTTAGTGTTAACACTCTTTACTGCCACTTCTTCTGAGCACATAATTCAAGATAACACCTTGGGTTAGTCATGAGAAAATGTTGTACTGAGAAGAGGTTTAAAAAAAAAAAAATCTAAGGCCACATCTTCTCAGTGATGGATAGCAAAGATCCCATGAGATTATCTGAAGAAGGGCAGAGTAGTTCACATAACGTTGTAGCCAATCTTCATCAATCTGTCGTCATTACGATAACAGATTAGTGGTCATTTTCCTTGTTAGTGTGACGTTATTGGGTGCCTGAAAATTTGGGAAAACACTTTCAGTCAAGCTTTGAGCAAATTTATCATTACGAGCAGAGCAAAAATAAATAAATTTGCTATTCTCCTTCACAATAAATGCTCTCTTACCTCAATTAGATGTTCCATCATATAAACTTTAAGCTCCAACAAAAGGAAAAACATCTCCAGTACATTTCCCCTAAATATATTATTTTTAATCTATTTTTATTTCATTACCAGATCCTGCAAGGATAATTTAAACATACTTTCTCATTGTTAGACATTAGCAGGATTTGAGAAAGCAGCCTCCCCCAGATTATAATGGTCAATTTATGGAAATCTCTTGTATTATTATTATTATTATTATTATTATTATTATTATTATTATTATTATTATTATTATTATTATTATTATTATTATTATTATTATTATTATTATTATTATTATTATTATTATTATTATTATTATTATTATTATTATTATTATTATTATTATTATTATTATTATTATTATTATTATTATTTGAAAAGTATGATGTTCATACATATGTACATTCCTACGAAAGACAAAGCCAGTTTCACTCTCTACTTTTCGTAATTATTCTTTCTCATCACTCGGATGTGTTTTTGATGCCATTTATAACAATATACTGTGGAAGTATGGTTAATATATTGTGTGTATTTTCTAACTTATGGACAAAATTGATGTACTAACATCTGTAAAAACTGAACTCACTCGTTACCGAGATACGGCTATCAGTTAATTTTCTGCACATTGAGACAATGGCGTAAGACCTTCCGCTGACCTTGATCAGTGGTTGCATGTCCTTGGACCTTGCTATCTCATCAAGAGTTATCTTATTAGTGGCCATCTGCTGGAAGACTAGCCCAGCACAGGGACAAACAGCGTTGTGTAGGGCCTTGCTGATGCATATGGCTTGCTGCACTCCAAAATTGCCTCACCCACTAGTGAAGTACTGTCTCCAGACTTACCGGCTATCAATTAATGTTTTTAGAGATACAGTGTTGAAATGGGCACTTCGGCCCACCGAATCAGCTTCGACCAGCGATCACCCCCTACACTAGTTCTATCATGTTCATAAATATTCAACAACACTCTGGAAGAAGCAGAGAAAAGGTAGTCAGAATTTCTGCCCCATGGTGGAGATTTCAAATACTGGAGGGCGCATCTTTAAGGTGAGATGATGAATATTTAAAGGAGATGTGTGGGACAAGTTTTTTTTACACAGAGTGGTAGGTGCCTGATACAGGCTGCCAATGGTAGGAGATAGAGGCGTGTAAGAGGCTTTTAAATAGGTGCACAAACATGCAGGAAATAGAAGGATGAGGATCATATGCAGACAGAGGAGAATAGTTTCAATTGGCATCATGTTTGGCGCAGATATCATGGGCTGAGCTTGTTCTTGTGCTGTACAGTTTAGTTTAGAGATACAGCGTGGAAACAGGCCCTTCTTCCCACAGAGTCCGCACCACCCAGCGATTCCCGCACACTAACGCTATCCCACACACACGAGGGACAATTTACCATTATACCAAGCCGATTAGCAAACCTGAACGTATTTGTTCTTTTGGTTTAACTGGTTCACACTCACATATTCTGCTGATTATAACCTAAAAAAATTCCAATAGATTCGTCCAATATAATTAGTATTGGATGTCGGGGGTTATGGGAAGAAGGCAGGTTGAGAGAAAAAGATAGGCATGAATGAATGGCGGAGTAGGCGATGGGCTGAATGGCCTAATTCTGCTCCTATAACTTATAAACTGACGATGCACCTTTCATGAATCCATGTTGATTCTGCCCATAGCTTGTATTATTTCCCATCGCCTTCAATTTCCAGCATATTCCCTTTTAATATGTAACATATGTGAAGGTTTTTTAAAGATTTTTATTTGGTTTTTCCAAACACTTTAAAGTAGCTTTCATTAATTTGGTAGCTTTTTGAATATTTATGAACGTAACCCATAACTAAAGTCTAGAGTTGCACTCCTGACACTTTACGATATTCAGCTATGTTCTACGAACAAGTTTTTGACTAATTTCTATCATGTGGCAAATACTAACGTTGCATAACCCAATCCAATTTCTGGACCAATTTTTTTTTCTGTTTATTGTTGATTGCAAATCTTATGTTTTATTTTTGTCACGTTTGAAAGATTTAGCACATTACTGATTTACTGCAGCTAGTCAAATATTTATTAGCTGTAAAGATGATTAGTTCTGTGTAAGCATTGGTAGCACTCCATTTTTATTCTCACTGCCACAGCTGCTTCCTGCACAGACTCTGGGAATTGCAGAATTAGCATACGATGCATTTTTTAGAAAAGTATTTCACCTCATGAAGAAAGGCTCCAAACAATCTGGTAGAAATGTTTATAATTTGAAATTGGGCCTGGAAGTGAAACCAAGCATTTAGTACTTTAAATCAAAAGGCACAACGGGCATCTGCTGAGTTACTTCAGCACTGGTATCTTTTTTGTAAACTTGCATCTGAAGTTCATTGTTTCTACATTTAGTACTTTTGTTCCTGATATCCTATCTTTCACCAAGTTCTGTTCAGCCTTCATCATTGTCCTCTCTGATCTGAGTCGCCCTTACCTCGCTCGATCCTTGTTTTCAAATCCCTTTATATTAATTTCTTCTTCATCTCCGAAACATCCTCTTTCCAGAGTCAGTTCTAGCCTCTTGATTTCAGTAGTCAAGGCTCAGAACTCAAGTTCTTACCTTAAGTTTTGCTATTTCTCTACTTTTCATCTCCTTTAAGACATCCCTTAAAAATCAATATGGTCAACCTTTGTGTCACCTGTCTCAATATCTGCTTATAAGGTTTTACGTCAAATTTTGTCTGACAAACATCTATGAACCACATATATGTATTTCAACATGTGCTAATTGCTTTATCAATACAAGTTGCTGAATTACTGACGTCGTTCCAATATACATCAGTCCCTTTCTACTTATGTCTGCAGATTGGTTAGATTTAAAATTGTTGCAACAGTATAAAAAACTAAAAATATTTGATTGTACCCGGAATAGAATTGAGTAATTGACACATTTATGTAATTGAAAATCAAATTTATGAAGAGCAAATAATATTTAGATGTAATGCTTTCAGGCGTGTGTGTTCACTCAATTTTATTAAAGTAACTTCAAAACTTTGGATTTAAATTATTCACACTTCACTCTAGCAAGCTTTCAAGGAGTTACTGCTTTTTAAAATGTAGCAGTAATTCAGCAGTGTAGTGATGTGACAGGGTTATGAAGATATTTAATGCCAGCATTTGTATTTTAAGGTAATTAAATAAGATTCCTGCATAAGGATGAATGGTAATGTATTTTGAGGACGTGACAAGTAAAATGGATGAAGGGGAGCCGGTGGATGTAGTGTATCTAGACTTTCAGAAAGCCTTTGATAAGGTCCCACACGGGAGATTGGTGACTAAAATTAGAGCACATCGTATTGGGGGCAGGGTGTTGACATGGATAGAAAATTGGTTAGCAGACAGGAAACAAAGAGTAGGAGTAAACGGGTCCTTTTCAGAATGGCAGGCAGTGGCGAGTGGAGTGCCGCAAGGCTCGGTGTTGGGGCCACAACTGTTTACCATATATATTAATGATTTGGAAGAGGGAATTAGAAGCAACACTAGCAAGTTTGCGGATAACACAAAGCTGGGTGGCAGTGTAAACTGTGAAGAGGATGTTAGGAGGTTGCAGGGTGACCTGGACAGGTTGAGTGAGTGGGCAGATGCGTGGCAGATGCAGTATAATATAGATAAATGTGAGGTTATCCACTTTGGCGGCAGAAACACAGAGGCAGATTATTATCTCAATGGAGTTAGGTTAGGTAACGGGAAGGTCCAGCGAGACCTGGGTGTCCTTGTACACCAGTCACTGAAAGTTGGCGTGCTGGTACAGAAGGCAGTGAAGATAGCTAATGGAATGTTGGCCTTCATAACAAGAGGATTTCAGTATAGGAGTAAAGAGGTTCTTCTGCAGTTGTATAGGGCCCTGGTAAGACCACATCTGGAGTATTGTGTACAGTTTTGGTTTCCTAATTTGAGGAAGGACATCCTTGTAATTGAGGCAGTGCAGCGAGGGTTCACGAGATTGATCCCTGGGATGCAGGACTGATATATGAGGAAAGATTGAAAAGACTAGGCTTGTATTCACTGGAGTTTAGAAGGATGAGAGGGGATCTTATAGAAACATCTAAAATTATAAAAGGACTGGACAAGCTCGATGCAGGCAAAAATGTTCCCAATATTGTGCGAGTCCAGAACCAGGGGCCACAGTCTTAGAATAAAGGGGAGGCCATTTAAAACTGAGGTGGGAAAACACTTTTTCACCCAGAGAGTTGTGAATTTGTGGAATTCTCTGCTAAAGAGGGCAGTGGAAGCCAAATCACTGGATGGATTTAAGAGAGAGTTAGATAGAGCTCTAGGGGCTAGTGGAATCAAGGGATATGGGGAGAAGGCAGGCACGGGGTATTGATTGGGGACGATCAGCCATGATCACAATGAATGGCAGTGCTGGCTGGAAGGGCCGAATGGCCTCCTCCTGCACCTATTTTCTATGTTTCTATGCTTCTAAAACAATGTTAATACAAAGCATTATCCAGAGCATTTTGGGAATAACATTGCAAAGATTGGTACCAGGATTGTCATCACAAACTACATAATCGGAAGCACCTGCAAGAAAGAAAATGACATCTGTTCCATCTCACTTCTGATGTGAACAGGAAACATTCACAGCTTTTATATGCTGTGTTAAGAGAATGATTTGTTTTCAAATTACTCCACAGGAAATCATTACAAATTGATATTTTTTCCCCTTAAATAGTCAACTTCAAAGAGAGACTGCATTCGGAATTATATTGATTGTTTTAACCAGCTAAATTATTTTACCTTTATTGTCATTATGCTTGATGAATGATTTCTTGGAGGTATTAGAGTCAATAAGAAAGTTGGTAGAACAAGTATTAAATGGTGATGAATTTGAAGACTGTGAGTGGAAACTTCCAATCAGTTTCTCCTGACTGTCGGAGCGAAAGCCTTGTGTGAGCTCAGTAAAAAGGTCATGTGCAGTGGCTGGTGATACACCCTGCATTCTCCTGGAGTTGCCGTGCCGACTAACCTATATTTGGTTGACCGTCTCTGGTGAATGCTGGTGATTGATTGGTCTTTCTTGCTATTTAATGCACACATGGTTCTGCAGAGCTGGATATTAGCTGCAGCATTACATTCCACAATGGCAAAGCTTGACTCAAATTAGTGTTGGATGCTGATTGCTATCATGATCTCGCAGTTCTGCATACGTTTGATCATACACTGTCACGGATATGGAATAGGGTGTAATTTGAGGCACAATTATGCAAGGGTATTGTGGGCCTCTTGACAGAACAGTAACATGACGTGAGGCAGAAACTTCGTTTACTTCAGAGATACAGCGCGGAAACAGGCCCTTCAGCCCTCCAAGTCCGCACCGACTAGCGATCCCCGCACATTAACACAAGACTGCACACACTAGGGACAATCTATACTTATACCAAGTATACAAACCCAAGCCAATTAACCTATAAGCCTGTACGTCTTTGGAGTGTGGGAGGAAACCAAAGATTTCAAAGAAAACCCTCGTGGTCACGGGAAGAACGTACAAACTCCATACAGACAGCACCCGTAGTTGGGATCAAACCCGGATCTCGGGCGCTGCAAGCGCTATAAGGCAGCAACTCTACCGCTGCACCACGGAGCCGCCCGCGTACTGATGCTCATTTCTTGCTGGGACTTTGCCCTCTTTATTTTCCATGAGAATCTTTGTTCCTTCGGTCAATAAGCCTAAAGAGAGAACCAATATGGTTGTTTCATGGAAAATCAGAAGTCATGTTCAGCATGGGGTGTCAAAATCTATTTTAAGTGAATGAATTGCTTAGGATAAGATTTACAACTATCATCAGTTAAATTGCCTAATTTTTAAATTTATATTTTAAGACCTTGATGGTTTTAACAGGGATATTTTGTTCAATTTCATTATTCATCAGCTTGCATTACAATCGTCTACATTCATTGATGTTCTCTCTCTGATTTCTTGAGTGATAAATTCTCATTAACAATGGATATAAAGACTGTATTGAAGGGTGTAAATGTTTCAGAGGGCATAACGTGGCTAAACCCAGTAACACCATTCAAGGAACTAAGCAGAGGAGGGCTCTCAGATGATTTACCCCGAATTTCAGCTGCAGGATCTTTGTGTGGAAAGAGACTTTTGAAGGGATGTTGAGGCCAAGGATGGAAATGAACTAATTCATGTGCTGGGTGGTGGATTTCTCTGGTTATGTGTGTAGTATGCAAGGTCTTCATCTCACCTGTGCCACAAAAATAACTGCAGTGCACGTTAGTTTGTTCCCTTCAACTTAAGGACCAACCTAAGAGACAAGCATTATGCAATACGTTAAAAAAATAATACCATGTAAAAGCATGAAGAAGATCTTGATTTGAGTTTTGGAATAGCTGAAAGGATTAAGCTATGCACTGCTAAGAATTGGAAAGGCAGAAAAGCTGCTTGAGGATAAACAGTATTAAAAAGCTCCAAGCTGAATCCTTTCTTGAAACATTAAGAATATCCAAGGGAAGAATATTTTGTGCAAGAGCATTTTCTTGGCATATAGGATGGGGTTAAAATATACTGTAGCATTTCTTTCTCGTAATGCAACAGAGGAAAGGATTTACAGTGCCCTCCATAATGTTTGGGACAAAGACCCATCATTTATTTATTTGCCTCTGTACTCCACAATTTGAGATTTGTAATAGAAAAAAATCACATGTGGTTAAAGTGCACATTGTCAGATTTTATTAAAGGCCATTTTTATACATTTTGGGTTCACCATGTAGAAATTACAGCTGCATTTATACATAGCCCCCCCCCCCCCCCCCCAATCCCCCCATTTCAGGGCACCATAATGTTTGGGAGACATGGCTTCACGGGTGTTTGTAATTGCTCAGGTGTGTTCAATTGCCTCCTTAATGCAGGTATAAGAGCTCTCAGCACCTGGTCTTTCCTCCAGTCTTTCCATCACCTTTGGAAATGTTTATTGCTGTTTATCAACATGAGGACCAAAGTTGTGCCAATGAAAGTCAAAGAAGCCATTATGAGACTGAGAAACAAGAATAAATCTGTTAGAGACATCAGCCAAACCTTAGGCTTACCAAAATCAACTGTTTGGAACATCATTAAGAAGAAAGAGATCACTGTTGAGCTTACTAATCGCAAAGGGACTGGCAGGCCAAGGAAAACCTCCACAGCTGATGATGGAAGAATTCTCTCTATAATAAAGAAAAATTCCCAAACACCTGTCCAACAGATCAGAAACATTCTTCAGGAGTCAGGTGTGGATTTGTCAATGAGCAGAAGACTTCATGAACAGAAATACATAGGCTACACTGCAAGATGCAAACCACTGGTTAGCTGCAAAAATAGGATGGCCGGATTACAGTTTGCCAAGAAGTACTTAAAAGTACAGTTCTGGAAAAAAGTCTTGTGGACAGATGAGACGAAGATTAACTTGTATCAGAGTGATGGCAAGATTAAAGTATGGAGGAGAGAAGGAACTGCCTAAGATCCAAAGCATACCACCTCATCTGTGAAACACGGTGGTGGGGGAGTTATGGCCTGGGCATGAATGGCTGCTGAAGGTACTGGCTCACTTATCTTCATTGATGATACAACTGCTGATGGTAATGAATTCTGAGGTGTATAGACGCATCCTGTCTACTCAAGTTCAAACAAATCCCTCAAAACTCAATGGCCGGCAGTTCATTCTACAACAAGACAATGATCCCAACATATTGCTAAAGCAACAAAGGAGTTTCTCAAAGCTAAAAAATGGTCAATTGTTGAGTGGCCAAGTCAATCACCCGATCTGAACCCAATTGAGCATACCTTTTATATGCTGCAGAGAAAACTGAAGGGGACTAGCCCCCAAAACAAGCATAAGCTAGAGATGGCTGCAATACAGGCCTGGCAGAGCATCACCAGAGAAGACACCCAACAACTGGTGATATCCATTAATCGCAAACTTCAAGCAGTCATTGCATGAAAGGATATGCAACAAAATACTAAACATGACTACTTTCATTTACATGACATTGCTGTGTCCCTAACATTATGGTGCCCTGAAATGGGGGGACTATGTATAAACAGTGCTGTAATTTCTACATAGTGAAACCAAAATGTATAAAAATGGCCTTTATTAAAATCTGACAATGTGCAGTTTAAGCACATGCAATTTTTTTCTGTTACAAATCTCAAATTGTGGAGTACAGAGGCAAATAAATAAATGATGGGTCTTTGCCCCCAAACATTATGGCGGGCACTGTAAATATGTTAAGTTGCCATGGAAATTTCAATTAAGTGCAGGAAGATGTACATTCTTTCTGACTTAAAGTGTTTATTTGCACAGGTGGTGGATATAATATGTGACCACCAAACATAGCAATAGGATTTGTATAGGGAATAGTTTATTGGCTGTTAGCATGACAATATATTTCACTTGCTTTTCAATTTACATTCTATTACTAGGTTATTAATATCCTGTTTTACTTAACACAGGACAAACACTAATCCTTGGTTGGTTGAAAGAGTACCACTTTACTTTTATTTCTTCTCCCTAGTTCTGAAGGTGTTGGGTCTCATTGAACATTAAATTATAGCATATAAAAGTTTTGAGCAAAACACCTTTCATAGTTTTCCACAATATAATTTTATTCATAAAGCTATTCTAATTTACTAACAAGAAAATGTTTTCTCCATGTGCAAGTATATTGCAGTTGCTTACTCTTAGAAATGCTAGTTAATCCAGTCTGTGACTTTTGTGTCAGAGCCAGCAGTCTCACTGATTATGGAAAAGAACAAGATTTGTTTTTAATGCTTAAAATAATAATGATTCATCTAATGCATGTGCCTTAAGGGACAGTACTTTTCAGCTATAAAATTGTTCTAATACTCACAGGTAGTTACCAACTTAGGTTGGAATTAATAAGTAGACAAGAGTCTTTTCTATTTCCTTACACGAAACTGGTGTTTGGTTTCACTAGTAAGCAAGGCTGGCGCTCGTGTGATCTTGCAGGAAATCTGAACAAAAGGAGAACGTTGGAAATACTTAGCTTATCAGGTGGCATCTGTGGGGAGACAAAATCTGAATTGACATTGCAGGTTGAGATCCTACATCAGAGCTGGCCAGTCCTTATACAAATCTAAAAGGCTGGTGGTTACTGTTGAATTCAATATTGAATCTTGATGGCTGTAGTGGGCCTAAAGACGAGATGGAGGTGCTGTTCCTCAAGCTTAAATTGGGCTTCATTGGATCAGAGATTGCTTTTATCGAGATGCATATTCATTTTATTTTTCAAAGAATGGAAAATCACAAAGCGGAAACTGAAACCAAGCTGTTTATTTCCCCATTTGCATCCAGACTGAGAATGTGCAGTGAGGTTAAAGAGTGTAGGAAAATAACTGCAGATGCTGGTACAAATCGAAGGTATCACAAAATGCTGGAGTAACTCAGCGGGTCAGGCAGCATCTCTGGAGAGAAGGAATGAGTGAGGTTAAAGAAGTGCTGATGGTTTCTTATCCAAAATAGTGAGCAGTGGTAAAACTCACAAAGTGGCATAATGAAACAATGCTTCCATGTGGTAGTAACTATGTGTTTGACAGAATGAATGATAAACCAGAATTCCATATCTTTTTATTTATGTCTGTAACATGCTGTCTGTTAACTGTAAGACTGGCATGTTAAGGCTGACAAAGAGGCCTCCCGTCTCCCGAATTTCTGGTCGCAAGGAATGGCATGGAGGAATGAAAGCACTCCACCCCTTGAACACTGGGTATTGGCAATAAATACAACAAAAATGTGATTCATACCCAACAGAAGTTGAGCAAGGTAGACACACAATGCTTGAATAACTCAGTGGGTCAGGCAGCATCTCTGGAGAGAAGGAATGGGCAAAATATTTTGGATTTTGATGTAAATTTTGAAGTAAATTATTCATGGTCTTCAAAAGACAATATTGGCATTTTTGGGGTCTAGCTTTAGTGAAGCTCAATGTGTTATTCTTCCAGGCTAAGGCATCTGTTTTGAAAAGCTTCCAAATGAAATTGGCCCATTTTTATACACTTTAAATATTAATTCTTATTTTCATGATTGATATCTATGAAAATTGTTTCCGATTAACATATTATTGGTACTTGAGGTTAATTTAATGACTAGAACCAATTGTGAAATGAATCCTTTATAACAATTTTCCCAGAGTAAACAATTTAAAGAATTTTTACAAAGTCATAATACATGTTGTTTTTTGAATGAAATGAAAGATCTTCTGCTCTTCAGTTGTGGTCCCAAATTGGTTGCGTTAGACATCACAACACTCAAGGGATTAGTTTGCTACCAAATGTTATTTTCTGATAATGAGTTTGCTTTGCTATAAAATAGAACCATATGTTAAGAATTGAGCTCCACATATTGACTGCTCTGTGTGCAGCCTGTATGTTGGCATGTATAATTTTTGATTCATTGCATGTACCAGAAAGAATTAAAAATGCAAAGCTGGCGTTCGGAAACTATGTCACAGTGAATATCAGCTCTGTTCATTTGTTAAGTGGCAACAAAAATACGGGAGGCTTTTCACATTACATCTTTAACCTTACCTACTACTTTCAATTCCTCTTGGGAGAACGATTTGGCACAAAATGCTCAAGGGTTAAATTGTGCTTAGTAGTGTTCATTGTTTTTGCTGACAAATTCAGGAATTACTTTATCTTCCTCTCTTGTCAACTAGGTTTTACTGGCAAATTCATGTTAAGTAACAATTTATGGTGCTATATAAGTAATAACCTTTAGTCAATCCATGCACATGAATTTCGAAGAAAAAAAAAAAATGCTGCCTAAAATATTACATTGTCAACTTGGGACACATCATTGAAAGTTAAAGGATATGTAGAAAGCAGGCAGTGGAGCAATGGAAGTCTATTTAAACCCTCTGGGGAATATTTAATGCCAATTTATGTGCTTAAATGAGGTGTTTGACTAAAACTGGATTTACGGGGTCAACTGGGCTCAAAGCAGCTCAGCGAACTGAAAAGCCAGGTCTTAGAAGATCTCCAAGTTGATGCATAAGGATACACTGTGGTTATGGAGTAAGCAGTAAGATTTTTGAATGTTCACAAAAGTTTGGTATCTCCTGAAGCCTTTCTGGTTTAAGCTGGTTTTAAAGTCTTCGAGAAGTTGATCCATTATATTGGATAATACTGTTGAATTGGAAATAATTCAATTTTTCTGGGATTCAAAAATGAATTGAGAAGATTATTACGAGAATTTATGTGCCCTGAGGGCAACATGTGGTTCTGGGGCTGGAGATCAGATATACTGGAACAGCGGTAAAAGTAGATTGAAATCTATAGACCTATCTGGTGACTGCTTCTGTGTTTCCTTCAGTACTGTGTCAGAAATTTACCCCTCAATCAACGTCTCTGTAACTATTATCTAGTCATTACTATAATACATTTGTTAAATCTTGCTGTACATCTTGGCTGCTGCACGTCCTAAACTGATACAATGACAAAGTCTGAAGAAGGGTCTCGACCCAAAACATTACCTATTCATTCTCTCCAGAGATGCTGCCTGTCCCACTGAGTTATTCCAGTATTTTGTGTCTATCTTCGGTGTAAACCAGCATCTGCAGTTTCTTCCTATACAACAAGTCAGCAGTATTTCAATGGATGTAAAATGCATTGAGGATGTCTTGAAGTTGTGAAAGATGATGTATAAATGCAGAGTTGTTTGCATTAGTGAGCAATGAGATTCTTTAACAGTGGACTGAAACTCTTTTCACCTTCAAAACAAATGTAAGTTTCCAGAGGAATTGTGAGTTTTCTCCACATACCTGTACATGTTTGCTATTATCTGAGAGCTCTGCACCCATAGTTTCTGAATCTTTCAGCAGAAAAGATTTGAATGTCTCACAGAAAATCACAAGATTTTCCCAAATCACATTTATTTCTCACTTTTTGCAGGAAATGGTTCTAGTGCACATAGCAAATCAACAGGTCATCACCACCAGTCTTTTCAGAAGGAACAGCAATTCTAAGCATAACCTTTCACCATATGTTCCATCTGTAAATGAACATTTGATTGATAAATGCATGTCTTGATGCTTCTGAACACATCATCAGTGAAGTAACCTGGGGTCATTGGGTGTTTCGGGTCTTTAGTAATTAAATTACTGCATTTTGATATATCTCTCATTCATATTTGCATCCGAACAGCAGGGCTAATTCAATTGACTATTTCTGTGAATGAATATGTTGAGACCATTAAAATTGTGATTTTTAATGGAAAGAATGGTGATAGGATTCAATTTCACAGATATGTCTCTGAAGGTCAAATTTTTTACTGTTTGTCTTGTAAGTAATATGAATGAAAAAGAATGCATCTGGGATCAAGAGTTGGTTCACTGTTGGAACAAGCAACGTGTTATCACTTGCAGTGTGATTTCTGTGGTGAGGTATTCCTGATCTTTTGAAGTACTTTTGAAGCATAACTACAATAATTAAGATAACACAGAAACAGAAGTCTACAAGAACAAACTGATAATTACGGCAACCTGGGAAAATCATTGTTGCTCATCTTAAGCAACGATTCCCTGCTTTCTGGGCAATAAATTGAATAAATCCAAGATTGTCATTTTAATTTTAGGTTTCCATTTCTCTATAATAAAACCTTGTTTGTCAACCTACTTTGTTGAAACTACATCCTCGGCAACAGTACTGGCACTCTAATGCTTCCCAGTCTTCAATCCTACCAAGGTATTCCCATGCTCCAAACAACTTGTCATCCTTCCAAATCATTATTAGTTGTGCTGAAAGTGATAAAATAAATAAATGAATATAAAGGCAGAATGACAGACTTCAAAAATTCAACATTATTATGTCTGTACATCATGGTCCAATTGAACCCATTTCTCCCATCTTGTATCTTTTGACATCCATATTTAGACCTAGAAATGTATCTGTGTTTTTGTTTTGTTTGTATTGACATGATATCAACAACCTCCGAGGTGCTCTTTGAGAAGCAGTGAAATGATTGAGCAATTAGAGGAATTTATTGCCACAGATGACAGTGGAGGCTGTCCCTGGGTATTTTAAAACGTAGTTTGATAAGTTCTTGATTAGTAAGGCTGTCAAAGGTTACGGAGAGAAGACAGGAGAATGTGGTTGAGAGGGAGAAAATGGATCAGTCATGATTGAATGGTGGAGCAGACACGATGGGCTGAATGGCCTAATTCTGCTCCGATGTCTCATGATCTTATATGAACTAATGAAAACTGATGTCAGGGGGCTGGTATAATTGACTTTAAAAAAATATATTTTATTGAGCTTCACAAAAATACAAATGAGAATTCATTTTACAATTATGCACAGTATAAGGGGAAGAAAAGAAAAAGACAAAAAAAAAAAGACAAAAAAAAGAAATCAATTATCCCTAATTCTGCTCCGATGTCTCATGATCTTATGAACTAATGAAAACTCTGATGTCATGGGGCTGGGATAATTGACTTCTGACAACCATTTTTGTATGAGTTATCTCCAACCTATAGTGTGTTGTCTCTTTGATACCTTTTGACTTCAGTTTTACTACGGCTCCTTGTCAGTATACTCGGTCAAATATTGCATTCAAGGATATTCACTTGCCCATCTTCTGGAAGATGATGGTTCATGTTTGGATCAAGGCTGTGATGAGATCTGGAGCAAATTGGTCCTGGCAAAAACCAAAATATAGTATCAGTAAATAGTTTATTGAGTTCTGTTGAATAGGATGGTTGATGATAGCTTCCATCACTTTGCTGATAGGGCAGTAATTCGATTGGATTTGTTCTGCTTTTTGTGAATAGGATATATCCAGGTGATTTTCCAAAGTTTCTGATTGCCAGTGCTGTAACTGATCATGCCTTGACAAACTGAATGTAGCTGATGGTTGAGTATTTAGGCGTTCAAATCTCAAAGGGTATCAGTAATCTTTAGTGGTCAATATCCATTGAAAGATTCATCCATATTTAAGCCATTTCAGGAAAAGGTATCTTCAAATATTTGCCATTTTCTTCCCCTATTGGCAAAACCAAAATTAGGATACCTTACACAAAAACAGAGCCCTTTAATTTGCATGTCATACAATATAATATTCCCAATGATGAAATGTTGTCATTAATCAGCTTCTATTGTAATAAATGTAATCAGCTTCTATGAATTACTTTACTCTGGGAATATTGCTGCATTGTGTGGCTGTGGGTATACGTGGTATGCAACTTTGGGTGCAATTTCGTGCTGTGTATCAAAATAAAGTATATTTTTAATTTGGTGGGAAAGCAGCATAAACCCCTAATTCCTGAAGTTGGGGCTTTTCCTATAAATAACAGTTTTTTAAAAAAGCAAGGCAATAACAATGTATATTATAACATGACGGTGGTGTAGTGGTATGTCTGAAGTAGGTTTACAGGGTCAGCATCCAACAAAAACTCGCTATGCATGCACAGCCGAAGGACATAAAGATATGGTCATTTGAACGCATTAACTTGACAGGAATAATGGACAGCATAACATTCGAGAAAATATACACATGCTGTTCTGAGTACCATGGTAGTGTTTAGCTGAAACTTTCTAATTGAAATGAAAGTTGTGATGTTTTTATTAAATAGTGAGCACTTTTGGTTAAGACCAGTAGATGGCAATATTGTACAATGAGAACAATCAGGATAGTGTGTCAGATTGATTTATAAAATATAATGCTTTAGTCTCTTATTAAATTTTACAGAGATACATTGTCTTTAACTATATTTTTTATAAACATAGGAATTATTCGTAAAGTTATATTAACTTTCTATAATATTTTTAATCCTTGCACTGAAATTGCAGTTTTATTTTGAGACATTATCAAGGCAGTTACTTAATCTATCTTTCAAATAACTTGTGTACACCAAATGTTGAAATACTTCAAACCATTTTTGTTAAGCACCAACTTTGGCTGCGAGAATATGATTATTGCTTCCCTTCTGTTCGAACTCCTTCCATCGGGCAGACGATACAAGGCCTTCTATGCCCGCACCTCCAGACTCAGGAACAGCTTCATCCCCAGGGCCATAGCTGCTATGAACCGGTCCTGCTGAGCCGGATGGCCACAACGCATAGATCAACTTGCACTTTACCCTGTCCAAAACTGTTACAACTGTTCGTTTCGTTGGGATGCTGCTGTCTAAATTACCTAAATTATTGCATCGTATGGGAGGCGCATTCCCAATCTCGTTGTACCCCTGGGTACAATGACAATAAAGATATATTGTATTGTATTGTATTGTATTGTTATAATGACAATGTGGTGTTTGTGTTTCATCGAAATGTTAACCAGAAAGGTTGTAGCTGGATTTCTTGAAGAGTACCGTAGCTTGCCTTTGATATCTCCATGTTTCTGCAATTATTATACAGTCTACCATTCTCTCTGTGGGAATATTACATCTATTTGATTCTTGATTTTTTTCACAAAACTGTGAAAACAGCATTGTGAAAGATGATTAAAAGCCAAAGTATGTCACGTTTAAACCTCTTTTTGGCCTTTCATCACACATTTGACATGAGAAGGATGTGATAGAAGCTGGGAAGAGCCACCTGTTATTATCCTTTCATCTGAAGAATTTTAATGTGGAACGAGAGCTTGTAACTAGTGCAAACTTCTGTCTTATCCACAGAAAGTACATTTATCATAGAAACATCGAAAATAGGTGCAGGAGGAGGCCATTTGGCCCTTCGAGCCAGCACCGCCATTCATTGTGTTCATGGCTGATCATCCACAATCAGTAACCTGTGCCTGCCTTCTCCCCATATCCCTCGATTCCACTGGCCCCAAGAGCTCTATCTAACTCTCTTTTAAATTCATCCAGTGAATTAGCGTCCACTGCCTTCTGTGGCAGAGAATTCCACAAATTTCCAACTCTCTGGGTGAAAAAGTTTCTTCTCACCTCAGTTTTAAATGGCATCCTCTTCATTCTTAGACTGGCCTCCCCTTTATTCTCAGACTGTGGCACCTGGTTCTGGATTCCCCCAACATTGGGAACATTTTTCCTGCATCTAGCTTGTCCAGTCCTTTTATAATTTTATACATCTCTATAAGATCTCTCATCCTTCTAATCTCCAGTGAATACACGCCCAGTCTTTCCAATCTTTCCTCATATGACAGTCCCTCCATCCCAGGGATTAACCTTGTGAACCTATCTCAATAGCAAGGACGTCCTTCCTCAAATTAGGAGACCAAAATTGCACACAATACTCCAGGTGTGGTCTCACCAGGGCCCTATACAACTGCAGAAGGACTTCTTTGCTCCTATACTCAAAACCTCTCGTTATGAAGGCCAACATGCCATTAGCAAAGTACCTGTTCAACATTTCCGCCATTTCCTTGTTACCCTTCAAGGGACCCACATTTGTCTTTACAATGAACATTTCTGCATATAATTAATCGTTTTGTTTTTTTTAAGCTAATAAGTGATGGGGAAATTTTGAAGGCAGGAGAATGGGGTTAGGAGGGAGAGATAGATCAGCCATAATTGAATGGCGGAGTAGACTTGATGGGTCGAATGGCCTAATTCTGCTCCTATCACTTATGACCTTTTGACCAGTAGATGGCAATATTGTACAATGAGAACAATCAGGATAGCGTGTCAGATTGATTTTCAAAGTAATTTATAAAATATAATGTTTTAATCGCTTAAATTTTACAGAGGATTTGACAACAAAGCGCAGTCATTGTACTTAATGTATATATTTTTTATAAACATAAGAATTATTCTTAAAGCTATATTAACCTTCATGATATTTTAATCCTTGCACTTGAAATTGCAGTTTTATCTGTTTGGATTGTCATTAAATTCCACAATTTTTACCAGTGTTTTATAGGGAAGGAAATGTGCTGTTTAAATGAACTGATCAATATATCACTAATTTTGTACTGATTTAAAAGTACAGTGAAGTAGCTTTGAACAAGATGACTGTTTTGTCAAGCCAGCTAAAGTTGGCCAATAAATGCTGCTTTTGCCAGTAACAATCAGACACTTTATGACAAAGTAACATTTCTCTGGTACTTTGAATTGTGTGCAATAAATATAAAAGTAAATAGTTTTGGAGAAATGGGATGTCCTTGGTACAGACACATTCAAAATAATTTGAACTAATCAAACACGGAGACATTACAATGCATCCAAAGTTACCATATGAATTTGGAATTTGGATTTACAATCTTCCCATCCTTGATTAGACTTTTAAAAGCACATTTGTTCATTTTTAAAAAACTTGATGATACAATTATGGACATTGGAATAGTTTTTCTAAAATTCTGCTCTCCGCACAATCCCCCAAATTAATCTTAAAATCAATTGGTATTCATTTGTGATGGTATTATTCAGCATATATTCGCCAACCTCAATGGAGTAAAAAAAAACAATTAGCAATTCAATCAGCGTTTTTTATTAGAAAGTTCTGGATTTTTTGGGAAGTTCTTAACAATGAAACACTAACTAATTTTGACCACACATCCTGCCTGATCTACTGAGTATTGCGCAGTATTGTGCTTTGGTATTAACTTGTGATGGGAATAATTGTAATTATGATGTACTCGAAAACAATGGTAACCAAAGCACTACACTACCTCAAGCAACTGATAACTTCCAGTGTAAGAAGGAATTGGCTTTGAAGTATCAATGAGGTTGCTGTCAAGTCTCAGAAATTTTTATTCATATTTCTATCAAAGCAGATTGAGCGTGACTCTAGTTAGAAGTACCACTTTTCAATTTTATTGATGGCAGAAAAGTTTCAAAGTTATGATGTAATCATCTGCTGGAGATTAATGATCTCCTCCGAAATTTTGTTGAAAGTTTCAATGAATTTCCAAGACGATAAGGAAGTAATTTTGTTTAGATGTTAGAGTAGATCAGAGATACCGCGCAGAAACAGGCCCTTCAGCCCACCGGGTCCGTGCCGACCAGCTTTTCCCGTATACTATCCTACACATGAGGGGCAATTTATAATCTTTACCAAAGCCCATTAACCTACAAACATGTACGTCTTTGGAGTGTGGGAGGAAACCAGAGCTCCGGCGAAAACACACACGGTCACTGGGTAAATGTACAAACTCCATACAGACAGCACCCATAGTCAAGATCGAACCTGGGTATCTGACGTTGTAAGTCAACCACTCTAATGCTGACGCATGGTTCCATAAATCATTCGCAACCAAGGAGAAATAATTTTTGTAGTTTAACCTTTTGTTAAAGCAGTTTCTATGTTTCAGGCTTGCACTTAAATGGTCTGCAGGTTGATAACTTGATTGTCAGCTCCACTGGCCAATCCCCAGGCAGACTAACGGATGAGGTGTGAT
Organism: Rhinoraja longicauda; assembly: GCF_053455715.1. NCBI lineage: Eukaryota > Metazoa > Chordata > Chondrichthyes > Rajiformes > Arhynchobatidae > Rhinoraja > Rhinoraja longicauda. The sequence continues at coordinate 33,826,959 of NC_135969.1, forward strand.
TGGCAGGATTAAGAGTTAGGCCTCAGCCCTCTCATTTCCTGTGAGCAAAGAAACAAGATTCACACACTGGAGATGGGGCATGCTCAGATAGAGAAAGAAAGGTGAGGCCCGGACACATTATGTAATCCCAATACTTAGTTTAATCCGAAAATTGCTCAAGTGCAAACATTTTGATTTAATAACCAGGTTGGGGATGGGCTAAATTTAATATTTTTGGATGCTTACATTGTTTTTAAATGTAAAGGAGAATTGAGGTTGTGTGGCAATTGGTGAGAGTTGTTGTAACTTTCAATCACTACAATGATTGGAATATAAAGCGTGTTTATGATTTAACTGGTTGCCTGTTAAAAATGATGTTGCTTTTTATACGACTGCTGAAGTGGGCATAAGCATTGTTCCACCCAATTAAGATATCTTACTGTTACACCTGCACTCCGAACTTCAGGTTACATGAGCGTACATTCTAATCTTTACTAATCAATGCAAACACCTGGATATCGGCTTACTGAAAGGTGAGAAGAGTGACATAGGGAAAATATATCATGTGGAGCTAAATCATTTTTTTGGCAATGTACATTTGGAGCATCAAAGAGTTACAAAGATTGATGAGCTTTAACACATGGATTTACACGATAGTCATATTTATTCAGCTTTTATTTTATTTAATAATGTTGAAAGCCAAGTCTGTTACTGGGTAGAAAAAGTTCCTAGATTTTTTTCACCTGACCTAATTTGTCGGCTTGTGGTAAAATAATCCACAACACTTGCAGTTTGCTTATTATTTTATAACTATATAAGAACTGCAGAAAAAAGGGAGCATTTTCTGAGGAGTCACTTACCACAAATGGATCGATGCAACTTCGGGGAAGACAATAAGATCAGAGTTTGGGGTCATGTGGGAAGATGGATGGGCCATAGACTTAATGAGAACACACATGATGGGAAGAAGTGACAACATGAGTTAGAACATGGGAACGTAAGCTTTTGATGACCACGAATGGATGGATGGAAGGTCGAGTGAAAAAGACCTGTGAGTTTTGCATGGGGATTAGTCGTATGGTGAGGTATCGAAGGTATAAATGAAGGTTTAAAAGCAGAAGCAGCAATGTTACGGAGGTGAGAAAAGTATTCAGATGCTATTTGTAAACACAAAGTGCTAGAGGAACTTGTCCTGTCAGCCAGTGTGCTCGGGACCCAAAGAGTCGCCTGTCCATCCCCTCCACAGATGCTGCCTGACCCGTTGGGTTCCTCCAGCACTTTGCGTTTTGCTCAAGATTCCACCACCTGCATTTCCTTGTGCAAACAGTCTGGCTAAACCTGTGTTCCCAAGGAGAGAAGGACGACATCGCAAGGAGAACAAACTGTGTTGCGGAACAAAGACGATAGCTTTGGTCTTTGCGCTATTGAATTTGCAAACATTTTGCTGCAGCATTTATCATTCAATAGACATCCTGCTTCATTGACAACCAGTGTACAGGTTATTATCCTTTGTGTTGACAGCAGCTGTCAACAAAAAGAGGATTAAATTACTTAATCCAGATTATAGTCCACAATACACCTATCCAAAGATAAGCAGAGTCATGTTTTAGAAACAGGCGGAAGAAAATCCTTACCCAGATTTCCTAATTTTCTATTTACATTTGAATACTTTTAAATACATATTATTTTACAATTCAAATTGTTTATTCTGATGGACATTTGTCTTTCAATGTTATAAAATAATTGAAATATAGAACTATTTTTCAGAAATATTTCATGATGGAAAATCAATTTTAGCATAGACACAAAATGCTGGGGTAACTCAGCGGGTCAGGCAACATCTGGAGAAAAGGAATAGGTGATGTTTTGGGCGGAGACCCTTCTTCAGACTGAGAGTCAGGGGAGAGGGAAACTAGAGGTATGAAAAGGTACAGACCATAGCCCACAGCTTCCACACTGCAGGCTCCAACACCAATTCCTTCCTACACATTTCCATAGGCATGATCACATTGTTGGGATTGTACTACGGGGCCCCCAAATAGTCAATGGGAATTAGAGGGACAAATATGCCAGGAGATTCCAGACAGCTGCAAGACTAATAGATTTGTCATAGAGGATTTTACCTTTCCCAATATGGACTGACTGCCACAGTGCCAATGGCTTTGATGGGGTGGAATTTGTCAAATATATTCAAGAAGGTTTCCTCAAGCAATATGTAGAGGGCCAAGAAGATAGAGGGCATATTTTTGACCTTCTCGGGGAATAGAGCGGAACAATTGACTGAAGTGTCATTGAGCGAACAATTTAGGATCAGTTCGATCATAGTTATGTGATCGTAGTTCTATTAGTTTTAAAACAGTTATGGATAAGGACAGGGTTGGTCCAAAAGTTAGTTCTAAATTGGGGCAAGGCCAACTTTGATGGTACGAGACAGGAACTTGCTAAAATTGATTGGAGTGGGTTGTTTGCGGGCAAAGTGATGTTCGGAAAGTAGGATGTTTTTAAAAGTGTGATAATGAGAATTGAAGGTGTGTACTTTCTTGATAGAGTGACGGGCAAAGCAGGAAGGAGTAAGGAAGCATAAATGTTGAGTAAAATTGAGGTTCTTGTCAGGGGAAAAAAAGGAGGCATGGGCCAGGTGTAGGCAGCTGCGATCAAGTGTATCCCTTGAGGAGTATATATTTTTTCTGTAAATTGTTAGTCAAGGCATAGATTGACCAGACTGTCTGAACCTTTTTTCCATCATGGAAAATCTAATACTTTAGGGCAGAGCTTTAGGGTGAGAGGGCCAAGGTTTAAAGGAGATGCGTGGAGCCAGGTTTTTACACAGAGGGTGATGAGTGCCTGGAATGGGCTGATGCGGGTGGTGGTTAAGGCAGCTACAATAGTGGCATTTAAGGAACTTAAGGGCCTGTCCCACTTTAGGCGATTTTAAGGCGACTGCCAGCGACTGTCAAAGTCATAGCAGACCGCCGAACTTTTCTTTTACAATGACCACGACAATGCCGAGTCAAGTCGAGATTACAGCGTCTTCGGAAACATCGCGAAATTCCCACGCTGTCAATGCTTCTCCGGCGTCCTAATTTTCGCTGAAATCACTGACAAGTCGGTAAGTACTTGAGAGTTTTAAACTATAACATCTTGTATGGGTTACTTAAAAACCAAGCATCACTGTAACAAGGCATAAACTGGATTTACTTCCAGTTTACTAATAGCAGTATTACAAATTTTTTTAAAATAAGTGGTTAAGTGGATTTTTGTGAAAGGTGTGTGGGCATTCTTTGAAAATGTACGGGAGATGCATATCTGGTATTTGGGTTGCATATCTGGGTTGGGCGCCCACTTTAAATGTAATGGCTGATGGCCATAAACATTGCGAAATTCCCACGCTTACCCTCACCGTCAAACTGTCGTCTCCAATCTACCTGTCAAATGTCCTGACGGTAAATAAATTGGTTAAACACAAGCATTTTATGGTATTTTGAAATGACTTTACTTATTTTAATATAACGTGCTTCTAAATGCATCTAAGAGAACCTAGCAAACCTAGGGACAGCATGCGACAGCGCCCGCAATAAGCAACGATACCTGGCGACAAGCCAGCTATCGCTGAGAAATTTCACTCCGGATGATTTCTCAGCGACGTGCCGAGATCCACTACGATTCTTGGAAGACTCCTCACGATCATGCCCGCGACACCCGGCGAACTGTCGGCAACAGCCTAGTCGCCAGCAGTCGCCTTAAAATCGCCTAAAGTGGAACAGGCCCTTTACAGGTGTCAAGTTATGGGGAGAAGGCAGGAGCATGGGGTTAGGAGGGAGAGATAGATCAGCCATGACTGAATGGCGTAGACGATGTGCCGAATGGCCTAATTGTACACCTATTTCTTATGACCTTTCGGATATGCAGGTGGAATTGTGGGGAATGGAAGGATATGCGTTATGTACAGGCAGATAAGAATTGGTCTCGGCATCACGTTCGGCCCAAACATTGTGAGCCGAAGTGCCTGTTTCTGTGTTGTACTGTTCTCTGTTCAATGTTCTAAGTGCTAAATGTCCAAACACGAATGAAAAATCTCCAAAACCAAGTCAGGTATATCCAAGGACATTGGGATCAACATTAGACATGGGTGAGGTGCCGGAATACTGGAGGATGGCTAATGTTGTGATTCTTTTTAAGAAGGGCTGTAAAGAAAAACCTAGGAACTATTTACCAGTGAGTCTAACATCTGTGCTAGGAAAGTTATTGGGGGAAGATTCCAAGGGACAATATATGCATGCTTTTGGAAAGACAAGGCTTGATAGGTAGAGTCAGCATAGCATTGTGCATGGGAGATCGTGTCTTTTGAGTTTGATTAGCAAGCTAACTGGATATAGACTTGGCTTTGTGGTTAGACACACAGGTTGGAGATGAAAGATTGGTTTTAGGACTGGAGGCCTGTGATTAGTAATGTGCCTCAGGGATCAGTGCTGTGCACAAGAGTCAAGAGTGTTTTATTGTCATATGCTCTGAAATGGAACAATGAAATTCTTACTTACAGCAGCACAACAGATATGCAAACAGTACTCTGTAAAAACTATAATAAACAACAACAAAAACGTGCAGTGGAGCCTCTTTGGAGGTTGTCGTGTTTAATAGCCTGATGGTTGTAGGGAAGAAGCTGCTCCTGAACCTGAGCGTTACTGGTTCCTGGCTCCTATATCTTCTTCTTCATGGCAGGAGTGAAATGAGAGCATGTCCAGGTTGGTGTGGGTCTCTGATGCTGGCTGCCTTTCTGAGACAGCGACTCTTGCAGATCCATTCGATGGTGGGGAGGTCAGTACCCGTGTGGGGCTGGACAGTGCTCACCATGTTTAGCATGATCTTTGTTCCTGGGCGTTGGAGTTGCGGTACCAGGGCATGATGCAACCAGTTAATGTGCTCTCTACTGTACACCTGTAGAAGCTCAAGAGAGTATTTGTTGACATACAAATCTTTGCAGGAAGTAGGCATAGATGGGCTTTCTCTGTGGTTGTATTAATGTGCTGGGTCCAGGACAGATCTTCAGAGATATGCACGCCCAGGAATTTGACGCCTTTGACTCTTCACCACCGCTTTGTCGGCGAAGATGGATTTGTGGTTACCGATGTTGAGAGCATGGTTGTCGTCTTTATGATAAGTTGCCAGAAAATAGGTAAGTTGATGGGGCAGCTGTGAACGAATAAATCGCAGGACTGTCGGGAGGTAATGCGGAGGGGGTGAAGCCGATGGGATTGCTGTGCTGAGAGATGGCATGGGCCAGTTACACCAAATGGCCTCTTTCTGTATTGTAATATTTTTAAGTACTTTGGACCGCTGCAAATCATACATGGTCCCAGTACAATAGGATACATGTAAACCCATGGGACTCCACAAGTGACATCAATGAGAGGAATTTAATTGTTGCACATGTTGCGTTTACAGTCTGCTCCTGCTAACGTTTTTAATTAAGCTGTAATTGAAAGTAAGTGATGTAAACAGCACAGTGAAGTGAAGCTAATGTTCAATAACTTTGATAATCAAAATTAAAATCAATCCACTACATGACGCTGAAAGGATAGGTGAGTGGAAGGCGTGTCTGGTGGTGGAACCGTTGAAAGTGATCAGAGCAGCAAAGGATAATCCATTGGAGTTTCTTCACTCAAAGGATGGAGTATCTGTGGAGTTTGCTATACTGCAGGACCTTGGAAGTTTAGTCAGAACCAAACTTAGATTAGATTTCATTTTGAAGAGGTTTGGGGATGTTGACAAAATGTAGGAAAATGGTCACAAAATGCTGGAGTGACTCAGTAAGTCAGGCAGCATCTCTGAGAAAAGGATAGGTGATGTTTTAGGGCGGAACCCTTCTTCAGAGGAAGGGTTCCGACCCGAAACATCACCAATTATTTTTCTCTGGAGATGCTGCCTGTCCCGCTGAGTTACTCCAGCATTTTGTGTCTATCTTCAGTATAAACCAACTCTGCAGTCCCTTCCATCAGGAAAATGGTGTTGATCTTGTTGAATGGTGGAGCTGGGCTGATAGATCTTCACCCTCTGCTCTTGTACAATGGATAACTAAACAGGAGAGCACTTATATTCTTAGCCTGTTAAATCGTAACTGAACCAGCAGAGGGAACCAGCGTTTTGTGCTCTCCTGCCCAGAGTTATATTTTCTCACCACATTGTGTTGGAAATGCATATTTGGGCTGGGAAAGTTTGCTATATCCATGGCATAAGAACAACTTTACAATGTTTTACCACCTGCAAATTGTTTATTATTTCAAGATTGTCAAACATGGAGAGCCATTTTCAAACAATAGACAATAGACAATAGACAATAGGTGCAGGAGTAGGCCATTCAGCCCTTCGAGCCAGCACCGCCATTCAATGCGATCATGGCTGATCACTCTCAATCAGTACCCCGTTCCTGCCTTCTCCCCATACCCCCTCACTCCGCTATCCTTAAGAGCTCTATCCAGCTCTCTCTTGAAAGCATCCAACGAACTGGCCTCCACTGCCTTCTGAGGCAGAGAATTCCACACCTTCACCACTCTCTGACTGAAAAAGTTCTTCCTCATCTCCGTTCTAAATGGCCTACCCCTTATTCTTAAACTGTGGCCCCTTGTTCTGGACTCCCCCAACATTGGGAACATGTTTCCTGCCTCTAATGTGTCCAATCCCCTAATTATCTTATATGTTTCAATAAGATCCCCCCTCATCCTTCTAAATTCCAGTGTATACAAGCCCAATCGCTCCAGCCTTTCAACATACGAATGACAACTTTTCAATTCAATTGTCATAGGTTATTTCTTCTTATCAACTTTGATCTCTGTGTATATATTCTGTCAAAATTGACCCAAGATTGGCCAGATATGATTCATCAGACTGATTCCTGGGATGCAGTTTTACGTTGTGAGGAGATCTATATTTCTGAGGGTCTCGAAGAATGAAATTGATCTCAGTAAAACTTGCAAAATTTGTAGAGCTCTGCAGGATGGAATCAAGGAGGATATTTCCCTTGACTGAAGAGTCTAGAGTTAATGGTCACAGTCTCTGCTTAAGATGAGTAATTTCTTCACTCGAAAGGTGGTGAATTTATGGAGTAGCCAACTCTACCGGGCTATGGTAACTTAGTGGCTTTCCATTTAAACAGATTGATTTTTGGGTGCTAATGGAATCAAGGGATATGGGCATAGTGATGAAATAGAGCTAAGGGAGGATCGGCCTGATATGTATTAATGGCAGAACTGAGGGCCAAATGGATTCTCTTGCTCCTAATCCTCATGTTATTTAGTACATTTCAATGCATATAGGCCCAGAAATTCAAGCATCTACTGCTGTTTTTTTACAACGAGACATGTCCGAAAGTCAGTTTAAAAATTGTAAATTGGCCCTAGTGTGTAGTGGGATAGACAATAGACATTAGGTGCAGGAGTAGGCCATTCGGCCCTTTGAGTCAGCACCGCCATTCAATGTGATCATGGCTGATCATCCACAATCAGTACCCCGTTCCTGCCCTCTCCCCATACTCCCTGACTCCGCTATCATTAAGAGCTCTATCTAACTCTCTCTTGAAAGCATCCAGAGAGTTGGCCTCCACTGCCTTCTGAGGCAGAGAATTTCACAGATTTACAACTCTCTGAGTGAAAAAGTTTTTCCTCATCTCCGTTCTAAATGGCCTACCCCTTATTCTTAAACTGTGGCCCCTGGTTCTGGATGGTGCTAGTGTACGGGGTGATCGCTGGTCGGCATGGGCCGAAGGGCCTGTTTCCGCGCTGTATCTCTAAAGCCTAAAGTCTCAACTCCATAGTTGTTGAATACATCGGTATTATAAAAAGTTGGTGCTTATCAAAGTAAGTCGTCAAAAGTGTACTTCATTTATCCCTTCAACTTGTTTTTGAAATATCTTACAAGGGATATTAGGGTTGATTTCAGTTTAAAATAATTTAAATAAGTAGCCTGCTCGTCAGGGGTGTCAGCAGCAGCAGCTCCAGCTGATTTTTTCACAGCCAGCCCTCGTTACCTTAACTTGTGCTGACAGACAAATGCTCGAACCAGGGGTATTCTTTTCTTGTAAGGTAAGAGGTGAATTCTCCCTGTAGATCCCGGGGGAATGCTCATGCTGCTCCTGGCCCACAACGAAACTTGTAATTAAAACATGAATTTGTTCAACCTCATCTTTAAACCTTGGATCGTGTTTCTAGCGCTTGTTACCTGACGGAGGAACAAGCACCACTCCCCGACTCCAAGTGGCAGAACGAGCCCCTTTTGCTGTCATTGGTCAACAATCTGCACACTTATACAGAAGCCTGCTGACTTTGATGGAATATTATCGCGTCTGTGATTTACCAAAGCTTTTCCTAGTTCAGAGAAGTGGGTGAAACTCCAACTTCATTTTAAATACCAGTCTGTTTCCGTCCATGCTGTGAATTATGGTCAACCTCATTACATTTGAGTGATGCTCCAGTTTTTGTGATTTTTTTTTCATTAGTTAAGGTGTCAGGTGCAATGTGGAGTATGTGGGTAAATGGGGTTGAGAGGGAAAGATAGATCAGCCATGATTGAATGGCGGACTAGACTTGATGGGCCGAATGGCCTAATTCTGTCTTATAACATCTTAAGTTATGAATTTTGTGGACATGATGTGAATGTCTTTTGACTTTACATGTTTAAAAGTCTGCCTTATGTTTTAGATTCAGAATCTGTTATTGTCTTGAATGACATTAAGCTACTTCAAATGTTTGCAAACTTCTTCAGTGTAGAATGTTTCATGAATAAACTAAATTAGTATTGAATTTCCCTTCTGATGGCACATCTTTGACAGGTGTCTGCCATCGGGTTGATTTTGACTTTCAGTTACCATGCACCAGTACTTCTATATATTCAATCACATCGATAGGAAAAGTTATTTTGTTTTTTACCTGCTTCTTTTGCCACTTTTCAAATTTACAGTTTTTCGCTTATCCCTAGACATGGATGATCAACAGAACATAACGCCAGACAGAAATATTGTCAGGCTCACCTCAAAGTACAACAGTGATCCTGTGGTGCACATTCACTATCAATGGTGGAATCATTTTGAAGCCTAAAATTGTATAGAGTTTTCCCAGATATTCCAAATGGGATTAATAACATTGTTGGTACAGCAAGAAACTTAGGAACTGACATTGGTAGGAGTTGCATGTAGATAATCATAGGTCATTGCCAACTATATACAAACTTAAGAGGGAAGGTACCGTGCCCTCCATAATGCTTAGGACACAAGACCCATCATTTATTTATTTGCCTCTGTACTCTACAATTTGAGATTTGTAATAGAAAAAATCACATGTGGTTAAAGTGCACGTTGTCAGATTTTATCAAAGGCCATTTTTATACATTTTGGTATTTGAGGGAGAAAAATGATTATAGTTTTAAAATTGACCTGTTAATCTGATAGTAACCACAGGGGTAATGGATGAATGGGATGTCATATAACTGTGAAAATGGATGAGTTCAAAGGTGATGCTGCAAAGTTGGTGGCAGTTGTGTGAGGATTAGTTTGGGTCCAACGATGATTAAAGCACCTTTCCTATCGGTGTACCTGCCAATAGAATCTGCCTCAAATACCTCTTCTGGCAGCTTGTTCCATAGACCCTTCACCATCTGAGTGAAAAGGTTCCTCAGGTTCCGGTCAAAAATTGCCCCTGTCACCTTAAACATATGTTCTCTTGGTTTTGATTCCCCTACCCTGGGTGAAATACTCTGTGCATCCTGAGGCTTATCCCGAGGTTAAACAATGGCAAGATTACAACTAGTTTTCTTCTAGCGAGAGCAATGGAGTTGAGCTCTGAGGAATGGAATATGTGTGCAAGAATGAAAATGACACAGTAACAAGGAACTGTAGATGCTGGTTCATACACAAAAGGACACAAAATGCTGGAGTAACTCAGCAGGGCAGGTAGCATCTCTGGAGAACATGAATGAAGAAGGGCGTTGACCCGATACATCACCTATCCATGTTCTCCAGAGATGTTGCCTCACCTGCTGAGTTACTCCAGCACTTTGTGTCTTTCAATCAATGAAAATGATGCCATCGGTCTTCCCAAAATATAAATGGAAGAAATTTAGGAAAGTTTCAAGACATTGGAGGGGTTGAAAGAGGATGTGGAGATAGAGTGCAGGTATCATCAGTATCTTTGGAAAATTATGCCCTGTCTTTGTTAAAGAATACAAGGCATAAAACATTTTGAATTCCCAACTTTTTTTTCTGGATTGATTTTCTGCTGTGTTAGGTAGCTATTGTTTGGTATTATGATTTAGAAAGAGACTGAAAGCTTTACAAATGATAGATAAGGATCTCAAAAACTCCACTCAATGCAGCACTAAACATTTTCAGGATGAAACTCCATGGTAACAGACAATAACAAATCTGTAGTTACTATGGCAACAACAACTGGCCACATTCTGAGGAATTGAAGCTACCTGTTTTCCATTGCACACTTCATTAAAGAATTGTTCGTTCAGTATCTCCACTGCAGTGATAGCAGCCTTCCAGTCATGTGGCTGTAGTAATGAGCAGCAATCATTTCTGCTTCTCACAATTATAGCAAATTCAAAGACAGCTGCAGATGGGGCTCTTAATAGTGCCCTGTAGTGATATACCAGCCATACCTATCCATGTTTAACTTTCCTTGAGTAGATCACAAGTCACTTTGACAGGTCTCTTGTTCTTTCACTCTGAAGAGAGCACAGATGTCTTTCAACATGTTATGTTTCAGCTTGAGTACCTTCAAATTATATATCTTGATTTTTTTTATCCCTTTGCTGTTTCAGTTTGGGAAATTTCCACCTTGTACGTATCATTTTAGGAAAAAAGTCCAGAATATTTTGCTCAAATTTCCGGGCACATTCTGTGGATATTTTATTGCAATCTTAACAAAAAATTTCTAGATATCTTTTTGTACCGAGTGCAGTATTTTTCATTTAAAATTGATAATTAAACCCTGTGAAATCTGTTGGTTTCCAAGTCACAGTTATACAGTTGATCACGGTTTGCCTGATTTGTTTTCTGATGTTACTATAAAATTACAATAATTATACATGAACAGCGTAACATGGGCATTGGTTTCTACCCTCTAACACAACAACATCTTTAATTTGTAAAGCACATGTGAATTAGTAAATTGTCCCAACACCATTTATAGATCACACAGAAAATCGTTTTGGTGGACAGCAAACTTTCCATAGCTGGGAGAGGATATACAATGAAATATTTTACTGTGGTTTGTAAGGTTTCTTTTGACAAGGGATGTGATTATTTTTGTTTTGTATTGGACAGGAATTGGTTGCTGGTCATCAGTTTAGTGCAAATTGGGTTTAGACAATTGGAATTGGAAATTGTGGGAAATGTGAGTTTGGAGAGGGAAACAAGAAGTATAGGTTCTTGTCCAGAGGCTTTGATTTGATGGGTATTGCGAAAACAGGCATAAAGCAGATTTGGATAAATGCATGCTCTTTTAGGAATGGGAACCTCCAGTTTAAATTCCATTTGGAATATTTTGGAGGACCAAGAACCAAGGAATAACTAATGCAATTTCTGTGCGGGTAAAGGGGTAGAGCAGGACATTTGAAATGCTATGCAGTGGAGAAAGGAAACTAAGGGCTGGCGACCTTTGATTTGGAATTGCGAGCAGTGTTTCTGGCTATGAGCCTATTGTTCTGTGGGATCTATACAACTTTTGGCATTTCACCAAAGTTCCTGTTTTGAGATTGGGGTTTGATAATATCTGCATTCCTTACAACCATAATTCAACCCTACATTCCGAGGAACTTCTCTGTGAATTATCTTTCATGAGCGGTGGGCTGCCTGCCCGAACTTGCTTTATTTAAATATATTAATGCTTTTGTGGTGTGCACATTGATGCCAAGACTCTAAGCACACCAATGCAGATCAGCATTACTGGATTTGCCATTATTTGTGGCTGTCCACCAAAGCAAAAACCAGGGGATTCCACTGTGGGGGTGAGGTGGCTGGAGGGATCAGCATTATACCGGAAGCCCCTATCGGGAAAAGATTACCTAATCCTGTTTACCCTTGAGAAAAGATATTCACGTTAGCAGTTTTAGTTTAGTTTTTTTAGTTTAGAGATACAGCACGGAAACAGGGTCTTCAGCCGACTAAGTCCATCCCGGCCAGCGATCCCCGTACACTAGCAGTATCCTACACACTCTGGACAATTTTTACTGAAGCCAATTAACCTATACACCTGTACTTTTTTGGAGTGTGGGAGGAAACCGCAGCACCCAAGGAAACCCCATGTGGTCATGGTGAGAACGTACAAACTCCATACAGACAGCACCCGTAGTTAGGGTCGAACCCGGGTCTCTGGCACTGTAAGGCAGCAACTCTACCACTGTGCTACCATGCAGCTCCAAGTTGTGCCTGTGAGTCATTGAAAGAGGGTTTATCAGTCATTCTGCAATTTTACTGTTTAGTAACTGTTTTGAGTCTTTCACATTCCATCTAATGAATCTCTAATTCTCCCATAGACAAGGAAAATCGATGGGCGAGTCACCATGGCATTTCTGTTGTTCTCTTGCTCCCAGTGTGTTGTGATGTGGTGTGATATTAGGCACATCACAACAAACAACCTCATCAAGGGACAATCAAGAGGAAAAACCTGCAACTTGATGCATTTTGACTAACACTTTCAGGCTGAAGAGGAACATTATCAGAGGCATGTTACTGCAAAAGTGTTGCAGTGATTGTTAAAGGGTCAACGATTAGTGGAATCTAGCAAGAAAAAAGGGGTGAAGAGGATGGCTTTTAGAAGAGAAAAGCTGTAAGCAAAAGCAATTTCAGAGGTGTGATTAATTTTGATTGCAAATTGATCAATATTTATTTGTCACTTTTGGAATGATCCTGGGTGCTGGATGCCATTATCATGTAGTATGTGTTCCTTAAACAGTCTTTTTACGACTATATAAGTGCTGCAAATGATCTCCAAATAGTTATGCAGCACACTTGTGAAATGCACCACGAAAGATTGCTTTGTTTGAATTAATCATAAACTAATTCCACTTCGACCTAAATTAGTTTTGCAGTATCTAGTCTAAATTTATGGTTGCCATGTAGCTCAATACCGATTGGGGCGAGAATTTCTGCTTTGTAGCAACTCGAGCTTAGCCTCTTAGTGTATATTGTACTTAACATACTGAATTTCAAACTCAGTTGTACAATCGCTCTTGATTTGAGTGGATGTTGCAGCTTCTGATGTGATATTAACCAGCCAGCTCCATCACTGTTTCATCAGCTTTGATGAAGTGATTCATGCTCACTAGGAAGGGAGGATTACTTGCTTTCCGAATCACTTAATATTAGCAGATTCACTTTGTTCTCTCACTTGTTGTTTATTATAAAAGCTGGTTACGGTATTTAAAATCGCTGCCATAAAGTTCCAATTATGTTGAGTTCAAGCTTAATATTTGTTTGAAGGTATATTAGAGTTCCATAGCTGGACATCCAATCTTTCTGTGGATGTTCCCTTTAGAATTGCTTAATAATGTAGTGACTGTGATATAGTATACTGGTCTTCATGTTTTTCTTTTTCCAGGTTATTAATCAATATGAATAGACATCAGGCTACTGACCTATTGTGCTTTCTGTTGTTATTATGTTTTGTGAAACTGATGTCGTACAAATTTCAAAACCTCAGCATGTCTCAAAGCATGTCACAATCAATAAATTACCTTTGAAGTATGTTTAGTATTTTGAAGTAAGGAAATATAGCAGTCAGTTTGCACCAGCAATGAAATAAATGTCCAATAAAATAATTTTTATCAGTATTAGTTGGGAGATGGGGCACAGGGAAAACTCTCCAGCACTTATTTGAATAGTGTCATGGAAACGTTTGGTTAAATAACTCATTCAGAAGTTGTCATAGACAATAGACAATAGGTGCAGGAGGAGGCCATTCGGCCCTTCGAGCCAGCACCGCCATTCAATGTGATCATGGCTGATCATTCTCAATCAGTACCCCGTTCCTGCCTTCTCCCCATACCCACTGATTCCGCTATCCTTAAGAGCTCTATCTAGCTCTCTCTTGAATGCATTCAGAGAATTGGCCTCCACTGCCTTCTGAGGCAGAGAATTCCACAGATTCACAACTCTCTGACTGAAAAAGTTTTTCCTCATCTCCATTCTAAATGGCCTACCCCTTATTCTTAAACTGTGGCCCCTTGTTCTGGACTCCCCCAACATTGGGAACATGTTTCCTGCCTCTAACGTGTCCAACCCCTTAATAATCTTATACGTTTCGATAAGATCTCCTCTCATCCTTCTAAATTCCAGTGTATACAAACCTAGTCGCTCCAGTCTTTCAACATATGACAGTACCACCATTCCGGGAATTAACCTAGTAAACCTACGCTGCACGCCCTCAATAGCAAGAATATCCTTCCTCAAATTTGGTGACCAAAACTGCACACAGTACTCTGAAGTTATTGCATTATCTATGTGCTGGACTTGTAATCATAGTCATGCAGCATAGGAAAAGACCTTTAGGCCCAACTATTCCTTGCCGACCAAGATGCCCCATCTAAGCTTGTCCCATTGATCCACATATGGCCCATATCCCCCTAAACCTTTCTCAATCCATGTACCTGTCCATATGTCTTTTAAATATTTGTTATTGTACCTGCTTCATCTACTTCCTATGGCAGCTCCTTCTCTACATCCACCATGCTCTGTGATGCCCTTCATGTTCCTATTAAGTCTTTCCCTCTCTCACCTTAAACCCATGCCTTCTAGTTCTTGATTCTCCTACCCTGGGAAAAAAAAGATTGTTCATTCACCCTATCTATTCTTATCATTTTATACACCTCTTTTACATCACACCTCAGCTTCCTGCATTCCAAGGAATGAAGTCTTAGCTTGCTCAACCTCTCCTTGCAAGTTAGGCTCTTGTGTCCTGGCAACATCCTCGTAAATCTTCTCTTTACCCTTTCCAACTCAACGGCGTCTTTTCCATGGCATGGTGATTAAAACTGAACACAGTAATCCAAATGTGGCTTCATCAGTTTTTTTTTGTACAAATGTAACATAACGTCCCAACATCTATATTCAATTCCCTGACTGGTGAAGGCAAATGAGCCACTTTCAGAGGAACTATGTCCTTGCATTCACACATCCCTCTGCTCTATTATAATCCATAGGGCCCTGTCCTTCACTGCGAAGGTTTTGCCCTGATTCGACTTCCCAAAATGCAGCACATCACATTTATCTGGAATAAACTCCATTAGCCATTCCTCCGCTCTCTTACCCAGCTGATCAAGATGCTCCTGGAATTCGGAATAACCATTTTCATTATCTATAATACCACCTACCTTAGTGTCATTTGGAAATTTACTAATTACTAGACCAAGTGGACCTGTTGGGCCCAAACCTCTCCTGCATTGGTGCAGCACCCTGTCCTCCCCCCTCTCTCCTCAACCCCCCCTCCCCTCTCCCTTGTCCCCCACTCCCCCTCCCTCCCTCCTCCCCTCCCCCTCCCCTCCTTTTAAACTTAAAAATGTGAATAACTTTAAAAATATAACACCGATTTCAATGAAACTACTTGCATTATGACTAAAGTGAGAATGGTGAGTAAAGTGGGCCTAAAATTGTCGCCCTATCGTGTACCGTTTTGGCTGAAGTTCAGTCACAAACAAGATAACAAACGAGAGTTTTAGTGTATAGATACCTTGTAGATTCTCATTTAAATCATTGATATACATGCCAATTAACACCGATCCTTGAGGGATACCACTAGTCACAAGCCTTCAGTCTGAAAAACAACCTTCCATCATGACTCTCTGCTTCCTACCATGTAGCCAATTCTGTATCCAGATAGCCAGCTACCAGCATCCCATTTGATCCCAGCTTCCGGAACAGCCTACTATTCTGAACCTTGCCAAAGGCCTTGCTGAAGTCCATATCGACTGCAATTATGCCAACTGTTTTGGATACTTCTTCAGAAAAATTCAAATCAAATTCATGAGACACAATCTCCCACAGACAAAACTATGATGACAGTTCCCAAACAACTCCTGCCTTTCCAAATGGACGTATATCCTTTCCCTCAGAATTCTCTCCAATAACCTTCCTTGTGCAAATGTTTAGCTTACTTGTCTGTAGTTCCCAGTTTTTCTATGCACCCTCTTTAAAGTCAAGGCACAACATTAACCACCCTCCAGTCTTCAGTTAGCTCCGACCTGTGTCAGTTAAGATTATTTGCTCAGAACCTGGAAAAGGTTTGAATTCATGGATCATAGGATACTATCAAATCATTCCAGTCGGAGTTAAAAAAGTAGTATTTGTGTTTCCGTAAGTGGATCTGCTCACTATCTTGTTGTAATTTGCAAATGGCTTTTGCCAGGAATGGCTCTATTGAAATCAGTTTAAAGAGTTGAAAAGGAAAATGTACCTGATCAGATCTATGTGATAGCTCACATGATAAATCTAATTTCAATGCAGTGGCTCAGGATTTAAAAACAATACAATTGTGTGTGACAAGGCTATGCTATTTAATTAGAAAATCAGTTTTATATTGCTTTTCTTATGTTTTTTGTTCTTGATTCTCCTTTTGTAGCAAGTGTCCATTATAAACATCTGATTATTTCATTACTGTTCAACCTTGGGGCCAATTATTCCACCACTGTCTACTTGACTGATGTGCATCATATTAATGACATCTTTTGTTCATTGTCTCTCCTCTTGCATTGAACCTTTCTCTGTGTAGTTTGGAATCTTTTATTGTTTTTTATGGAATCCTCTTAAAGAATTACTTGTTATAAATAAACATCGAAAAGCTTAGATGTCAAATGATTTTTAAAGATCACAGACATTATCCTCCCACAGCTGTATTTTGAAATGACGTTGTAGATAAAAAGAGCCTATTTTACATTTTGAATTTGGAAAATATTCAAAGTTGTATATTTATTAACAATGGGTTAAGACACGAGAGAAAATAAATCTATGATATTTGGAGCAGAAAATAAAACTCTCTTTGTGTACAGAGAAACTCCAGATGCTGGAAATCTAAACGGAAGATGTTGGAAATACTCAGCAGATCAGGAGGCATCTGCAGAAAGAGAAATAGTTGATTAATCGGGTTGAAGACCTTTCTAAAGGATCTTAATCCTGATGTGTTAACTTCGCTTCTCTTTCCACAAATGCTGCTCAACTTGCCTAACCTGTAGACACAAAGCTGGGGCAACTCAGTGGGTCAGACAGCATCTCTGGAGAAAAGGAATAGGTGACGTTACGGGTCAAGACACTTCTTCAGCCACCTAAGCCTAACCTACTGTGTAGTTTCAGCATTTACTACTTTTATTTCTATGTGGAAATCCTTCCTATCAATAGTTACGGTTGCTTTAAATGCAAATTTTAACATGTTTTTCTTCGGTTGTGTTAAATTCCTCTTAAGAATGATTTCCCATGATTTTGCTGATACTCGTGAAAAGTTGCCACCTCTTCCAAGCTTCCACAATGTCTTGTAGTCAATTCAAACCTGTGGATTTCTTTTTTTAATTAGCTTGATGCACAATACTATGTGTGCATGTGATACACTGTGCTGGGCTCACGTAGATTTCATTTCATAGCATGGTTCTATTATTGCACCTGAAGCTTGATCTATTTTGTCAGCTGGCAAAAGGTGCCTTTCTTTATTTTTTTTCAAGGGATAAAGATAAATGGACCACATGCTGTTCTTTTTTGTTGTATCCTCTGTCCTTGTTTCTCAGAAGAGCGACGAGCTACCATAATAACAGTATTTTCTGAATACACTTGCAATAAGTGAAGTTTGGAGTGGAAGAAAATTACATGCCTATGATTTTTATGTTGCAAGGTGCACATTTTGCAAGATTCTTTTTTTTTTTCCCAATGATAAGGGAAATGGATGGTTCTGTCAACATCAAACAAATTCTGTCAGAATGTGCAACCGTTTGGGTCGAATCAAAACATTTTTTTATTCCATCCTTTAAAACAATTATGAAGGAAATATTTCTGCACTTTCAAACAAGCATAAATTCAATTTTAAATATTTTTCAGCTTTAGTAATTAATTTGAAACCACTTTCTATATTCAAATGCTTTACCTTGTTAATGATGTCACTCTTGAAAAAATGTACAACATTTGAGTTTAATTTCTATGATATCGAATGGAAGAAATGTACTTTTAAGTGTAAAGGTAAACTAAACATTAAGTGCTTTCAGACAAATACAATTTGAATGAATACTTTTAAATGTCTTATTTTGCTTCCTCGATTTCTTTGGCAGAGATTTATAGAATTCATTTAAGTGACAGAATTGCTTTTTAAATTGCTGAATAAAGATTGAATACCCAATAATGCCAAGTGTTATAGATCCCTTTTTAATCATTGTTAATTTGATTATGCATTCATCTAAAAGCCTTGTTATTTAAATATGTAAAGAGAAGAAATAGGACTATAGTGCGAAGAGCATGATAAATTTAGCTTTGATAGCATGTAATTGGATTATTGAATTTTCTTATTTCCTAAATGTCCTTTGTATTGTTTCACCCATGTGTTTGGGAATGGGTGAAGGTCAATAGTGGCCAGTGGAGCTTAAATGCAAAGGATGCATTTGGGCTAAAGTGATTTTGAATGACGGTTGGGGTATGAGTCAATTAAAAGAATCAGCTAGTAAGATGTTGGATAGGACATGCATGCAGACTGGTCAGTGTTAAGGTCCCAATGGGCTGCCTGATTCATCAAGCTCGTGCTTCCATAAATTTCTGCTCTGCCCAGGGCGTCTTGGTTCATAACAAATTGCTGTTGCAATATGTAATCCCTCAGTGTGAGAATTACCAGAAACACATTGTAAACAAGAATTAAAGAAGGTGTAGGAATACTTTATAGTCACATGTGAGATTCTTTGCTTGCACACACAATGTATACAAATAGCACTGACAAAGTTACAAAGCACGCCGGCTCCCCCTTTTGTCCCCCAACCCCCTCAACAGTTCCCCAACGCCAGGTCCCCATTGTCCTTTGTCCACCCCTCCCCATTGTTCTCCCCCCACCTCCCTCACGGTGGTCCTCCAGGCCGGGTCCTCTATTGTTCATCCCCTCCCCCCTCACGGTGGACCTCCACGCGCTCATCGACGGCTGACCCTCGAGGCATTGCCACTGCCGTGATGCTTCACCACCGCCGAGGCCCCATCGTCGCGAGGCTTCACCGCCGCAAAGGCCTCACTGCTGTCAATGCCCCATTTCACGCCTCCGTGTCGACCCAGGCCCTGGCCGCGGGCTCCGTCGGCCGCTTCGCCCGACCCAGGCTTCTACCCCGCGAGGCACCAGCCGGTCCCCGACCTGGGCTTCAACGCAGCGATCCGGGAGGCATCGAGACCCGCCTGCACAGTCACGCCTGGCCGCTCGGCCCATCAGGAAGCCTAAGTGCTATTGTAATGTTCCTATACTTGATCACTACTATCGATGTTGTGTCCCTGTACTTGAATTAAGTACTTGCATTTTGTTTTACACGTAGCCCTATGCTTTATTTTAAGCATCAAAGAGAGAAATATGTGGATAACGGTTCCAAACAATCTTGGCAGTAACTAATAAATGTGCAAAAGCATTAATTTATGACCTTGGACAGGGATTCAACTTGATATTGCTGTTAACAATTCGCACAATTGCTGTGCATCTTGAAAATTATTTGTCTTGAGCTAAATGTAACTAAATAATAACATGAATGAACTTTGAGATTTATTTTTAAACCTTTCCATTGGAATTTGAGGAAATAAAGCTGTAAAATGTTATAAATTGCAATCAGCTCCACAGAACACAAAAATTGATTGACTAAGCCTTAAGCAATTTGCTCTTTGCAATGTTTTGACTTCAACACTTTCACAAGTGCCAATGCTCAAATATTGGGTCATCAATTAGCTGTACAGAGATGACCCGCTATACTTATTGTTCCATTAGGATGTCCTTGAGGTAAATGGGTTTCAAAGATCTTTTATTGTCACATGTATGCGAATTACCATACAGCCATATGAAAAAAAATAACAAGACACACAACTACATAAAGGTTAACATAAACATCTACCACAGCGGATTCCCCACATTCCTCACCATGATGGAAGGCAAAAATGTCCAAGTTTCTTCCTCCTTATTCTTCTGCGGTTGGGACAGTCGAACCATCCGTCGGGGCAATCGAAGCTCCCAAGTCGGGGCGGTCGAAGCTCCTGCAGCTTGGAGTTTCTGAAAGTCGGCCTCTGACCAGAGATCGCGAGCTCCGTGATGTTAAGTCTGCAGGCACTCACGGTTGGAGCTCCAAGGTCGATCCCTGGCAAAGGGATCACAGGGCTCCGCGATGTTAAAGTCCCACAGGCTCCTCGCGAGGAGCTCTCAAAGGTCGGTCTCCAGCAAAGGTCGCCAACTCCTTGATGTTAGGCCGCAGTGCGGACAGAGATACAACACGCATCTCCGTCGAGGTAAGAGATTAGAAAAAGTTTCCACCAAGCCCCCCCCATCCCCCACAGCCCACATAAAACAAGCTAAAGAACATACATTTAACACATGCTATTAAAACACAAAGAAGGAAGGGACATAAAGACTGTTGGCGTGGCAGCCATTGCTGGCGCCACCCGGAATCCCCAGATGGATAATGTCACCACTATTTAATTACATAGCTCTATTAAATTGTCCATCTTTAGTTTTGCTGCACATTTACATCAGAAAATTCATGAAAATTTAAGTTTCAGCAAAGAAGTGTAAGACCATTTTGAGGTGCTATTTGTAGAATCAACCAGAAGGCTTTAGCAGACAAGCAAAACCTGTTGATACTGGAACTCTGAAATAGAATCAGAAAATACTACAATCTTCAACAGAACAGGCAGCAAAGACATAGAAACATAAAAGTGGGACTTATGGAAGCTGACACTATCCTACACACTAGGGACCGTTTACAAATTTACCGAAGCCAATAAACCTGCACGTCTTTGGAGTGTGGCAGGAAACTGCAGCATGCGGTCACAGGGAAAACGTGCAAACTCCACACAGACAGCACCATTGGTCAGGGACGAACCCAGGTCTCTGACGCCGTAAGGTAGCAACTCTGCCGCTGCGCTCCTGTGCCACTCCTGTGCATCTGTTTCTCTCTCCACAAATGCTGCATGACATGCTGAGCAGCACAAGAATTCTCTGAATTTATGGCTTACCTGCCCACTTCACTTTAATGTAGAGCTTTTCTAATTAACGTAACATAAACTAGTTAGCATTCAATTCTATTTAATATATATTTTTTAAAAACAAATCTTTATTTTGGTTTTAAAAGAAAAGTATTTCAGCCTGATCACTAATTCAGAGATGCTGTTTTCAGCATTGTTGGTTTCTAGAATCTTACTGTGAAGTTCTTGTCAAAACGAGGCCAGTGTAAATTCAACAGGCTGTTTTCTGGCTCATTGTTTAAAATAAAATAGGTTTTTTTGGAAAGAAACATTTCTGCAGCAATTAGAGTAATTGAGTTGCCTTAACAATAGAAAAAATATGGAGAATTGTATAAGTGTTGAGGTGTGACTGCAACTAACTTTAACCAGTGAAGCATTCAACGATCAGTTCAGTATGCTTAACTTGAATCATTTTCGCAAGGTATTTCAGTTCACAATCCACTTTCTGATACAGAGAGATTTCTTGACTCGTCTGTTATCTTTTCCTTCCATGTTGTCCTGTCAGTTCAACCGACAAACCTATGCCATAAAGTTTGATGCATTGCCATTAGCTGAAGGAGCTGACAACCTTTTTACAATACATGTGACTAGTGTATTCAATAAGATTCACATTGAAGAAACCTGACAATAAAAAAATAACCATATCAACTTAAAATTTGCATTGAGCAGATGCTGTTGAATACTGATGCTTAAGCATGTTATGATTGTACATAGAAATGTTATGAGCCTATTTGTAAAATAATGGCAAATGTTCACTGTTTTTGACAGTTTTAAGTCTGCTTTGTATTTTTTTTCATTCCTTTAACGTTAGAGAATTTACTGCCTTCTTTATCCATCCCATCTTTAAATATTGTTATTAGTTTTCCATATAGATCAGTTTCACTTTTGAGCAGACAAGCTAATTCAATTAATAGCACTTAGCAATTGATTGTTGCAATCTCACAACATTTTGTACTCCCAAAACTCATTCAAACAAGATTTTTAAAGCCGTTGATCTAGCTTGTCTCCACAATCAAATCAAATGGTGACAAAATAGACAGTTTACCAGCGAGTCTCAAAAACTTTACTCTGCATTAGTGGGATTAGGATCTTCCAATATCCATTAAAAGCATTCACGAAAATTCTGTTTGAATGAAGATAAGTATCATTGAACTGAAACGTGGAGATGAACAGTATGAAAAATCTGGTTATTTTTCAGTTCAGATAGTGAAAAACCTCACCAGTGTTAATATGTTGACATGAAAAATCCAGTATTCACTATACGGTAGTTTTGAATAAGTTGAACAATTACGAAACTATTATTGAAGTGGAATTTTCAAAGAATGGTCAGTTCATAACTTACACTTCTAAAGATGTACAACCATTGCAAACCTGCAATTGTAGAATTTGTTTTAGCTGACTTAATCACAGTTCCTTGTTCTTAAAAATAGCATGAAGAGCAATTGGAAGCATCAGTCATTTCAGTGGAATTAGTTGTGATTGATTGATTTAGAAACGTTCACGCTTTTCATTGAAATGACAATCCATTTTAGCCAAGGATGTCATTACCCTGTTCTCTGAATCCATCATACATCTTTTTGAGTTCATTAAATGTAAAACAATATATTTCAATACTGACATCATAACAATCAGGTTTTAAAGTAAGAATCAACTTGAAAGCGTGGGAATTCAAACAGTTCAAGCCTTAGAATTTCATTTTGTACAGTTGGCTTTTCCAAAAGCACCACTTAATTGCCACTGTGTGGTTACTTTGGTTCTCGTAATTAGTGAAATTGCGTCATCTCTTGATACCTTGCCTGCAATCATTGCCTGCTGTACAGTGCCAGTAAGAGGTCGTGCACATTTTGTTTAATGAATAGCGATCAGTGTATTAATTCACCCTGCCAAATACATGCAATTTAGTATCTGTAAATCCTTCAAACCATTTCAAAGAGCATTTCTGTTTAAAAGTTAACTTTATGTGAACATTACGGTACAGCAGAAAACACCCAACAAACAGATCAGCTTTTACATCAAAGGAAAAGTCAGCATAGCAGTGTAATATCATGGCCGATTCATTATTTTTGTGTCACTTTCCAGTGCTTTTTCATATCTTCTGATTCCCTTAATATTCAAAAATTCTTTCAATCTCTGTTTGGAATACACTCAGCTCCCTGGAGTAGACAATAGGTGCCGGAGTAGGCCATTCGGCCCCTCAAGCCAGCACCACCATTCAATGTGATCATGGCTGATCATTCTCAATCAGTACCCCGTTCCTGCCTTCTCCCCATACCCCCTGACTCCGCTATCCTTAAGAGCTCTATCTAGCTCTCTCTTGAATGCATTCAGAGACTTGGCCTCCACTGCCTTCTGATGCAGTGAATTCCACTCAGAGAATTCCTAAAATCCACAACCCTCTGAGTGAAAGTTTCCCATCTGCTTGGCAAATCCCTTATTTGCAGTCTATGATCTTTGGACCTGCAATCCCCATCATTCACTTATCTCACATTGCCTGCCCTCTTCCATCTCCCACTGCCACATTGTCAAGTCCAATAACAGTATAGGCCTAGTTTGCTACATCTCACACCCTCTACACATCCCAGTTCCACAAATCAATCTTGTATACCTTTATTGAAAATATATATTTTGGAGTCTGGGAGACAAGTATTCCAGATCTGGTCTCGCCAAGGCTCCCTAGATAATTTTGGTAAGACACTAACTCTTGAACTCAAACTAATTTGCAATAAAAGTCAACATACTGTTTTCCTTTACAATTGTCTGTCATGTCTGTGTACTAAGTTGGAGAGTACAAGGACTTAAAGACCCTGCAAAAACAAGTATCTCGTTGTTTAAGAAAATAGTCCACCTATAATTTTCCTTGCTGGGACATATGAATCATCATTAGACATGGGTAAGGTGCCAGAAGGTGAGTGGCTAATGATGTACTTCTATTTAAAAGTGCTGCAAAGAAAAAACTGTTTTCAGACCGGAGGCCTGTGACAAGTGGTATGCCTCAGGAATCGGTGCTGAGCTGATTGCTGTTTGTCATCCATGTAAACAATTGGATGAGAATGGCTGAGGCATGATTAGGAAGTTTGCAGATGGCACTGAAATAGGTGGTTTCCTAGATAGTGAAGCGGAGTGTTGATCAGCCGTTCAAATGGACTTGGGAATGGATAATGGAGTTTAATCCAGATTAAGTGTGAGTTATGCATTTTCGGAAGTCAAACCAGGGCAGGACCCTCACAGTTAACGATATGACCCGGCAGAGAGCAGTCGGACTGAGGAGTGCAATTACATAGTTCCTTCTTTCTTTCGTATGTCAACTGCAACAATCAAAAGTGGCAATTGGTGCTTCAGAGTACCGTAGTTGACGCTTTGCTGCAAATTTTGCCAGTTCCATAAAACTACCCAGGGTGGACGACGAGGACATAAAGCAGCTCCCACCCCACTTAGTTCCTTGAAAGTGGTGTTGCGGGTAGATAAGATGGTGAAGTTATTTGGCACGTTGCCCTTCATCAGTGAGAAAATTGAATAGAAAAGTTGGGAAATTATGTTGCAGTTGAACAAGATGTTGGTGAGGCTGCACCAGGAGTATTGCATTCAGTTCTGATCACCCTGCTACATGAAAGATGCCATTAAGCTAGAACTGGTGCGGAGAAACTTATGAAGATGTTGTCAGGACTTGAGGGCCTAAATTATAATGAGAGGTCGGGCAGGTTTGGACTTTATTCCTTGAAGTGCAGGAGGCTGAGGGGGTGATCTTTCAGCGGTATATAAAACACGAGAAGAATAGATAGGATGAATGCACCAAATCAAATTACCTGTGATCTAATTCAATGGCAGAACCTGCTTATGAAGTCGAATGGCCTGTTCCAACTCCTAATTTCTAAGTTTATTGGAACAGTTTGCACGGTGGATAGATTAAGAAGGAATACGGATAGGGCCTTGAAATGACTAGTGAAAAGTGGACAGGGTTGTTACTGAAAGAATGGCGATACTAAATGATCATCTCACTTGCATATGATATTGCCTGTGTTGAGGAAAAAATACAGTGAGTGGCAGATACTTCAACAATTGAAGTTCATTGGGGTGAGACAAAATTCTGAATGTTGTCACCTTGCATTTAAAACATAATAACTCGATAATTTTTGATTATCAGACAATATATTGAAAGGGTTCATAATATCTTCCACTCAAATTTCCTGTCTGACATTCTTAGGGATGGCCTTTAATATCCAGATGGTAAAGATGAAAGCGTACTGTGGAAATCAAGTCCCAGTCACGAGTGAAGATTTTATGGTGCAAGGATATAATTAAGTAGTTATTAGCCTTGTTACATGCTGCACTCTGGACGCAGCTTGCACTAAGTTCAATTTTGGTTCAGAAGATAAATGTCTTCATTTGCACCATACACAGTACCTTGTGTTGTCATCACTGACAGCACTTAAGGTAAAGGACTGTAAATCATAAATTGTCAAAAGTAAACAATGAAAATGTTAGTACGGGTTCTTTGTGCTATTTTAATTTCCAAGTGATGTTGATGGTGACAAAAGAGCTTTTAACATTTGATAAATGATTTGGAGGAAGCATCTGCTGCTCTTAACAGCAAAAAAAAAGCATAACATTATCTCTGGACTTTTGTGTCTGATTCTGGTTTATATTTTGTGTACTGTGAAGCATCATCTGCTGTTTTCCATCTGCAGTTTTAATGAATAAAAGGTAAATAAATGGATGAGAGCATTTTCAGTCCTCTGTAGACACTTAATGTTCTGACTATCCATCTTTTTTTCCTCCTTTACCCTGCATTGCTTTCACCACGTTGTCAACCAAGAGTGCCTCAGAGACAACAATCAGGCAATTAAAGCCAAATGTGTCAGGGTTGTGCCCCTGCCAAACTGAATCGTACATTTTCAGCTGGCAGCTGTTTGAATAAGGGCTTCTCTTGAGGGATTTCAGCGCAGTGGTTTACCTGCTGGTTGACATGAACTACACTGCAGTTTGAGATGACAGTGGTAACATATGATGAGAAAATGATCGGAAATATGTGCATGAAACTGAAATCTGGCTTTTGCAATCTGCTCATCGTTTCTAATGCAACGAATGCTTTATCAGTTTGTGTGAAAACCCTGTTATTGAAGCAGATGACTTTTATGTTTTTTGATACCGCGCCTCATAAATTAGTGTGACTCCATTGTTTCGAGGTATGATTAAAAATATTTAACATTTCTAAATGTTAAATAATATGTTTCATCACCTCACAGACCATTGACCGTGAGGTGTGAGAAATAGATGGGGTTTGATCAGTAGATAGGATTGTATAATAGTCGCAATGTTATTATGTATTATAAAAAGAGAATGAAGTGTGAGATGACGAAAACCTCGCACTTCAGCATCAATGATATTTTCTCCTCTGTGTCACTCAGCTGGTTTACTGTTTGTTGTGTGTTGTTGTGGAATCCCAGTGAAAATATCCAAGCCCCATATGCTCCCTCCAGTGTGCTGTTTTGAGATAATGCCAGTTCCCTGAATGTAGGATCTTTATGACATAGAGGATTGCTGCTGAAGCAAAATCCATTTGCCACGGTGTGAAATTGTCTCTACGGAGTTTAGGACACATCAAATCACTGTTATAATATGTTATCAGTTCAAAATGCAAAGAAAAAACCTGCGGAGCATATAGATGCAGAGTGAGGCGTTGATTTATTTGATGCTATTTACAAGAATTCAAAGTGCTTTGCACCCAATTAAATATTTTTTGCCAGCCAGTTTGCCCTCAAGCAACAATGTAATAATGACCTGATCGTTTTTCCATTGTAAATATTGTTTAAGAGGGTGACTTGAAAAGGACATTGGGGATAAATTCTATGCTGATTTTTCAAGAGTGTTCTGGCTCTTTGACATACGTTTGTATGCACAATTGGAGGTCTCTTTCAAAAGGCAGCACCTCCAAACTTACAGCCCCATCTCAGCACTGAGGGGTCAGAATGGATGTTGTGCTTAAGCCCCTGGTGCTTTCTGACCCGAAGCTACCGTGCTCCTAACTCCACCACAGCTGATAATGCGAATCATAAATCATTGGTAAATCTTAATTATATATTGTGTTTACATTTCACAAATTGAAGAATAAAATGTGTTTAATGATATTCACACATCTGGTATTTATTTTGACATCCCAATCTTTTTGTAGAAAGAAATACTTTGTTAATGCAGGGAAGCCTGATTTTAAATATACTGATAATTGCTCAGTAAACGTTTGTGACTAATATGGGATGTTCCCTACTAACAGAGTTAATAACTGATTTATTTTTAACCTAATGGCAGAATTACCAACATTCTGTTTCTACTCACACTAAGATGGAAATGAAAATGGTTTGAGTAATGAAATATGGATAGGTATTCCAATTGATTTGAATGTGAATTTGAAGTAAATTACACTTGTGTATTCCCTTCCCATGGTCTTTATTCACTAAATGGTGAATGAAACAGTAACAGAGAAATCTTGTCACTTAACTAACCAGGGAGGTGGTGTGCTGGCTGTGAAATGAAATTGATAAGGATTAAGCATAAAGAAATCTGTGTGCGCCTCTCTGTACTTGTGTTTTATGGCTTCCTCAGGAAGATATACGTGAACCAATGTTGCATTTAATTTGCTTACATCAACTGTGCATTTGGAGAGTTGAGTTTTTTAAAAGGTGATTAATTTGAAATGTATTTCGATTACCTAATTGTATTTGAATATGCACCTGGCTTTAGCAAGATGAACCTTGCAACTGGGCGGTAGTTATGGACAGGTTCCTAAATGTGTTTTATAATATTCCTTGATCTACTACTTTGAAGTTGGCATTAGTCCATTTAAAATTTAGTATTATCACTGCAAAAGTATTGGAGGAAAATGTTATACATGAGGGACTTCATTGGTTAAACATTTCTAGGCTATGAATTTCTTCATAATTCTTACTTTTGGAAGTGCTAGTGCACTGACTTGAAACGTTTCTTACGTTTTCTGTCATTGTCCTGATAAATATATTGTGTTGTATTATAGATCTATCTGTTACTGCATGCAGGGGGAATTAGGCTTTTGTTTTCAGATGAACCAAAAGCTTTTTGTGATATGCAATGTTGCAAGGGTGGCATGGTGGCGCAGCAGTAGAGTTACTGTCTTACAGCGCTTGCAGCGCCAGAGACCCAGGTTCGATCCCTGTACTGTACTGTCTGTATGGAGTTTGTACCCCGTGATCTGCCTGGGGTTTCTCCGAGATCCTCGGTTTCCTCCCACACTCCAAAGACATACAGGTTTGTAGGTTAATTGGCTTGGTATAAGTGCAAGTTGTCTCTAGTGTGTATTAATGTGTGGGGATTGTTGGTCGACGCGGACTCGGTGGGCTGAAGGGCTTGTTTCTGCACTGTGTCTCTAAACTAAATGCTAATGACATGCGAGGTGTCATAGAGATGATGCTTAGTCACAATATTGTTATTCTTAGGGACGATAACATTGCCTTTCAAAACAAGTTGAAGGTTTTCGAAGCATCTTGCGCCACTCTTCCACCCAATATTGTTGTATTGCTAACCATAACAAACAGCACTGTTTACCAAGATTCACAAGGCATTTACTGCTCAGGTTTGCAACACCAAGGAACCTATGATCTTTTTGTAAGGAGGAGAAAATAATCTTTGCTGGGTTAGTTAGTCCTGTGATCAACCACCATTTCAGTAGTCAGTGAGTTAGAGTCAGTTAAACTACCTCTGTCCCTTAATTGCCACAGACCACAATTCTAAGCAATTCGAGATATGCTGCAGCAGAACAAGGCACACCAGAATTAAATGTTTAACACCTTTGATAGGACATGTTCTGAATGTCTCTCTTCTCTGAATGAAGTCTATGGTAAATAATCGATTCATTTCATTTCATTTCATTTTATTTTATTTTGAACATGTTAAAAGACATCAATTAAAAAACAAAATAAACAAAAAAACAGAAGAAATACAAGGAATTTCATCCATTACTTAATATGTGCGAAAAGGAGTAGGAAGAAGTGTGAACTTATTTAATCCTACCCCCATTCCCTAATCAATATTTATCAAGTATCAGATATTAATACAAAAATACTCATACACCCTTATATGTTCATATAGATATACTTATTTAAATAATGATGTGTTATTATGTGTAGACCCCTGGTGACTGTTAATCCCCCTCCTCACTGTACCTAGAAAAAATCATGTGTTTATATTTGTTTTTAAACTGGATGATGTTTGAACATTGTTTTAATTCCGCATTCATTCGGTTCCATAGCATTACTCCACTGATTGATATAGAAAATCTTTTCATTGTTGTTCGAGTATTGCGAATCTTGAATAGTTCAAAATAGTTGTGCAAAATATGATGAAAAATATATATTTTTAAATTAAGAAATCTGTCCACTCATGGAATGCCTTGCTAAATGCACTGATTGAGAGGCCACTGCATCTTTTAAAGAAAATATTTCATTTGGGAGTCTGTGCTTTGGGAAAAGACTTGGACTGTTGTATTTTATTGGATTCTAATGAACGCAATACAGACAGATAAAGAATGGTAATCTTTGGTGCTGTAAACTGTACTTTAGGTTGTTAATTACTATCAGCATTGACAGTAATAATACGTTCAATTAGATGTTTGGGGGGAACTTTAAACTATTTGGAACATTCTCATGTTAAATAAAAGATTTTTGATATTTCAGTTTGTGTAATTGTCAGCATTTGAAAAGCGAGGCAAGAACATGCTCCCTTGTGTAACTCCGACCATATCCTTCCAACTGCACAGGAGGTCCTATTATAGATTCCTTATGCACACATTTATCATTGGTGAAACTCTGTTCGGTTTGGTCATTTATTTTCCGCAAATAATTGGTAATGTTCTCTCTGGCAGAGTTCTCGATTTATGTAGGGCCTGGACACAGCACAAATGCCTCTCATCATTGCTACTAAAGTTAATATAAAAGACTTTGAGTAGAAATATTTCCCCTCATGTACTGGTAACAGTGGTAATGTATTAAACGTCACTTCTGAAAATCAGAATCTACAGTGTCAATGGAAATGAATTTCTGAAGCAAAGTACATTCAATCACACTTGTCTCAAAATTATTTAATGTTTCCTTTTAGTTTCTTTACAAGAATTTTTTTTGAAATGGAATTCCAGAACAAATGTATGTTTATTAATGAAAAATATAGTTGCTTTTCTTTTGAGTATCTCTACACAGAACTTGGCTTGAGTGCAGTTACTTTTTTTGTATGTCACATTATTTAATTGATAGCTGATTGTGAAAGTTATTTAAGGCATTTACAGATTGTAGCTGAGAGGAAGCATGACTTTTGTAGTTGCTGCTCTTTTCCATAAATTTTAATGCATCTTTGTAACAAATTTTCTTTGCACCCAGGCAGACTTACGAAGCTCCTTGCTGTTTCCAAGTATTTGCATCTATTAAACTAATAGAGGTCTAACTGCAACACTAAGTTGCTCTGTAGTAATTATGCTGTTCCGTAACTTTTTTTAAAAACCTCACAATATACCCTTACAAAAATGCTCAATATCATGTTTAATGAACTGAAACTCTGTTGTTTAACGTTGGTTATTTATTGCCACCAATCATAAAGATTATGAATGTCAATTCAATTAAGAAGTATTATTTTGTTAATTGGTTCCAAATCGGTTGTTAGTTGGAGAGTTTGGAAAATAAGGTGCCAGCTCACGTTTGACAGCTGTCTGATAAATTATGCAGGTGAACACATTGACAAGTGTGACAGACTCGAAGGAATAGCAACATCCTGCTAAAGCTCATTAATTTATTTGCCAATTATACATGCTGTGGTACCTCTTCTCGCCCATTACAAAATAAAATGAAAATTAGCTCAGTGGGTCATGTTACAGCAAACAAGAACTGTCAAATTTCCGTCTCTAATTCTTAATATCCTACATAAATTAGCATGAAATAGCCGTAGACTGTTTATATTATCACCAGTGTAAGATAATGCAAATTATTTTCAAAAATCCTAAAACCGTTTAAAAGTTTCTGAAAACCACTAGCCTTTGGAATCAGAGTCAGAAGCAGTGCAAGTCACGAAAGAAAAGTTTTAACACATTGTTTACAATTGAGATTAAAAAAATTATGAGACATATTGTAACCCTATGGATGATTCCTAATTCACAGTTTGAAG
The DNA here is from genome assembly GCF_053455715.1 of Rhinoraja longicauda. NCBI lineage: Eukaryota > Metazoa > Chordata > Chondrichthyes > Rajiformes > Arhynchobatidae > Rhinoraja > Rhinoraja longicauda. The sequence goes on from NC_135969.1 coordinate 33,858,322, forward strand.
ACATTAGTGATCAAAATGATAATAACTTTATGTGGCTCACCATTTCACCCTAAATGGGTCAATTGTAATCATGGATTGTCTTTCCGCTGACTGGTTAATATAGTAGTCAATTTATTTGTCACGTATACATAAATGTGCAGTGAAATGAAAGATTACCCACAGTCCAACAATAAGACCAATAAAAATAAGCAATAAAAATATGAAATAACACATACAATCATAAACCAACACCAAACAAAAAGAAACATCCATCACAGTGAGTCTCCTCCAGTCACCTCCTCACTGTGATGGAAGGCCAGAATGTCTTTTCTCTTCTCCTGCCGTCTTCTCCCGCAGTCAGGCTGTTGAAGTTGCCACGTCGGGGCGGTCGTGGCTCCCGACATTGAAGCCCCCGCCGGGCAGAGAAAATCCCGCGGCCTATTCCAGGCCGTGCCGGACGGTGAAAGATCCGCGACGCAACAAAAGCTTTTCACTGTACCTCGCTACAGGTGACAATAAACTAAACTGAAACGTAAAAAAATGTGGAAATTTGTTCAGTTGCACAGGATCTAATTCTCATGCTGCCATTTGATTAAGATTTGCTGTATTTGCTCAAACTAGATGCAAAAGAATGTATACTAAGTGGCAAAATTAAAATGGCCAAGATCTTACATGGTGCTTAAGTTTTTTCAAGATAAAAATCAGTTTTTGAACTTATTCATATCCTGGTTTGGTTTGTTAGAACTTTTAAAACTTTTAACTGCATTGCAGGTGCTTGATGTGAGCTCCTCTCTTTTGAAGCCTCAATTTAGATTGAAATATTTTATGGGATTTGGTGAAGCATACGTGTGATTGCAAGTTATTCTGAGTTATTGGGAGCCTGCACATTTTAAGACCAATCATTTCTTTGAAGCTACCTGTCAGAAAGACATAAAATATACAGGTCGTCTCTATCCTTTGTGGAGAGATACTTGATCCAAGAGACGGTGAGAAAAGGAAAAGAATTGGACAGTTTTTTACAAAGGGAGATTATTATTCATATCTAAGCTAACAGACTAATTGTAAACTGTCATCTCAAGTTGCCAGCAGAGTTCACTGATTGTAGAAAAAAAAGTTCAGCTCATGTATTAGACTTATTGCAGTATTTATTTGAATAGGGTTGTAATTGAAGTCTGTTTAGTTCCCTGTAATTCTGTGATCTGCAGATCAAATGAAAACTCAGGCAGTGCCAAATAAACTGCGGACTTTTCTTCTTTTCTTAAACCCAAGTATGGGGGAAATTAGTCTGGGGTGCTGGAAGAAGGGGCTGACCTGCAAGGGGTAAAAACAAAGAAATGCAATTGCTGCTTTGAGCATTTCAAGGGTCCCGACCCAAAACATCACCCATCCTTTTTCTCCAGAGATACCGCCTGACCCGCTGAGTTACTCCAGCACTTTGTGTTTATCTGTAAGAGGAACTGAAGACATGAATAGTAATAAGTTGGTTGAAGCATGACACCCACAATCTCAAATGGATGTAACGACAAGTTCATACATCGCTTGAAATAATTCTTGCATTTCCTAGTTACAGAGAAATGTTGATTTGAATTCCTATTGTTGGAGAGAGTTTAACTTGCAACATCCCAGCATGGTTCTTTTTCAAACCTGATGGAAAGGTTCTGAACAGATCCGTTGCCACTTGTCCAATTTATTTACAAAATGTGCCCATGCAATGACCTCTTGAAGGAATATTATTTTAATATGCAGTGAGTTCTCGAGCTGAAGCCTTTGGCAGTAAATTAGAGAGTGATTGTAATCCAGATGCCGGAATGAGAGAGATACTGTTATTTTGGAGGATTGGTGGACTAAATGAACTTGAGGATATTGAGGTGGCGGATGAAGTTGATGAAGGGATTTGAAAACGAGGATGAAAATTTTAATATCAAGGCATTGTCTAACAAGGAATCGCCATAGATGTGGGAGACTGCAAATACTGGAATCTTGAACCAAAATACAAACTGCTGGAGGAGTTCGATAGGCCAGACAGCATTTGTGGAGGGAAATGTACAGATAACATTTTGAGTTGGTGCCTCTTTGATGAATTAAAGGGGAATATCTGGTAGAAAGAGATGATGGAAAAGGTGAGGGAAAGTGGTTGACTGCCTGATTTTTGTGGAGTGAAGGGAGAATCATAGCATCGTACAACATGGAAACATCCTTTTTAGCCCACCATGTCTGCGCTGGCCATCAGACTATGACTAATCTCGAAGAAGGGTCTCGACCCGAAACGTCACCCATTCCTTCTCTCCCGAGATGCTGCCTGACCCGCTGAGTTACTCCAGCATTTTGTGAATAAAATGACTAATCTCGTTCCTGTCAATGGGCACCAATGCATGCCACTTAATTTGCTCATTTTAAATCATTCTTCTCTGCCTCCACCTTCCTCTCAGATGGATTTTACATTCTCTGGGGAGGGGGAATCTGTTCTTCTCAAAGGAACAGAAACTACCCTCTTATCACAAGGAAATAACTTTTTCATTGTGTATCTTATGTACGTTTTTCATAAATATGAATACCTCAATCAACACCTCCCTCGGCTTCTTGTACTCCAAGTAAAACTAACCCAGCCTATTCAGTCTCTCCTCGAAGATGAAGCACTCCATGCCAGGTTACAGTCTTCTAAATCCTCTCTGCACCCTCTGCCATTGCAATCACCCTCTCCCCCCTGTGTTTATATTGATGTCCAGAGGTATACAACATTCCATAAGACCAAAAGACATAGGAGTACAATTGGGCCATTTGGCCCTTTGTTCAGCATTCGATCATGGTTGATCTATTTTTCCCTCTCAACCCCATTCTCCTGTCTTCTCCCCATAACTTTGACCCCCTTACTAAACAGGAACCTATCAATCGTCGCTTTAAAAATATCCAATGACTTGGCTTCCACAGTCTGTGGCGATTAATTCCATAAATTCACCAGCATCTGGCTAAATCTCTCCCCCCCCCCCCCCCCCCCCCCCCATTTCAATAATATTGTTATTTACCCGCATTGAATCTCAGTTAAGCCACAACTCAAATTTTTCACCCAGTTTGTCCACATTATTTCATCACCTCATACTTTATATCGCTACGATTTTGTTCCTCCTCTACCCCATCAACATCTATGGTATTCTAATTCTAGATTATTGGTTATTTCTGAATTTAATTGCTCCAGTGTTGGTAGCTGAGTTTTCATCCGCCTGGATTCCGATTTCCCTCACAAGATTCCTTTGTCTTTCTTTCTGCCTTTAAGACATTCCTTAATATCCAGACCCTTTTTTTGTCATCTGCCATCGTAGCATCTTTGCGACTTGCACTCAAAATTTGATTGGTAATCCTTTGCTTCATTAAAAGCACTAAGTTTAAAGGAAGTAATAGTTTTTGTTATTTCCTTATGCTGTTTGTTTTATCTTGATAGGAATTTGAATGTGAAATTTTGCTGCCTGAAGTGGACAGTCATCATGAATTTATGTCAATCAGAATTCCTTCAAATTAAAAAGACTTTAGTTTCATTTTAGGTTGGGGGGGGGGGGGATAAAATGGTCTGCAGCAGCAGGGACCCTTCAGACTACGAACTTTCCACCAGGCATCACAAAGAAAGTCATAGCCTTTGTCCCTCCTTTCCTTCTGTGATTATTTTATCAAGCCCTCCCTTACTGTGAACTTACTCTCTCATTACCAACCAGCCATCACCCGGCCAATTTCAAATGAGTGAAATTGCCTTGAAATAAAAATCGTGATCGTAATTTATTAGCCAAGTATGTTTTGCAGCCAACGAGGAATTTGATTTGCCATGCAGTCATACCAAAAAAGCAACAAGACACACAGCCACATAATAAATTGACATAAACATCCACCACAGCGGTTCCTCCACATTCCCCATTGTGATGGAAGACAATAAGAAGTCTTATCTTCTTTTCTCCTTTTACATAATCTTTTAAAATTTCGTCCTCTGAGAATATTTTGCAGTCACCTCGCTCCTGCTTGAAGTCCACTCAGGATTAAATTATACTGCAAACGTTAAAAAAGTTATCTCTGGAAACTATTTATCCGGGCGTGTTAAGCATTCAATTAAAGCATGATTGATTTAGTAATCATTCTTTCTCAACAAAGCATCTCTTTTTTTGTTGCAAATATAATGAACTTCCAAATTGTGCTTGATGATTCAAACCACTATATAATAATTGTTTGAAGCATAAACAGTTTTTTATTTCTCCATTAATGCTTTGATACTGTTTTGTGAATAGAAGGCACATTTTCATCTTTGGTTTTTTTTAAACATTTTGTTTACAATGATAAATGGCAAAATACTCCTCTAAAACCTTAAATTTTGGAATCCCGATATGCATGGATTGATATTTTGATTAATAGCAGATAAATGAGTATTTATTTCTATTTCTTATTCTCGTTTGATGAATGTACATTGGCGGATGTTTCATCAAACAAACTCTGAACTGACAGACGTGAGGCTCAGTTGTGTCATTTTGATCCAGAACTTGTGGTCCCTCTGGACAGTTCACACAGAACCATTACCTTAAATAGTATTATATCCCACATCTTCCTCCGGGGTTAAGACAATGACACACGATGTCGTCTGAGACATCCGTGGGGATATCACAGTATTTTAATGTTTTCCTGTAATTATAATGAGTGCACACATCTCTTTATATTTTATTCCCGTTGAGTCATGTTTTCAAAAAGTGAACCTTTCTTCAGAAAGGAAAGAACAAATTATATCAGAGATATGAATGTTTTTTTCTTAGATGTTAAGATGATAAATTAATACAATTTAAATTCCAGTGTTAATAATAAAAAAATAATGACTCATTTTATTACCAAGGTAAAAATTCGGGCAGGATTAAAATGTCAACACGGATTATTAAATGGTAGGCACAGGATTGTGAGCAGAAGCACAACTAACATTGAAAATTATGTGCTGCTATCTTTTATTAGTTAAATACTAATATCTATTCAACCTTGCACCTCAAACATGTAATACTTTAAAAGCCAACTCACTGTACTGATCATGTTGTAAAGAGATATTTTAAAGCTAAATTCAATGTTATCACATTAAACAATGGAAACAAATCTAATTTTAGCAATATTTAGTTTGAAATTGGAATAGCTCAGTTCTAATTTTGTGTCTCAACAACAGGAATATGAAAGCTTTGGATTTGCACCATCACATTGCAAGATAACTTTTCAGAGAATAAAACTGCATCTGGACGTTACAATCCAGATATCAACTCTTTAATCAGATATATTTTGCAGTGTATTTGATGCAGGTCCAAGTAATCTTTTCTTCAATATACTCTTGTAAGCAATTAATATTAAATCAATAGTTGTCCCTGAAGACCTTTCTATAATGATGTATTGTCAAAAACAGAGCTACATCTGATTTTATTTTTGTCATAATTTCTCAACATGGATCAAGGATAAATCCCGTTAAAATAAAATATTTTCCTGAATCAGAGGGGCAAAGAATTCCTCATTTTCCAAAGAGTAAAAATGCACAAAAGCCTTGAATTATCCAGTGTTTACTTGGATCTATGTAGATTGTAACAATTGCAATATTCAAGCAGTTAATTAGACAAAGTATGTCCCATGGCACTGCTTTGAAAAACTTTCCAGTTATAGATCTCTGTATTGACAACTAGATTATGTTGTTACACTGAGTTTATTGGTCTTAATCCCATGATAAATAGCATTTAAAATCTCTGAGATGTACTTTGAGATCCAATTAATATGCAATCGGGATGTGAAAGAATAAATCCAAGAATAAGTATGTTTAATCTTGAGCAATGTACTGTATTAGATCTCCAGAATTATTACTTTTCTCACCAAAGAGGGGTGAGATTTGAGCCACTAAATAAAACTTAAAAATACTTCTAAATGTTTTCTCCCTAGTTGCATCTGCTGTTCAAATTGCTCCTCTGAGTTGTGGTGTCAAATTTTGAACTTTAAATTTTGCTTGGAATGTTTTGCTATGTTAAGTCATTAAACAAATGTTGATTGTTGATGAAATAAATTTCCACAATATATCAGTCTGAAGAAGGGTCTCGACTCGAAACGTCACCCATTCCTTCTCTCCAGAGATGCTGCCTGTCCCGCTGAGTTACTCCAGCATTTTGTGTAAATCACCAATAAACATGTCACCAGCAGCTTGAAATCCCAATCTCGAAATACGCTTTCCAACTCACCTCATGGGCAAGTAGATGCACAGAACATGTCTCACTGGGATTTCTAACATTGAAATGACTTTTCACCAACATTTACCAACATCCTGGTGGGCAGATTTGCTAATACTACACGGGATGGTTTAAATTAGATTGCCATGGAGTGGGGTCTCATACAGGACAGAGGCAAGTTAGAAGTTGGTATGGAGGATGGTGAGGAAAAGGTTAGTGGACCGAATAGGCTGGTGAAAGGCGGAGAACGAGGAAGGAGGGTTGGTTTAAACTGCACACATTAATGCAAGGGGCCTGATGGGTAAGGCAGATGAGCTTAGGGCATGGATAGGTACGAGCGACTGGGACGTTGTAGCCATGACTGAAACCTGGTTAAGGGAGGGGCAGGACTGACAGCTCAATGTTCTGGTGTACAAGAACTTCAGGAGAGATGGGGGTAAGGGAAAAAGAGGAGGGGGGGTTTGCATTGTTGGTTAAGGAGGATGTCACGGCAATGGTCAGAGGTAACATTACGGATGGTTTGTCTAGTGAGGTTATATGGGTGGAGCTAAGGAACAAGAAAGGGATGATCACGTTGTTGAGGGTGTACTACAGACCCCCGAATAGTCAACAGGAATTAGCAGAACAAATATGCCAGGAGATTGCAGACAGCTACAGGTCGAATAAAGTTGTTATAGTAAGGGATTTTAACCCTCCCAATATTGACTTGGAAAATCATAATGTGAAGGGTTTAAATGGGGTGCAATTCCTCAAGTGTTCAGGAGAGTTTTCTCAAGCAATATGTAGAGGCCCCCACATGTGAGAGGGCAACACTGGATCTAGTATTGGGAAACTGGGAAGGGCAATTTAATGAGGTGTTTGCGGGGGAGCCTTTTGGGACTAGTGACCACAGGTCGATTCGGTTTAAGACAGATATGGATAGGAACAGAGGGCCAATGTGTTAAAATGCTCAACTGGGTAAGCCCAACTTTGAGGGTGTGAGAGAAGGTTTCGCTCAAGTTGACTGGAGCAGGTTATTTGAGGGGAAAGGAACATCGGCCAAGTGGGATGTCGTTTAAAAGTGTGCTGACAAAAGCTTGGGATACGTATGTCCCTGTTAGAGTGAAGGGCAAAGCAGGCAAACGTAAGGAAGCTTTGCTGCCGAGGGAAATTGAGGCATTGGTCAAAAACAAGAAGGATGCATGGGACAGGTATAAGCAGCTGGGAACAAGTGCATTCCAGGAGGAATTTCGGGAACTAAGGAGTAAACTGAAAAAGGAGATCAGAAGGGCAAAAAGGGGCCAGGATATAGCTCTGGCGGGTAGCATTAAGGACAATCCCAAAAGATTTTATAAATACTTAAGGGGGAAAAGGGTAACTGGAGAGAGAGAGAGAGAGTGGGACCTCTCAGGAATCAAAGCAGTCACCTCTGTGTGGAGTCACAGGAGATGGGCAAGGTCCTCAATCAATATTTCTCCTCTGTATTTACCGAGCAGAAAGACAGTAGGACAGAGGAACTGGGGGCAGTTAATGGAAGTGCCTTGAGAGCAGTCAGTGTTACTGTCAAACCAGTACTGAAGGTACTATTGTGTTTGAAGGAAGACAAATCACCAGGGCTTGATCAAATATATCCGAGGACATTGTGGGAAACCAGAGAGGAAATTGCGGGAGCCCTGGTTGAAATTTACGAGTCGTCCTTAAATGCAGGAGAGGTGCCGGAAGACTGGAGGGTGGCAAATGTTGTGCCTCTTTTCAAGAAGGGCTGCAGGGAAAATGCTGGAAACTATAGGCCGGTGAGCTTAACATCTGTAGTTGGAAAGTTTCTAGAGAGTATTCTAAGGGATAGGTTAATCAGGCATTTGGATGGGCAAGGGCTGATTAGGGATAGTTACCATCGTTTTGTATGTGGGAGGCCGTGTCTCACAAATCTGAGTTTTTTGAAGACGTGACCAAAATGGTCGATGAGGGCAGAGGTGCAGATGTTGTATACATGGATTTCAGTGAGGCATTTGACAAGGTTCTGCATGGTAGGCTGGTCGGGAAAGTTAGATCGCATGGGATCGAAGGAGAGATAGCTGAATGGATCGCAAATTGGCTATACACTCACCACTTTTTCACACAAAGAACGGTGGGTGTATGGAACAAATTGCCAGATGAGGTAGTTGAGGCTGGGACTATCCCAATGTTTAAGAAACAGTTAGACAGGTACATGGACAGGACAGGTTTGGAGGGTATATGGACCAAGCGCAGGCAGGTGGGACTAGTGTAGCTGAGACATGTTGCCCGGTGTGGGCAAGTTGGGCAGAAGGGCCTGTTTCCACACTGTATCACTCTATGTTTAGTTATTAATAAACCTGATTTTTTTATGCCTTCCCCTAAATATTGGGGCAGATTTTTTTTAACATTCTAGAGCTTGAGCTGTGGGTAATGTTTTCCTGATTAAACCTGTCATTTGCACAATATGTGGATCAAAAGGTCTCTTTTGTACATGTCTCATATATTAGGTGCAATGCTGCAAAGGTGACTTTCCATTCTGTTCATCTCACAATTTAAGGAAAGTCTGATTGGCAACTGCTATAAATTTGGGTTGGGTGGTGATTTTATAGTATTTCTGACAAATTGATGTGGAATTCCGGTCAAGGTTAACGAATGACATTCGAAATAACCAGTTTTGAAGGTGATGGAAATTGCCAATGCAAGCTGTATTTATGTCATTCGGTGCAATCTGCAGCAACCATTCTGCCACTTCATTTGAGCCTGGGTTTTTTTCTCACTGCTCCCGCATAAGCTCATATTAACCAAATGCATCTTGTACAATGTCATTATTTCAACTGATATTGTCATGAATGGTGAGTGAGACATCTGAGATCACTCACTTACGGTTACTGTTCAGATGCCTCCTGTTGTCTTTTTTTTATTTTGCTTTAACTAACGCTATGAAACTGTATCCAAAAAACTTTCCTCACTACTTCAGTGGCAATATCTAAAAATGCATATTCTGCATGCGTTGGTACGGTGGTTGCTGCCTTACAGCTCCGGAGACCCAGGTTCGTCCCCCACTACGGGTGCTGTCTGTACGGAGTTTGTACATTCTCCCGGTGACCTGCGTGGGTTTTCTCCGAGATCTTTGGTTTCCTCCCACACTCCAAAGACATACAGGTATGTAGGTTAATTGGCTTGGTGAATGTAAAAATGGTCCCTAGTGTGTGTAGGATAGTGTCAATATACGGGGATCGCTGGTCGGTGCGGACCCGGTCGGCCTGTTTCCGCGCTGTATCTCCCTATCTGTATCTATCTGCAGTTCTCTTAATACAAAGCAGCAGCTAGGAATGATCTAGAAGCCAAGCAGCTGAGAAATGACCATGATTGTGCCATTTATATTTCATGACAAAAGTTGTATTTGAGGTTGCGCAAAGCCACAGACTTTAGCAAGCCGAAAGGGTGCACTTTTACCCCTTTAGAAGTAACCAAATATGGCTTTGTTATGAGTAAATAAAATTATAACTTTCCAGAAAATCTCACCACAGATGTTCTTTTGCTTGTTGCATTATTGTTGGTATCTTTTGGAAGGTTTTTTGATTCCAGAACAAATGTAGTGGAGGAATTGAAAATCCCACCATAAAGTCAAATCTCGTGAGTGGTTGTCCCATGACATTTAAAAATGTGCAAGAATGTATCTGCTCTGGGTTAAACCTTCTTTACGTAATAGCAATGTTTGAATTTGGGATTGTGCAAGTAAATTTTAAAAGTGACTATCTAGTTCATTTAAGAGTAACTGAGGTCTTTATGGTATGGTATGCTTGCCTTCGTCTGCTGTGGCGTGGTGTATAGGAGTTTGGACATGTTACAGTTATACAAATTGCTGGTTGTGCACACTTGGCAGTATTGTATGCTGTTCTGGTTACCATGTTATAGGAAGGATGTGATTAAATTAGAGAGAGTGCAGAAAAGGTTCATAAGAATATTACCAGGACCAGAGGGATAAAGTTATAAGGGAAGACTAGGTCGGCTGGGACTGTTTGCCTTGAAGCATCGGAGGCTGAGGAGTGATCTCAAAGATGTTTATAAAATGTGAGCTTGTGGTACGAGCTGCCAGAGAAGTCATAAGAAGCAGGTATAATTACAATGTTGAAAAGACTTTGGGCAGATACATCGATAGAAAAAGGTTTGGAAAGATATGGGACAAATACAGACAAATGGAAATAAGCATCTTACTAGGTTAATTCCCGGAATGGCGGGACTATCATATGTTGAAAGACTGGAGCGACTAGGCTTGTATGCACTGGAATTTAGAAGGATGAGAGGAGATCTTATCGAAACGTATAAGATTATTAAGGGGTTGGACACGTTAGAGGCAGGAAACATGTTCCCAATGTTGGGGGAGTCCAGAACAAGGGGCCACAGTTTAAGAATAAGGGGTAGGCCATTTAGAATGGAGATGAGGAAAATCTTTTTCAGTCAGAGAGTTGTGAATCTGTGGAATTCTCTGCCTCAGAAGGCAGTGGAGGCCAATTCTCTGAATGCATTCAAGAGAGGGCTAGATAGAGCTCTTAAGGATAGCGGAGTCAGGGGGTATGGGGAGAAGGCAGGAACGGGGTACTGATTGAGAATGATCAGCCATGATCACATTGAATGGCGGTGCTGGCTCGAAGGGCCGAATGGCCTACTCCTGCACCTATTGTCTATTGTCTATTATCTTGGTCAGCAGGAATGAGTTTGGACAAGCACCTGTTTTAGTCTTGAAAAATCTGTTTACTGCTCTAAGTTGTCTTCCCATCAGCTGAGCAGTTAAACATTATAGGTTGTTGAAAAATAATTTAAATTTAACTTTGTGTTCTAATATTTAAGTTTCTGATGGTATTACAGTTTTCCATTTATCTTTTATACAATGAGGCCAATATTATGTACTACTCCCCATTTACACCCTGTTTTACCAGCTATGTGAATTCCATACTCTGCTCTGTTCCAGGACGGCACAATTCCCTGATAGAAAGAAACATGCACTAATATGCTCTGTTTTCATGCAATGTTTTCATTGCTCTCCATTCACCAGTAACAGATGGAAGCTAATTTTCACAGCTCTATCTCCCTAAAGTGGAAACATTGAAGGTTGCAATTTTGCTGGATTTCCCGCATTTTGCCTATCATTTCCACTTAAGATTTAAATGTAATGATCCCAGCGGGAACAACTGAAAGGGCACTACTTTTGAAAAAGAAATTGCTCTGATGATTAAGCATGACGTGAGATAAACCAATTCAGTAAACCTTCCTCAGTGCAAGATGTTTTTTTTGTTTATTTTTACTTTGTAAGGAAAACAAGTTGAATTTATAAGTGTTCTATAAGGTCAAATTAGCTAACAGTGTCTACTGATCCCCCCCCCCCCCCCCAATCTTAAATATACTTAATTGCAATGTCTTCCTGCTCATCCTTACCTGAAGGGCCAAAAACTTCTGCTTACGATGTCAAATAACACCAGTGTAATCTTGCAAATTGAAGGCGGGGGGGGGGGGGGGGGGGGGGGAGAGCAAAAATGTAAGTAACTAATCAGAACAATAAGGATTTGGACAACAGAGACTGCTTAATTAATAATGGTAGATTGCAATAAATAAACAGCATGAAGTAAAAAGCTCAAAAGAAAATGAAAACTAACAAAAGATCTATATTTATTATGACAAATAAACCAGCAAAGGTTTTTGAAATTTGCTTTTTTTGATGCTTCATTTAGCCTGGCTTCAGATGCGTTAGTTTGATTTGATTCCTCCTTCAGTCAGTCCCCGACTGCTTGCTGATCCACAGGCAAGAAAGCACATAGATATGCGGTCTGCTTCCAGGTCTGTGCCAGCCTTGTTCTTAAGATAGCTTAAGATCTTTTTCATCATGTCCTATACCTTCCGGTACAATACAGAGCACATCCCTTTCCACATCACTTAATTTCCCAGTTGTGCTTGAAACATAAGTTGGTTTTTAAAAATATATATATCATAGGGAAGTAAGCACAAGGCGCAAAAATGGCTGTTGTATGTTTTGACCTTGTGTGAAGTGAGTGCAGTTGAACCTTATGGGCGGCTTTTTCAGTGCTGCAGACTCTGTAATTATGTCAAAGAAATAAAGATGGACTGTGGCTGATAACTGCTTTATTTTTTCTCCACAATTCTTGTTTTTGCTTCAGTGGATCTTCCATTACTAAGATATACCCAAGGTGCGCCATTCTAAATCACTTCAATTTAACCAATTTAACAATTTAACCAATTTAACAATTTAACCAAGGCAATGGTCACGAAGCTTGACTGTAATCTTTGTGCGGCTACATTTGATTAACCTTGCGGCAGAATGACAAGCCAAGCACCTCTGCAACCAGCATGATTTTTATTAGGCTTCAGCCAGGGAAAGAAAGGCTTCTAAGTTCTAAAAATCATTGTTCTCCCCTGGGAAAGAATGCCAGACAATAGGCATTTGATTAGGAATTAAGATTGAAAATAGATAAACTTGGGTTTTTTTCTGTAAGACTAATGAAGAATGGAGACGTAAGGAATGTGTCTTTAAATTTTCTGTGCCCTCTAGATTTGTTTTGGTTACTTGGAAAAAGAACAAAAAACAAGTTGTGTTAACTGGCTCCTTGGGTACAATTTAATTCTGGGAAACTGCATCCGGTGGTACTTGGGGAGTAAAAGCAGAGATGACCAGATCCTGGGGCTGGATCGGGATAGATCCTGCGGTTCTGTCCTCTATTGCCCTGTATGTCTTCAACTTCGACTAGGCTTGTTTACACTGGAATTTAGAAGGATGAGAGGGGATCTTATCGAAACATATAAGATTATTAAGGGGTTGGACACGTTAGAGGCAGGAAACATGTTCCCAATGTTGGGGGAGTCCAGAACCAGGGGCCACAGTTTAAGAATAAGGGGTAGGCCATTTAGAACTGAGATGAGGAAAAACGTTTTCAGTCAGAGAGTTGTGAATCTGTGGAATTCTCTGCCTCAGAAGGCAGTGGAGGCCAATTCTCTGAATGCATTCAAGAGAGAGCTAGATAGAGCTCTTAAGGATAGTGGAGTCAGGGGGTATGGGGAGAAGGCAGGAACGGGGTACTGATTGAGAATGATCAGCCATGATCACATTGAATGGCGGTGCTGGCTCGAAGGACCGAATGGCCTCCTCCTGCACCTATTGTCTAACTTGTCTGTGTCTGCACAGTGCAGAGTGGATGAACAGAATGGGATGGGGGTCAGAGGTACTGAGCCAAAGGGCTGCTTGTATTTCACTGCCAGTTTTATACTCGCCAGTTAAATGGAGACCTCGGTCTTCATCGAAAAGGTTAATTTAGGTAGTTTTATTTAGTTTATTTTGCTTTCTTTCACTGTAGATTTTGATCAAGCTTAAATGTGGCTTCAAATAAGTTTACCTCTGTACGTTTTTGTAACTTCACCAACTGAGACCTGGCCCCCATTCTCAACACCCTCCACTTTATGGAAGAACCACAAAGGCCTCCAGTACTGTGTAGGAAAGAACTGCAGATGCTGGTTTAAATCGAAGGTAGACGCGAGTACTGTCCTCTCCCCCCCCCCCCTCCTCCCCAAGTGCTGCCACAAATAAATATATTCATTAGATTAGCAAATGCAAAAACGGAGGCAAAAGATCAGATATACAGAAGGTCATGAACATTTGGCATGTCTCTTGCTAACTTCTCAAGATGCACTGTAGAAAGCATCATGTCGGGATGCATCACAGATTGTTTTAGCAAACGTAGAAAGTATCCTGTTAGGTTGAATCACAGCTTTGTTTGGCAACAGGGCTTCCCAAGATCACAAGAAATAGTAGAGCTGTGGATGTCATCCTGTTTATCACACAGACCAGATTGCCCACCATTGACTCCACCGATACTGCACTGCTTCAGAATTTAATCAAGGACCTTTTGCACCCAGTCATTCCCATTTCTTTCCTCTCCAGTTAGGCAGTTGGTACAAAAGCCTGAAAGCACATACCAGCTTTTTGTCTGCAGCTATCAGGCTACTGAAAGAGTCCCGATCTTCCAACCTAACTCATTGCGGACCTTGGACTTTTTCTCTGTAACTGTAACAACATAATGCTGCTATACTATACTCTGAACTCTGGTACTTTTCTCTTTGCACTGCCTTTTGTCCTTCTGTATGGTTTCATTGTACACGTGTATCGTATAATTTGTGTAGATAGCACGTAAGCAAAGCCTTTTACTGAATCTCAGTACTTGTGACAATAATATACCAATACCAAACTTAAAGCAGGGCTGAACTGGTCTCAGGAAGGATCTCAAGGCGAAATGACGTCTATCTATTCCTTCCACTGATGCTGCCTAACCCGCTGAGTTACTCCAACACTTTGTGTCTCCAACTCTCATTATATGCAGGTTTGCTTTCTCTGTATAACTTGCTGAACAAGTAACCTACTCGTAACCTACTGTACCAAAGGCATACCCTCTCTGTAAAATACTAATATTATAGAGACTTAACAACAAATACAAACCTACCACGCCTAGTAATGGGTTGTCAAGAAATTCATCCACAGTCAGCAGTTTAATTGCTGTACAGTAAACAACAGCCTGCCCTACTCCACTTCTGAAGTTCAGTTCCATATTTGATCAGCCGAACTGGAGCAGAATGATAGTCAGAACTCTGCAGCACCTTTTACCACTGCCAGCTGGCAAAGAAACACCGGATATATGCACAGATGCAACACCTGTCCCTTTACCTCCCCCCTCAACTCCATCCAAGGACCCAAACAGTCTTTCCAGGTGAGACAGAGGTTCACCTGCACCTCCTCCAACCTCATCTATTGCATGTCAACTTCTTTACATCGGCGAAACCAAACGCAGGCTCGGCGATCGTTTCGCTCAACACCTTCGCTCAATCCGCCTTAACCAACCTGATCTCCCGGTGGCTGAGCACTTCAACTCCCCCTTCCACTCCCAGTCGGACCTTTCTGTCATGGGCCTCCTCCAGTGCCATAGTGAGGCCCACCGGAAATTGGAGGAACAGCACCTCATATTTCGCCTGGGCAGCTTGCAGCCCAGTGGTATGAACATTAACTTCTCCAACTTTAGATAGTCCCTCTGTCCCTCTCTTCCCCTCCCCCTTCCCAGTTCTCCCTCTATCTTCCTGTCTCCACCTATATCCTTCTTTTGTCCCGCCCCCCCTGACATCAGTCTGAAGAAGGGTCTCGACCCGAAACATCACCCATTCCTTCTCTCCTGAGATGCTGCCTGACCTGCTGAGTTACTCCAGCATTTTGTGAATAAAAACCTCTGGATCTATATATGTATGTGTGTGTATATATATATATACATACATACATACATACATATATACATACATACATACATACATACATACATACATATACATACATACATACATATGCATATATGTGTATGTATATACATTTTCTAACAATTAAAGACTTTTCACAGCTAACATGTTGTAACTCAGATCTTTTTAGACAATTCCATGTTTGTAAAAAACCATTAGTAATTTTCTGCGATTTGTAAGTTTAACATGCCATCGCTAATATGAATGTTCAAGAGCTAAATTTGTTGGATTATTTTAAATGATCTGTATGAATACTGACAGTGTGTGGCAAGTGGAATATTATTGCATTGCCCCAAGATGCAAAATTGTTTCAAAACCACTTGAGAGTTTTTCTTTTCAAATGATCAATCTGAAATAGAAATTTGATGTTTCCACTTTGTTTTATATTCTTTCATTAAGTTGTCTTCTATGGATCTATTGGGAAGTTTGAGTAATACTATTTTAAAATTGTCATTCTGTGATATATTTACATTATACCTGAGAAATGGTTTCTCACTGAGTCTGCATTTCCTTCATTATTAAACAATTATTAAGTTGGAAACCAGTCTGTATACATGAACAACCAAAGGGAGACACAAAATGCTGGACTAACTCAACGGGACTGGCAGCATCTCTGGCGAGAAGGAATGGGTGACATTTCGGGTCGAGACCCTTCTTCAGACTATCTTGTGTCTATCTTCGATTTAACTGCATCTGCAGTTCCTTCCTACATGATATGAACAACCATGTCATTAAAAGGCATGTATATTAGTTCCCTCTTGGGTCTACCAGGGTTAATTGAAGTGATACGTACTAGAATTAAAGAGCTAATTACGCTATTTGTTTACATTTGATCTTCAACTGACAGCTGAACTTGGGTGTTAAAAATAGGCCGGTTAACTTTAAACTGGTTTGCAGCAGAGCGTTATGATGGATGATGCTGTGAGGGCCATGTGTTGCATGCTGAGGGGAAGTGATGGAACGGTTGAATTCAGCAGTGCACACAGTGATCCATTCAGGCACAAATGAAGCAGTATTAATGATAATTGTGGGCTTCTCACCCAAACACTGTTATTGCAATTATTGCACAGCATTGATCCAAATGTACTAAAAACAGATGTGTAACGGAGATTATTAAATTGCATGCATGAAATATAGAACTAGATTTTCCTGGCAATGTGAACTCTTGTACTTACCATTCCCGTACCAGCTAAGTCCATTTATCTTGAGTACATATTCAAGCAGCATAGGTTGAATGGCAAAGCCTTACACAGTGCATGGCCTTCCCAACCATCGATAGGATGTCTTGGGTGGGACCTGAACAATTCTGGTCACAGAGAAGACTTGAATAGTTTGCTTTAACATGCACCCTGGCTCATCAGGCTGTGAATCGATTGGGATTTTTTGTGAAAATCCCTAAAATTCACAAAAACATTTGAAGATTAACAATTCAACCAAAACAAATGACGAGACACTTTTAAGAAAACTTGGTTAATTCAAAACCGTAATAACTTGAAATTTGTTTTCAAACCTAAGAAAGAGGAGCGCGTGTAGACTAGTCAATCTCTCGAGATGACTACGTTGTGGAATAAGGCCCATGCCCCATCCTCCCCCCCACACCCTTTGATTCCCTTTTTGTTAAATATCCATAAATTTCCACCTCCACAGCTTTCTAGGCAAGTGAATTCCAAAGATCTCCCAGACTTCTCTGAGAGGAAATTCCTCTTCATCTCCTTCTGACAACATGACACTTTAGTTTGAAACTATGCTCCCAAACTTAAGATATCCCACTGGGCGAAAGATCCTCTCAGCTTCGCCCTGTTAATCCCTCCCTGAATCTTAGATGTTTCCCTATGAATTACAGGGCCAACCAGCTCATCATGTCTTCATAGGTCAGAACTCTCATTCTAAGAAGTAGCCAAAGGAGCCTTCTCTGCACATTATCCAATGTAAACGCCTTCTTCATTAAATATTAGTATTCCAGCATCAATCTCGTCAGCAACCTGTGAAGTTGCACCTAGATATCCCTAGTTGTATACTATCACATAATACAGACCATGTGAGGAAGGGTCCCAACCTGAAACGCTGCAGTAGATTTCTGTTTTGTCAATTTCCTTTATGATGTTGTTTTTATTGTTTTCCAACCCTCTGAGATTTTCCCAGAATCCAGGGAGTTTGTGTCAATAACCACCAATGCATCTACTGTCTTTGTGCCTTTATACTACTTGGATGCAGCCCATCAAACCCAAGTAACTTGTTAGACACAAGGAACCCATTAGATCCAAGGAATGTGCTGGCCTTGTGGCCCATAAGTTTGCTTCAAAACATTTTTCTAGTGATAGAGAGATGGCGAGAGAGAGGGAGAGGCTGTTCCTCTCTGTTGAAATGTGTGGATGGTTGGATCCATATCAGGTTCAACCAGTTTTATTGGGCAGTTGTTGGAGTCAAGTGTCTGACAAAGCAAATAGAACACTTGGCCTTCTTAAAAGAAATTTCCACGCATGTAGTACATCTGTCAAAGAGAATGCCGACAAGTCCTTGGTCAGGCCCAAATTGGAGTATTGTGGAGCCGTATGGGAGCCTTTCAACAACAACAACAACAACAAGATCACCCTGGAGAAAGTACAACGCCAAGCAGCCCGCTTTATATGTAGTGACTACAAGCGCAAATCAAGCGTGAATAATATGCTGACTTCTCTCGGATGGGATACCCTAGAGCTCAGCAGAATCAGGCTAAGACTTATTGTAATTTACAAAGAGATTCACAAAATCACGCCATCAAATCTTCCGTCATGCCAGAGTACCAACTGCCATGAAACAAGACAAAATACCGATCCCTACATCATCGACTCGCTAAATTTCAATATTCCAATATTCCTTTTACCTTAGGACAATAAATGAATGGAATATGTTACCACCCAACACACCGATGTTCAGACATTTAAAAAGGGGATTGAGAAACTAGATCTCCTCAACTTGGTCAAAAAGACCCACTTCAAAATTTAATCACTACTCACTCCGACCTGCGCTAGGTAACCACTTATGAGATGATTGCGCAGTAATCAACCAGAACCAGAAGTCTGCATACTGAGGTATTACAGGGTGTTGACTTGTACCCATTGAAAAAGCCCAGTGTTGGACAGAGTAAGTAAATCACCTGTGAATGCCTATTTGGTGGTTTGCAGTTTGTCACTCATCGTGGAATTACCAAACCTTCTGCCACGAAAGCGAGATTTTCCCGCAATTGCATATTGCGTTATGGGATCATGCCTACTTTGTTCTCTCTGGCTGCTGAAAAATATTGGAGGAAAAAAGAGATGAAAATCTGTACTGATGCGAAGATACATGGGAGGTCGGAATTTTAGGGAATTTGTAGTTATGTTTGAAGTCATGAGATTAGAAGGACTCTGTAAACTCCAAAATACAAACATGCTTCCCATGACCAAAGAACTCAAAGTGAGAACCTGCAATCTCAATTGGAATACAAAATTGGTGAAATGCTTTAAAAAAAAGGACCATCATTTTCCAAGTATATGCAAGCACCTAATATATCGAATAAAACTGGTAATGAAGGTTTCTGTCAAAGTTATATTCATGGAATATGCTTCACCTTTAACCTCTCCCTTATCCATTCTAAGCTTCCTGTCTGTTGTAAGAAGACCATCATGATCCCGGTGTCAAAAGAAAAGCAAATTAGCCTGCCGTAATGATAACCATCCATTGAAATAAAGAAAACAAGAGCATTTTCCTTTTTCAGTCCAGGTTGGCAACCAGGGCCATGTCGGGTCCCATCACATATGCCTGCCCTAGACAGCTGAAGATCCAGATATAAAGTGTATCCAGCTCCTCATCTTGACTTTATTAGCTCACTCACTGAACTTTGTGCAAAGCCCAGTAAGTAGCACAGGTGTGACAGGCAGGAATCCACTAACCTGCAAAAAGGACCTTGCCAGAAAGTAAGTGCTTTTTGTCCCATTACTTTCACTCAAATTAACAGGTAACTTTTACCATGTTTTCACAATCTCTTCTAATCTTTCCCGCTTGCTCAAAGCCTGGGTATGAAGTTTTATGAATTCCAAAAAGAACAGAAGGCTGCAGCAAAGTGCAGAAAATAGAAAATGCAACATCAGCAGGGGAGGGAATGATTGAAAGGACGGACGATGTGGGACTGATGCTACATGCATTGAGTACTACTCTTTTGTCATCTGCTGATGTATACCTTAAGAGGCCTTCTTGTCAATAGAGACTGTAACAACATGTACCCCATGTTGAGCAAGAACTTGACACAATACCCACAGCGGTGGAACAGATGGGAAAACAGTTGTCTGCACTGCTGTCTGCAGAACCAGTGACAGATCTATTGGCAATTTCCATTATGATAGCCACACTCGTAATAATATTCTGTGGTAATAGGCAAAGGCTATTCGGTGGACCATAGGCAAAGAATTGCTCATTTTAATGTTACAAATGCCTTGGATTACAACGAATAAATGAAAAAATACTTGCATCAGTAGAAGGTGTGATTATTTCACTTGACCACACAGGGAATTTGTGTCTTTTGAAGCATAGTCACTGTTTATATGTTGGCAACGCAGCAATATCCACCTGGTGCCATAGCAACTCCTCACTTTGACAAGAAGGCGAAGTTTCTGTTCAGCGTCTCATTTGAAAGACAACGCCCCTGGAAATGCATCACTCCCGCACCATCGAGGTATCACTTTGTGCTATTTCAGCACTGGCGTTGCATTAAAACAAAACCAAATAAAGCTCACACTGAGAACATACATGTTTCAAGAATTATAAATGGTTTTAACTTGCTGAGACAAAATCTCAGGTATTTATTTCACAAAATGCTGGAGTAACTCAGCAGGTCAGGCAGCATCTCAGGAGAGAAGGAATGGGTGACGTTTCGGGTCGAGACCCTTCTTCAGACTGGTGTCAGGTGGGCGGGACAAAGGAAGGATATAGGTGGAGACAGGAAGATAGAGGGAGAACTGGGAAAGGGGAGGGGAAGAGAGGGAATGAGGAACTATCTAAAGTTGGAGAAATCAATGTTCATACTGCCGGGCTGAACTTTGTCTTTCCTTTGTCCCGCCCCCCTGACATCAGTCTGAAGAAGGGTCTCGACCCGAAACGTCACCCATTCCTTCTCTCCTGAGATGCTGCCTGACCTGCTGCGTTACTCCAGCATTTTGGGAAATAAATACTTGAGATTTGTACCAGCATCTGCAGTTATTTTCTTACGAGACAAAATGTCAGATTTCTACAAATCCAGTTCATTGAGCTTCGTGAGAAGACAGCCACACAACATGATGGGTCTGAAGGAACAGTGGCAATGCTGATCTGTTAGACTTCCTGGGACACCTTGCTGGCTGGTGATCAGCTTTTTCAAAGGGAACCGCTGATACTCAAATCACCCCTATGAAGACAATTCCTGGATTTACAAGGACACACTAAGTCCAGGATGTGTTGTTACAGATGCTAACACATCTGTCGCTCAGCTCTTGACACTGAACTCCACCTGGCATGAAATGAAATGATCATGCTGGGATTCCCCATCCAACACCAGTCAGCCTAGACACAGCATCTGATGCTCCTTCATTTGAATGGAAACTATATATTTCTCTATATATTTTCTTGTTTTATTGTAATGTTTAGATTGCTTTAGGTTTATTATGGTTAGATGCACCGACATGCAGTGAAAAGCTCTTGTTTTGCATTTGTTTACATGTTAAAAAAAACACCTGTTTAAAATAGTCCCGATAACTTTTAAATCTCTCTGAATAGTACATGTTTAAAACTGGTTTGAGCTTTGGCAGAGACCACCAATGAGGAGCAGACTCGTGATTTATCGTGTCCCCAGGATGTCTAAAAGTACTCTAATTTTGGCAAATACTGGAAATACTCAGCAGGTCAGACTGCATATGTGAGAAGAGAAATATAGTTAACATTTCAGGCCTGGCCTGCTGACCACTTACTGCATTTTCTGCTTTACTTTTAGATTTCCCGTATTTGCAATTTGTTTTTGTTTTTTCAGAATTTTAATTTTGATGGGTTATTTTCAGGTAAAGTTACCTTTGTAATATCAGGAAAGGAAATAGCCAGTTTGTGCATACCAGGATTTATTGAACACACAAGACATAAATAACCAGGTATTCTTTACTACTAGCATTGATTTAGTGATAGAAGTTGCCCGAAACATCAGGAGAATCCTCAAGACTTCATATCGCAGGTGATGTGATACCTTTTCAATGTTTAATGTTTCATTTGAGCAATGACATCTCTGACAGTTCATCCTTCCTCAGTAGTGAGATTGTGTACTGGAGCCTCTGAATGGAAGCATATACCCATCATCTTCTGATACACGAGTGAATGTGTTGCTACTCAGCCAAGACTGATGGCTGGAAAGCTTGACAGTAACTATAACTTCAAGAATCATAAAAGATATACTGGAAGAACATAAATGTCCACAGCACATACACTTCACTAAGTTAGGTACTAATTTGATAAACATTTTATTTTCTTCTGCAGAAGAGGTGCCACCTGTGGGGGAAAAAAAAGTCTGAGTAAATATGTCATTCTGGTGTGCATCTGTAGTCAAACAAAAAGCAGATTGTTAATTGTCCAGTAAAAAGATGGTGGATACATGTCCTGCAGTGTTCCATTCTCAATACAAACAGTTTCCATGTTAAAAATGGGGCTGTGATCTGAGTTCTCACATGGCAGAAGGTGCCTGCAGCCTCACAACAGCCTGTAAATCCACCCCCGCTAATCTCACAAACACTTGGTCATACGTGTGGGTTTTACATAAGTTGGGGTGCTTGTAAACTGGGAACGACCTGTCTGCCTCACCTGAAGCTCTTGACAAGAACTCCCTTGACAACCCGTTTACCTTGTTGAATCATCTCATCTAATTTTGCTGGTGTGTCCACCCACTGTACAGACTTTCTTACACTTCAAATCATATCATATATATACAGCGCGGAAACAGGCCTTTTCGGCCCACCAAGTCCGCGCCGCCCAGCGATCCCCGTACATTAACACTATCCTACACCCACTAGGGACAATTTTTACATTTACCCAGCCAATTAACCTACATACCTACAAACTTGACGTGACTATTCAGTCCATCAAGACTAGTAGTGTTGGCGGATTATTTTTGTACTTTTGTGCTTTTCTGCTGTAGCTCATGGAAAAGTCTGTCTTCATGGCATGTCCCTGCAGCATGTATTATATCGTTACTTTGGGATGGAATACGATACTTCATTGTCACATGTGACAAGGCACAGTGAAATGTTTTGCTTGCTTATCCACTGTTTACAAATAGTTGCCACCTACGGCGCTGACAAAGTTACAAAGCACGCCGGCTCCTCCTTTTGTTCTCCTCTCTCCCCCCCCCCCCCTCGGCTTCACTGCCGCTGAGGCCCCAATTCACGCCTCCGTGGTGCCGACCCAGGCCCCAGCTGCAGGCTCCGTTGGCCGCTCCGCCGACCCTGACTCCGATCCGCGAGGCCCTGCTCCTCCATCCGACCCGCGGGGCCCCGACCCGGGCTTCTACATGGCAATCCGGGAGACATTGAGACCGCGGCGCCTCGATTCACTCCCTTGCAAGGGGTGACATAGAATCAGGAGATGTGGAATCAGTATGGATAGAAATGAGGAATTGTAAGGGTAAAAAGACCCGAATGGGAGTTATCTACAGGCCCCCAAACAGTAGCCTCGACATAGGGTGCAAGTTGAATCAAGAGCTAAAATTGGCATGTCGCAAATGTAATGCTACGGTGGTTATGGGAGATTTCAACATGCAGGTAGACTGGGAAAATCAGGTTGGTAATGACCCCAGGAAAGAGAGTTACCCAAACCACCCCATCCCCGGGCACTTTCCCCTGCAACCACACGAGATGCAACACCTGTCCCTTTACCTCCCCCCTCAACTCCATCAAAGGACCCAAACAGTCTTTCCAGGTGAGACAGAGGTTCACCTGCACCTCCTCCAACCTCATCTATTGCATCCGCTGCTCTAAATGTCAACTTATTTATATCGGCGAAACCAAGCGCAGGCTCGGCGATCGCTTCGCTGAACACCTGCGCTCGGTCCGCATTAACAAAACTGATCTCCCGGTGGCCCAGCACTTTAACTCCCCCTCCCATTCCCAGTCTGACCTCTCTGTCATGGGCCTCCTCCAGTGCCATAGTGAGGCCCGCCGGAAATTGGAGGAGCAGCACCTCATATTTCGCCTGGGCAGTTTGCAACCCGGTGGTATGAACGTCGACTTCTCCAACTTCAGATAGCTCCTCTGTCCCTCCCTTCCCCTCCTCCTTCCCAGATCTCCCTCTATCTTCCTGTCTCCACTTATATCCTTCCTTTGTCCCTCCCTCCTGACATCAGTCTGAAGAAGGGTCTCGACCCGAAACGTCACCCATTCCTTCTCTCCCGAGATGCTGCCTGACCTGCTGAGTTACTCCAGCATTTTGTGAATAAATCGATTTGTACCAGCATCTGCAGTTATTTTCTTATACTTAAGAGAGTTTGTGGAGTGCCTCCAAGATGGATTCTGAGAACAGCTTGTACTGGAGCCTACCAGGGAGAAGGCAATTCTGGATTTAGTGTTGTGTAATGAACCTGATCTGATAAGTGGACTCAGGGTAAAAGAGCCATTAAGAGGCAGTGATCACAATATGATAAGTTTTACTCTACAAATTGAGAGGGAGAAGGGAAAATCGGAAGTGTCAGTATTACAGTATAGCAAAGGGGATTACAAAGGCATGAGGCCAGATTTGACTGGAAAGAGGCCATAGCAGGGAAGACGGTGGAACAGCAATGGCAGGTATTCCGGGGAACAATGCAGAAGTTGCAGGATCAATTTATCCCAAAGAGGAGGAAAGATTCTAAGGGGAGTAAGAGGCACCTGTGGCTGACAAGGGAAGTCAAGGACAGCATAAAAATAAAAGAGAAGAAGTTAACATAGCAAAGAAGAGTGGGAAGCCAGAGGATTGGGACTGTTTTAAAGAGCAACAGAAAATAACTAAAAAGGCAATACGGGGAGAAAAGATGAGATACAAGGGTAAGCTAGCCAATAATATCAAGGAGGATAGTAAAAGCTTTTTTAGGTATGTGAAGAGGAAAAAAATAGTCAAGGCAAATGTGGGTCCCTTGAAGACAGAAGCAGGGGAATTTATTATGGGGAATAAGGAAACGGCAGACGAGTTGAACCAGTACTTTGGATCTGTCTTCACTAAGGAAGATACAAGCAATCTCCCAGATGTTCTAGTGGCCAGAGATCCTAGGGTGATGGAGGAACTGAAGGAAATCCACATTAGGCAGGAAATGGTGTTGGGTAGACTGATGGGACTGAAGGCTGATAAATCCCCAGGGCCTGATGGTCTGCATACCAGGGTACTTAAGGAGGTGGCTCTAGAAATTGTAGACGCATTGGTAATCATTTTCCAATGTTCTATAGATTCAGGATCAGTTCCTGTGGATTGGAGGGTAGCTTATGTTATCCCACTTTTTAAGAAAGTAGGGAGAGAGAAAACAGGAAATTATAGACCAGTTAGTCTGACATCAGTGGTAGGGAAGATGCTGGAGTCAATTATAAAAGACGAGATTGCAGAGCATTTGGATAGCAGTAACAGGATCGTTCCGAGTCAGCATGGATTTACGAAGGGGAAATCATGCTTGACTAATCTTCTAGAATTTTTTGAGGATGTAGTTTAGGAGCAGGGAGGTTCTGCTGCAGTTGTACAGGGCCTTGGTGAGACCGCACCTGGAGTATTGTGTGCAGTTTTGGTCTCCTAACCTGAGGAAATACGTTCTTGCCTTAGAGGGAGTACAGAGAAGGTTCACCAGATTGATCCCTGGGATGGCGGGACTTTCATATGAGGAAAGACTGGATAGACTGGGCTTGTACTCGCTGGAATTTAGAAGACTGAGGGGGGATCTTATAGAAACATATAAAATTCTTAAGGGGTTGGAGAGGCTAGATGCGGGAAGATTATTCCCGATGTTGGGGGAGTCCAGAACCAGGGGTCACAGCTTAAGGATAAGGGGGAAGTCTTTTAGGACCGAGATGAGAAAACATTTCTTCACACAGAGAGTGGTGAGTCTGTGGAATTCTCTGCCACAGAAGGTAGTTGAGGCCAGTTCTTATAGTGCCTGTACCCAAGCTGTGTGTCATATGCAAGAGAGTCAGTGGGCAGTGTCGCATGACATGGATCGTGTTTGAGGAGTGACATTGCACCTTTTGTGAGAGCCACGATACAATTGATGAGTTTGGGCCTCGACCGTCGTACATCGCCTCTGTCAGGTGGCCATTGACAGGTGTAATTTTCTGGCCCTGACTGCACACAATTTGCATGCTGATGGAAAATTGTCCTAGTTTATTTATCATTGCCAAATCATCCATATTCTGGACCAAGAGATATGTGTGATTATGCAGTCAATATTTCTAGTCGCTTGGAGAATAAAAAAAGCAAAATGGTAAAAATATAGTGGCCTCTCTTATTGCTGATTTTAATTTTTGCAGAAGAGTACGTAAGTGGTTTGATAATGAAATGCCTTTTTGAGTGTGTCCTCAATGCAGAAATGTTTGGCAAGTTGGCTGATTCTTGCAATACTCCCTGTGTTTGAACAGATGAATCTGTGGCATGGAAGGTTAAGGGGATGGCAGCCTTTTATTCTGTCTGCCCATGCAATGCAGATGATAGGGTGTCCCTTGTGGAATTTCATCAGCAGTAATCTGGCCATTTTATTGAAGCTGAGACTCGCAGTACTTTGTGGCTGCGTGAGACCTCCACAGCTGCTGTATTTTCTATCCTGGAGGAGATTGGAAGTGCATCTGTCATGGAACATGGTTTCAGTACTATGAGCTCCTTCACTGGGGCTGTTGCAGTCCTTTGTCGTAGCTAACACCTGTGCCTGCGATTTGGGCATGAAACCTGTACAGTGTTAAACACTTCTGCGAGAGGTCTAATGAATTTTTTGAAATGTTTTACCTTCATTCATACAGTGAACTCACAATTATAATTGAAAGTAATGAAACATATAGTTGAATTTGGTTGGGGTGGGGGGGGAGTCCAGAACCAGGGGATCACAGTTTAAGAATAAGGGGTAGGCCATTTAAGACTGAGATGAGGAAAAACATTTTCACCCAGAGAGTTGTGAATCTGTGGAATTCTCTGCCACAGAAGGCAGTGGAGGCCAATTCACTGGATGTTTTCAAGAGAGTTAGATTTAACTCTTAGGGCTAACGGAATCAAGAGATATGGTGAAAAAGCAGGAACGGGGTACTGATTTGAATGATCAGCCATGATCATATTGAATGGCGGTGCTGGCTCGAAGGCCCGAATGGTCTACTCCTGCACCTATTTTCCATGTTTCTATGTTTCATCATAAACCAAAATGCACAAATTTGACTTTTATTTAAAGTCTGTATGATATGTCTGTCTGCCAACTAACTTTCATTAACACTATTTGTCAAGGGAGTGAGGGGGTATGGGGAGAAGGCAGGAACGGGGTACTGATTGAGAGTGATCAGCCATGATCGCATTGAATGGCGGTGCTGGCTCGAAGGGCTGAATGGCCTACTCCTGCACCTATTGTCTATTGTCTATTGAATGGCACAAGCAAAGAAAGATAACTGCAGAACCGTTAACCACTGGTTTTGATCATTTTGCATTTACTTCTGTTTATATTTTCATTTACATTTATTTGCACAAGAAAATACAGGATACAGAATGGGGGTTAGAAGAAGAACATTGTGGTCCCAATTTGGAGGGGATGGTTGAAATTTGGGGAAATGCCATAATCCACGATATTGCAACATTTATAACATCCACCAGTCCACTGCCACATCTGGTAACATATCCACTAGACAGTGGAAGAGAATGATGATTAGTTTGTGCGTAACTGTGGGTAACTGAGTCAGGGAAAGAAGCTTCTGAAAGAATGTTCTGTCTTGCCTTCTCTTAAACTCATCCAAATTTTTAGCGCTTCCTTTTGCAGTGACATCCTACTGCTTTGAGTGCCACTTTAGTTTAGTTTATTATTGTCACGTGTACCGAGGTACAGTGAAAAGCTTTTGTTGCGTGCTATCCAGTCAGCAGAAAGACAAAACATGATTACAATCGTGCCATTTACTGTGTATAGTTTTTGTGAGAATGTGTCCATTGCGTCGTTAAAATCAAAATGCTTGCTCTGGTGTTGAAATATATCAATCTCTAGAATCTGGGGTTGCCCAGTCATTCTGTCTCAGTTTACCTAACTTTTATCATATAGTCATACAGCATGGAAAGTGGCCCTTCAGACCAACATGTCTATGCCAACCAAGGTTCCTCATTGAAGCGAGTGCTATTTATCTATGTTTGGCTCATATCCTTCCAAATCTGCTCTATGAACTTGTCCAAATGTCTTTGAAATGTGTTTATAACTGCTTCAACTACTTCCTCTATCAGCTCGTTCAGTTTGCCCATACCCTCAATGTGGAAAAGTTGCCGCTCTTTAATAATGACTTAATATTATATTTTTTCCAAGATGTCCGAAGATGTTGCCAGGATTTGACTGGCTAAGCTGTAGAGCTGTTGGGCAGATTCTAATTTGGCAGTGCATTCATGATCACTGATGTGATAAGAGTCCTATTCAGATTTCGCTGTCTAGCAATAAGTTGGTAGAAGGATTTGCCACCCCGTTGCATTTCACTGAAACCATTTGGTACCATGATGGACAATCCCTTCCAGTCAGGTCACAGAGAGCAAAGTGGGAAATTACCCACATTGACACAAATAGAGAGAAACCGGCAATGTTTACAACTAGATTTGTGGATTTGGCATGGAGTGACTCATTACTTAGGAGATTGCTTTAAAGGCCTGTCCCACTTAGGCGATTTTAAGGCGACTGCCGGCGACTAGGCTGTCACCGAACGTTCGCCGGGGTGTCGCGGGCATGATCGTGAGGAGTCTTCAAAGAATTGTAGCGGGTCTTGGCGCGTCGATGAAAAATTTTCCAGATAGAAATTTCTCGGCGACCGCTGGCTTGGCGCCAGGTATCGTAGCTTATTGCGGGCGCTGTCGCATGCTGTCCCAAGGTTTGCTAGGTTGTAATATTAAATTAAGAAAAGGCATTTGAAGATACCAGAAGATAGCTTTGTTTAACCAATTTATTTACCGTCTGGTTATTTGACTGGTAGATTGGAGGCGACAGTTTGACGGTCGGGTAAGCATGGGAATTTCACAATGTTTCCCAAGACGGTGTAATCTCTTAGACAGGTGCTAGTTTCACAAAAAAAAGTAACTTGTATCGACCTGACTCGGCATTGTCGTAGGGTAAAAGAAAATTTCGCCGATCTGCTACGACTTTGACAGTCGCCTTAAAAATCGCGTAACTGGGACAGGCCCTTTAGGTTATCTTGATCTTAATATCAATGATCTGCCAACCTCCATTTAAAATTTCAATTATTGTTTAAATTATGCTCCATTAATGAGCAATGAACCCATATATTTTTTTATTACATCGCTTTGTTTAATGTCCCTTAGTGACGAAACATAAACCATCCTCTGCTTCATTATTTTAAACTTGTAAATTAATATTGAAAATGTTCATGCAATTAAATCCCTTGAATGATTGCAATGTGGTTTTACATAATTTATAAAATGTGCAATTTTAATTTGAGGAAGAATGGAAAGATTGCCTTTTGTTATATTGCGTCAAATAGTGGTCAGTTGATATACATTTGTTGTCCGTGACCAGAAAGCGTTTGCTTCTAATGTGAAAATAAGACGCAAGTTCGAGTGACTGTGAGCACAATACAAATATTTCTGAAAGAGTTGTTGGTAATTGTGTCAGATGGTTGGCCAAAAGATTTGGCCGGCCCGAGGAAATTACAGTGGGTGTTTCCTGTTGACGGTGCTTTTATGACGTGTCATAAAAAGGCTGAAAGATCTTTGCAAGTGCTGCACTAATTAGTCATGTTCGTTAATTGGTATTTCTGCTGGATGCCTTTATTGACAGCAAGTGCTTCCATCAGCAGTGACGTGGGTTTACAGGATGGAAATTTGAAACTCTCGTCACACCCTGTAATTCAAGGATTATGAGTATATTATGATACCCTAATCTCGAGCAGCCTTCCCACGTTTCTGCTGTGTGGCTTTTACAAAATAAATATCCTTGTTTGACATCAATGAGGAATGCTGATGGGTCAACCGCATTCTTTTCTCTGTGTCCTGTTGATTTGGCTTAAATCCAGGCAATCGCGTAAAATTAAAGGGAAGGGATCAGATTATTAGGTCCCCTGAGAGAGTACTAATGAGCATAATCAACACCCGCCTTTCTTATGCAAAGCAATGGTCTTTGAAAGGATTTACAATGCAGACGTGACACTAAAACAGCATATGAATTGCTGCTCATCAACTGACACACTTACTCTTTCACATACAGACATAGCACATCATGAAATGCCAAATTTTTGCAAGAAAAGGCAGAGGCAAACTCCATAACGTGTCTGGCCGCACATAAACAATGAATTTTTTTTTGGAGCTGTACCACACAATTTAATTTTTTTCTTGAAAAATCAATTTCGGTATTTGCTTATGACAAAGTCTAATAAGAATACGTGGTTAGTATGGTTTAGAGATAAACATAAAAACAAGCCATTTGGCCAGTTGAGTCCATGCCGTCCATCAATCACGTGTTAATACTAGAAACAAGGAACTGGAGATGCTTGGTTTACAAAAGGAGACCAAAGTGCTGGAGTAACTCAGTGGGTTAGGCAGCACCTCAGGAGAACATGGACAGGTGACGTTTCAGATCCTTTCTGCAGACTGATATGGGGAGGGGGAATGAAGAAAGCACCAAGAGAGGAGGGGCTGGACAAAACCTGTCAGGTATTAGATTGACTCCCTGCTTCACTCATTCCTTCCCCCCAAACTACCCCCACCCCAAGTACTTTCCTCTGCAACTGCAGGAAATGTAACACCTGTCCCTATATCTCCTCCGTCACCTCCATCCCGGTTCAGGCGCACCTTATCTAAATTAATCGACTGCATCTGGTGTTCCCGATGTGGCCTCCTGTCCATTGACTAGACCAAGCATATACTCAGCAACCGTTTCGCCGAACACTCACACTCAGTTTGCCAAGGCCGACTGGATCTCCCGGTTGCTAACCATTTTAACTTCTCTTCCCATTCCCATACTGACTTTTTTGTCCTGGACCTCCACCATTGTCAGAGTGAGGCCACACACAAACTGGAGGATCACCTCATATTCTGCTTGGTGAGCTTACAACCCAATGGTACAAACATTTAATTTTCCAATTTTAGGTAATTACATAACCCTCCCCATCTTCTTTCCCCCCTCTCTCCCTCTCCCCTGTGCCCCATCTGAACTTGCACCTATTTCTCCCATTCCACATACATTACTTTCCCTAGCTTCACAACTAGCAACTCGTCGATCCTTTTGTCTCACCCCTTCTGTCATTTCATCTCAATTTCATCTTCACCATTTGCCAATTAAAAAAACTTCCTCACCAGTATTAACCTATTACCTGCCAGGCTTTGTCCTGCCCCTCCTCGCTTCCAACCTTCTTCAATTCCGCCCCCCCCCCCCCCATACAGTCTGAGGAAGGGTCCCGACCAGAAACATCTCTTATCCATGTTCTCCAGAGATTCAGCCTGACCTGCTGAGTTACTCCAGCACTTTGTGTCCTCACCCGTTCATACAAGTTCTATGTTATCCCACTTTCCCGTCCACTCTCTACATACAAGGGGAAAATATTACAGTGGCTAATTAACCTACAAACCATGTCTTTGGTATGTGGGAAGAAACTGGAGCACCTGCAGGAACCGATGCAGTCACAGGGTGAATGTGCAAACTCCACACTGACAACTGCCGAGGTCAGGATGGAATCCATGTCTCTGGCGCTGTGAGGCAGCGGCTTTACCCCCAACTCTGGAACAAGCATCCCTCCCTGGCAGAAGACTGATGAGAATCTGTTCTTCCTTCTCAAAAGCATTCCTGTGTGCTTTGGATGATGACTGTTCAAGAATCACACGACCAGTGCATGTTACAGTTTCTCACCATTGCATGATTTAAGAAGTTGACTACTATAGATGATAATAGATATTCACGGGAAATGATGAGCTAAATAAAGTTATGTGTTAATTAATACAATAAGCACAAATGGGATAACTAATGGTTTGTCTATATGTAATCCATTTCCGAGATGAAATCCATTGAGCTTTGAACAAAAAGGTTAATTGGGACTGTAGTAGTACATACAAAAAATCCACTTAGATTTTGACACGCAGACAGATATAATGGTATTTCATTGTGTGCACTTCTGCAGTGGTGGTCTCCTCATTGCGATTCACTTGGTCTGGACTTCCTTACTTATCCTTGGTCAGTTAAACTAAGATGCAAGACATTCAGTTACAAGCAGGAATTGCTGTATTAACAGCAGTACACGTAATATTTTGTGAGCAAGTGGTTTATTTTAAAACAGTAGAGCACAATATGCATGACAAAAATGTTTTTTTTATGGTATGAAGTCAAATCAGCATTGCAGTTAACTTTCTGATTGCAAATATGCTTTCAGGTAAATTGCTTTTCTTAATTGTGCACAGTTAAAACATCATAAAGCCAGTAAAGAATGGGAAGTGAAGAGCCTGTCATTTCTTTTTAACAGCCAGTGAAAGCTCGACTTTATAGATAAACGGTGTTAATATTTGTCATGATGTTTTGCCAAAATAGAGCAGTTGATTCTTAATTAGGGAAATTTTGTCCATCATAGTCAACAGTTATGACCTTCTGTATCATGACTTGTCATGAATAATCAATGAGGGCTGATTAATATGCATGAGCGGCAGTCTATATAGTGTGCGCTGATGCACGATACAGCAGCTTGACTAGAGCAGAGTAGGAAGCGTTAGAGTGAGCAACTGAGAGAGTGAGAGAAGGAGCCAGTTGCGTTCCGTGACCTGGGCTGTCTGCTACGAGTGTAATTTGTCTCAGCAGAAGTGATTCACCTAGGTTACTTGAAGTGACACCCACATGAATGACAGCTAACTGAACCATTTTAAGAAAAAGAACTGGGCAAGGAAGGCTTTCTCCCAATACTTTTCCAACATGGGGTGCAACTTGTGCTCACTGCAGAAAAAAGAACAGTACAAACTGCTGTATGAAGTTTGCCAGGTAATGTTGATTATTTTAATTTCCATGCATTGAACAGGTAATTGAACTAGAAAATCTGTCTGGACGTATTTTAACTTGTATCTTGTTTATGCACTTACAAGCAGGATTTTCATCACTTTTATAGTCTTTGCTGTTCATTTAAAGCTCCTGCCTTTGTTTTTGTCTGTGTGTGTAGAAGGAGAAACATGACCTTGTGTTATAATAATAGAATGTGACATTTGGTTGAGATTTTATTAATAAGTGTATATCGTAACATCATCAATGTATTTTAAGTGGAGTGTATCAACATACATACGCATACATTGTGGGGTTCATTGCTTTGATATTTTTGTATGGGAGTCTATGAAGTTTGTCATGTGGATTAAGCATTGAAACAGCAGAATTACAAACATACCAAGAATACGAGCGCATCCCAAGAGAATAATAAAATCTGAATCAACTCTCAATAAGCATTTCTCAATGCTGTTTAATTTTTGCGCGTGTGTTTCTTAACAGATTAATTCTTTACTGTTTCCAGTTCTAAACTGGTGAGAGAAATGGTTGGTCTTCAGTTATTACTCCAGATATCTGTACAATTTATTCTGCCTCAAACCAAGTGTAATGTCTGTTCAAAAGCGGTGGGTGGCACTGCAACTCAAGCAGGTAGGTGACAATGGCACTTAATGTTCAAAGCATTGCATTGTCTGGGTTAAAGCTTTCAACCCATTGAAAATATTACAGAGGTATTTACGTGTGTTCTCTTCTGAACGCCTTATTCTTTTTCAGAAACACGATTTTCTTTGCAAGTTCACCAAATGATGCACGTATTTGTATTGAGTGGCGCTAGAGAAAATAATGTTTTGTTCGAAGATAGACATAAAAAGCTGGAGTAATTCAGCGGGAAAGGCAGCATCTCTGGCGAGAAGGAATGTTTTGTTAGTATACATCTGATGTAATTAAAATATGATATTTCTTGCTTTTTTTATTGAACAAAAACATTAAAATGTGACATTCTGCATAGATGCAAGTGTATGAGTTATCTGATCAGTTTCAGCCAGTCTTCTACTATTCCAACAATATTTCCAAGGTTACAAAATAAATAGAAGTCTGGTGCAATTTTGAAGTGGAAAAGGCAAGAATTGCCATTAATACAGAGATGGAGGAGACAGAGGCAGTGTCCTCTTTTCCCTCCTCCTTTAGTGAGATGATGTTGCACCTTTTTGCAGTTGACATCAGATTCCTGGAAACCCTTAGCTACACTCTGAGGACAAGATTAAATCTCATTAAGAACTCCTGCTCCAATAATTGATTTATTGACAATTGAGTTATTCTGCTGATCATTTTCAGATCATCCCAAGTAGCTATCCTGTTGATGTTGGATTTTGTTTAATTGAGGTTTTCCCTGAAGCTTTGACATTGAGCAGGTTTCAGTAATAAAATGTGAAGTGGATAAGACATTATCTTTGTTTGAAGTGGTGTAAAGTTTTATTTTGTACAAGAATATTGCATTTGTAGTTTGGTTTCTGATGTCCTCCTTTGGCGAACTGCTTTGCTGATCTGAACTGATAATTCAACTCGCTGATTTTATTGACTCCTGTCAATAATACCTATGTTTTAAGCAATCCTTTTTTAATATTTACTATTTTTAAGGTTATATTCCATTATATTCAATTGAGAAAATGATGTGATGTGTAGAATACAAAAGAAACTATGAATATTTTAAAATGTTGGCACAATATGAGGTTTTGGCAATTCAAAATGAGTAATGTTGTTGGTATCTTCACACCACAGTATTGAACAAAAGTCAGTCATCATGTAATTCCCTGTTCCTAATCCTGTTTGACATACATTCTGTTATCTGTGGTTCCAGTAATCCTATTCAACCTCCTGATGTTAAATACGGTTCTGGAGATGCAGAGTAAAGCTGCATCCACCCTACGACATGCTGGCTCGAAGGGCCAAATGGCCGCCTCCTGCACCTAATTTCTATTTTCTATGTGTTCCTTTTGGTAGCTTTCTTGTGATGATAACCCTCTCTCCCTTTCCCCAAACCCTCCCCCCCCAACCCCCAGACCCCCTCCTCCCAACCCCCAGACCTCCCTCCTCCCGCTGCGGCACGGTGGCGCAGCGGTAGAGTTGCTGCCTTACAGTGAATGCAGCGCCGGAGACTCAGGTTCGATCCTGACTATGGGCGCCGTCTGTACGGAGTTTGTACATTCTCCCCATGACCTGCGTGGGTTTTCTCCGAGATCTTCGGTTTCGTCCCACACTCCAAAGACGTACAGGTTTGTAGGTTAATTGACTGGGTAAATGTAAAAATTGTCTCCAGTGGGTGTAGGATAGTGTTAATGTGCGGGGATCGCTGGGCGGCGCGGACTCGGTGGGCCGAAGGGCCTGTTTCCACGCCGTATTTCTAAATCTAAAAAAATGAGTGAGATTACTATGTTTAAGCATATTCATTTGGTTAATTGCCACTTTTGCAAATATTATTTGCTAATTTAATAACTTCTGCCCTCTGCCTCTTGCAAATTTATGACTTAATTGACTCCTCCCTCAAGTTCAAATTGCCTTCATTGTAGTGTGCATTTTTTTTTGTCATATGCAGAATGGATGTGTTACTTATGTAAAGCTTTTTCACACTTCCTCAAGGTATTCCTCTATGGTTAAGTCATGCAGTCATTCTGTATTCCATATCAAATCTGCTGATGTATATTCTGTAAAATAACCTATTGTGCAACTGTAGGGTTGCTGCTTTCTTCAAGATTCAAGATATCTTTATTTGTCATCCAAAAAACAAGTTTTTTGGACGAAATTTAGTCACCCACAGTCCAACAATAAAAGCAATAAAATAAGCAAATTACACAACCCCAACCAACACACAAAAAAAAAGAAACATCCATCACAGTGAGTCTCCTCCAGTCCCCTCCTCACTGTGATGGAAGGCCAGAATGTATTTTCCCTTCCCCTGCTGTCCTCTCCCGCGCCAGAGACCCTACAGGTGCTGTCTGAACCGGGGTTTATACGTTCTCCCTGTAACCACGTGGGGTTTTTTCTGGGGGCTCCGGTTTCCTCCCACATTCCAAAGGAGTACAGATTTGTAGGTTAATTGGCTTCTGTAAATTGTAAATTATCTCTAGTGTGTAGGATACTGCTAGTGTATGGGGTGATCACTTGTTAGCGTGGACTCAGTTTGCCGAAGGGCCTGTTTGCATGCTGCATGTCTAAAGTCTAAAGACCTTTGTCTTTAGACATGGATGTTTGTGTTGGGGTTGTGTGTCTTGTGTTTTTTGTACTGCTGGCAAATTAATCTCGTTCAGTAAAACGAATGACAAATAAAGCTATTCTGTATTCTATGTCTGAATCCTCTTTGGCTTATAAGGCATCAGCATAATATTAGGATTGGAGGATGTCTTCCTTGCCTCTGATGCTTTCTGTGCTTCTCGGAGTTGATCATTCCTACAATTGTAATTTGCGACAAAATCCTCAACAATTTACAATATCTGCATTTCTTTTCTGCATTCTCCATGGCATCCAACTTATGTACCTTTTTATCTTTAATCAATATTTCTCTGTTGGGCTTTCCTGTCTTGGGTTATCCACTGGTCTAAAGTTCTGCTGCCTTTCCAATGCAAAAGAGTGAGGTAGGGGAATGAGATACAAAATGCTGGAGTAACTCAGCGGGACAGGCAGCATCTCTGGAGAGAAGGAATGGGCGACGTTTCAGGTCGAGACCCCATCAGTATGAAGAAGGGTCTCTGCCCGAAACGTCGGCCATTCCTTCTATCCAGAGATGCTGCCTGTCCCGCTGAGTTACTCCAGCATTTTGTGTCTATCTTCGATTTAAACCAGCATCTGCAGTTCTCTCCCACACACGAGGTAGGGTAACTAATGGCGTCACTTATGAGGAGCCAGCGAAGACTTGAAGGTTACATGGCCTCTTTTGTGTTTTGTTCTATGTTTATGTATAAAATATCTCCCAGATGAATTGTCTGGTTGTTCTGCTCACTTTATTTGCAAGCACTGACATTGAAAGCACTGAGCCATAGTACTACTCTGTTAAACAATTTGTCAAAGAGCCTCAAGACTGAGTTGGCAAAGATAATTTACAATTCTCAAATGCTTATTTCTCGAACATTTCCATTCCATCCTGAAGCGATTGTGTTGCAATTACACCAATGTTTACGACATCCTTCATATCACCTCTCTGGGGAATTGCTGTCATGATTTAAATGCTTAGAATGGCCCCCTGATTGCAGCAAGTTTTCAAACAAGTTTCTGACAGACACCTTATCTATTTTTTTACAATTTACAAATAAGATGCACCTTACAATCTCTGAGCCACCACATGCTGCCTTTTTTGCTCATTCATTCTAAAGGAGATTGGATGAGGTACCTTTGTCACTCAAAGAAATGTCCACATTTTGATGAAAGCAAGATTGAAACTAGCACTGTAACCCCACAAAGGGAGATCAGAAAGAAGCTCATTAGAACAACTGACGTGTTTTTTTTCTCTAAGAGTTCCCTGCTGATTCTGGTTGTTAGACAATGTGGTAAATTAAATAGCTGGCATTGATTCCATTTCACATTATGGGCAGACAGAAAATTGGATTACTGCCAGCAGGAACATCAGTCTGAATGACCATAGGGGGGAAGATAATTTCAATATATTTGAATGGAAGAAGATGACCTCATTGCAATGTTGACGTAGTTTTCAATTCCTTTGGTAATACTGCAGTTGCAAATCTTGCATTCAGTCATTTGCATCCACATTTTGCATGAAGCAAGATTGATAATGGTAGAGTTTAAAGGCATCAGATTTCAGGAAACAGTACTGTAAGCTATTATTGTTTTAAACCGATATTCTGATAGATATCTGGATAATGTAATGTGTTAGAATTTCTGAGGACTTACCCAGTCCAGTATAAGCAGCTGTTATATGGATCCCACATCAGCTTAGTTTGGATATCAGCCCTTTTCTTGATATATATAGAGGTACTGCATAAAACTACCACTGATATGACTTCAGGTGGTTTCACAGGTTCATTAAGCATGTTTTGAGAGCAGAATGGAAGAAACATGTTTAACTTCCTCATGGAAGTCTCTTCCAGTACATAGACAAGCAACATGAAACAAATCAGATCTAGCTCTTTTGTAATTATCAAAATTGACTGATATGGCAGCCATGAATCGGTCCTTTTTTCTTTAAGAGTTTTTTAGCTTATTGTATTCCTCAGGTGCAGGTGCACTACTCTTAATTAAACATGCTTATTTAGATCTATCTGCAGCCTAACTTCACTTCAAGAAGATGTCTAGAATTGCTGTTAAACATTTTCTGCCAACAAATGCTTCGCAGGTACACAAAAGAAAATAGTTTTGTCAGTGAGTAAAACTTGGGCGCTGTATCCTTCACTTGAACTGCAGTTCCAGCATAGAAATTGTCTGAGAAATAATAACAGAAAATCGCTTATTTATAAGGACATGAACTACCTTCTGGCGTGTATGTGCCTATTACAAGTGATTTCTATTTAACTGATGAATTAAGATTTTTTTCTTGGTATGCATGGCAGCAAATGGAGGTAACGCACTCTGCATACCACACACAGGCTCACAATATTGATTGATCTTTAATGAAAGGGAGATTTCCCTCTGCATTGGGATTAGCTTGCAAAGCTTTTATGTAAAAATTGAAG
This sequence comes from Rhinoraja longicauda, assembly GCF_053455715.1. NCBI lineage: Eukaryota > Metazoa > Chordata > Chondrichthyes > Rajiformes > Arhynchobatidae > Rhinoraja > Rhinoraja longicauda. Next base: position 33,896,655 of record NC_135969.1, read on the forward strand.
TGTGAAGCTCTTGATGGTAAAACACGTTGAATTGCACTTAATCTAAAGCATGTTTGTAATAATCCATTAATTACATAAGTTCTGCATGCAACCAGAATTTTAAATGGTGGACTGCTGGATATGTTGTTCATGCCCCTAATCATCCTCATACCTCATTTGCTGAATAGTTTCTCAGAGGATAATCTCGTCACTGAACCAAACTCCGTTAAGTTGGTTTTACATTCTGCAAAATATAAAGTTTAGCCTTGATTTTTTTTATTTTTATAGATCAAATTCTTATAAACTTCATAGTTGTAAACTTAATTGAGTATGACCATGTTAACCACTACTTCTGTTTACAAATATATTGCATAAAGAAGAATTGGTTAAAATAGCCATAAACAATGAAGTTTGAGATTCATGTCCCAAACTGGAAATTTGGTTACATCCAACATATAAATCAATATTGTGCTATCTTGTATTTGTGTTTGAAATTACCTGTCACACTTTTTAAAACCACACACCAATTCTCTTAATAATGTTCATTCAAAGTGTGAAAGATATATGTGTGTCGACGAAGAAGAGTCCTGACCAGAAACATTGCCTTCCATAGATGCTGCCTGATCTGCTGAGTTCTTCCTGCTCTTTACGTGGTGCTCAAGATTCCAGGGTCTGCAGTTCCTTGTGTCTCCACAGACTGACTTCCTGTTGAGCAGTAGTACAAAGCATTGATGTACGGCTTAGTATTATTGAGCTAAGGAATGTAAAGGCTGATTATCATTAACAAGACTAACAACGAAATGAGAAAAGGTTTGTTGGCTGGTGAACACTGTAGATGTCATCAGGGAACAGAGAAAATCATTGACAGATTTGAATGAAAACACTCAACTCCGTGACGACTGGTTAGTTTCCATGTTGTGTATCTCGCACAATAGTATTGTATAAATAATTTGTGGGAATGAGAATGTAAACACCTAGATACAATTTATTACTGGGAAATTGGTCTGCAGTGGAACAATACTCGGCAAAGATAGACACAAAATGCTGGGGTAACATAGGCAGCATCTCTGGAGGGAAGGAATTTCTTCTCTCCCGAAATGCTGCCTGCCCCGCTGATTTACTTCAGCATTTTGTGGTCTATCTAATGTGTACCCCAGTATCTGCAGTTCCTTCCTACTCATTTGTTTTAGTCTGTGTAATAGATCCAAATGTGATCAAGTATTATTTAATGGAATTACATAGTCATATGGCATGCAACCACCCGGCTACCAATGAAAGGCAATTACCCTGCTAACATCTTTGGGATGGAAGAGAAAACCGCATCACCTGGGGGAATCCACACGGTCACAGAGCATGTGCAGATGTTCGTGCTGAATGCACCTGAGGTCAGGATTACACCCAGGTCACTGGAGCTGGTCTACCGACAGTTTCACTGTGCCACTCCTCTGCTTCTGTGGAGGCATGTACCAGTGAGGCATTTAGGTGCGTGGGTCGGGAAAAGTGAATCATTTGTCGGGAAGCCAGAATTTGAGAGAGAGGAGATAAGCATATGCTTGCAAGCCATTGGAGTTAAGGTTGTGGAGTGGAAATGTTGTGGAGTCAATTGGGTCTGGTGCATAATACACACGCGCCAACGACATCCTGTGTATCAAAAACATGAGTGCCATATGCACCAAAAACCTGGATCAAAACTCAAATGAACAAAGTATAGGATGATGTTTATCTATCGGGTTTCTTGAAATTATATGTGCATTGCATGCAAACATGGTCGTAGACTTTTTTTTTAAAGTGCTGGAGCAAACTAAACAAGTCGGGAAACAAAACAGGAGAACACGGATCGATGACATTTCTGACCAGGCACCTTCTTCAGACTCGACATCTGCGGTTCCTGTGTCTCCATTGTAGTCACAATTCTGGGCCCAAGATTTTGTAACGATTTAGGCAGCTGTGTTTTAATTGGAATTGTATTATTTGATTAACAGTGCAACAAATGACTTGCATCAAGAAAAAAAAACTATAGTTCCGCACCATGAACTTCACATTGCCCTGAAAATAAATGGGAGGCAACCCGCCAAGCACCCACCTACCAATGAAAGACAATTTACAGTGGCCAATTACCCTGATAAATTGAAGAGAATTTCAGCTGTACTTTTGGATAAGGCAGTGGCAAAGTCTGATGATCTATATATTTGATCCTCTATGTGTGGCATATTCCGAAGAATTAAAGATCAGTGCGTCGAGCAGAACTGTCATTGCTATTTCTTTCCCAGTAAAAAAGCTTTAGTATTTTGTCAGAAAACCTCCAGTGGCAAGTTTATTTTTACCTAGTTCTCACTGATCAACCAGACTCCTCTTATATTCGGGACTATTTTAATATTTAGCTTGGCATCCTGGAGTGATTTGGGGATCTGTTTGAAATAACTTTAACCTACCAAACTGAAATAGAATGTGAACCTCTTGCCCAGTTTGATCCCAGTGTCAACTTTCTAAATTGAACGTTTCATGTCCTTCCAGGAAACAGAATCATAACTCTCACTAAATTAGCTTTCTTTTAACAGGAAAAGTTATTAAGAGCTGTTGGCTATCTTGTAGAAAATGTTTACATTTAGTGATACTATTGATTTATAAAAAATAATAGCCCTCTGCTCTCCTTGTGCAGTTTATGCCATAACATTGAAACCTTTTATCCTCTGAAACTCCAATGGTTGCCTTGCCCAATTATTCTTGGCTTCTGGGCTGAATTATGTACTAAATTCTCTTGTTTATTGATTTCTGTGAGGTCCATTAACCTGGTTCTGTAAAGCACCAGTATCTCATTCATGTGAGGTTGTTTTGTATATCTGCTCAAGAAACCTGCACAGCCGTACACGTTAGATGTAATGTTGATCAAATATTTCATGTACGATTGGGCATAAGCAAATCTAAAACACATTATAAGGATTAGGCTGCAAGAATGATTAGGCATAGTGTAGTTTTTTTTTTAAATGTCTGGTGGATGTACATGATACTTGAAGTGTGAAATGATGAATCTTTCTTATTTCACACACATCAACAGCCAGGTTAACTATGTTGGCTGGCTAATGCTATTACCACCTGCCCTACCTAATTGGTGCACACATGGCCAGGTGCATTTCCACTTCATTAAGTTCTTAAATTTACAGATGGTTATTGTAACAGATTTGTCAGATCATCTTTGTTTTCATTCTGTTTTCCGGCGTTGCCTTTGTCAATTCACCTGGCACTAGTGAGTCTCAATGTTTGCAATGAATCAAAGGAACTTTGCTGGTGTCCCTATTCAGTGTTTTTTTTTTGTGTGTGAGCTAATACATTGAGCACCATTGACTAAGTGAAATTTTCAATCCTGCCTTTTACCACCAGTATTACTTTGAGCGCAGCACAATTCCTTAAAGTAGTCAGGTATTTGTTTAAACAAGGTGATAGTTCACAAGGGCTTTCCTTCTACAAAGAGTATTTAATTTCAACTTTACAGCCACTGATTTACTTAAGCTCCAGAAAGGACTCAGTTTGACAGGCTGGAGACCTGTAATCTTCAGAAACTGCCCTTTAATGATGGTGGCGCCTGTCTGTAGCTCAGAAGTCCCCTTCTTAATTGGACATTTTTGAGAAACTGGCAATTGAAAATTTCCACCTGAATTGACCATGAATAATTTATATGATCCAATGGCATACAGAGATAAAGTGCTTAGTTTTGATTATTAACTTCATTTAAGGCTTCAAATATATTCCAACTTGCTATTCAGGTTAATACTGCAATGTTTGTATTTAATTGGAAGGCATTCATTAGTTTAGCAACATATGCAGTGAAATGAAGTGAATCTCATTTTTGTTTGCTAAATATTGGCAAGAAATTGTCATGATCCTGTTGACATACATACATAAACTCGGGTTGTTGTGCATAAGAAAATTAATTCCTGTATTTGAAGTTGGATAGCTACCAATTGAAAGAGTTTATCACAAGTTTTTGATCAGTGTCACGTACTCTGTGAAACTTAGTGACTAATAAAGAATGAATGTTTGAAATTTTCTATCATAACATTTTGCTGGATATTTTGAATGAATCTCCGGCTTTTTCAGTCTGCTGTGCACTCGTTTCAAATAATTTATTGTTTTTGTCACTGGCAAAAATTATTCAGTATTACTGTAATATTCCACCTTTACAGAACCTAATGTACATTGCATGTAGTTATTATTTGCTGTAGTCGTGCAACTTAAAATATCACACTTTATGAAGATATATTTTGTGAACTGTATGAAAGGTTAGACAAAGACACACAAATACCAATCCCCATTGATCTACTAACATTGTCATCTAAATTTAATATATCAGAATAAGAATGCAGCCTAACTGTCTGACAATGCCTAAGAGGCATTGACTTGTTTTAATTCCTCTCTTAAATATAGTGCTTATGACTATCGATGGGATTATTAAAAAATTCCACCTCGCATCAATCTTAATTTTTTTTTCATAGGCAGGCTCATATTTCAATCACTTTTAAATGGTGCTGGTACATCTACACATCTGTCCAATGTACTGAAGCAGGTGGTAGAGGTCACGAGGGAGGGAAAATTGGAGCCTGTCACTCACAGCTACTTGAGTATTAGACTGCCAGAAAAGCAAATCAACCGAGCACTGAAGAAAAGTCTCTGCATCTGACATTTCTTGGGGCCTCCACCAATCTCTTCTGTAACTCCGGCTGTTCATTCATTCCCCGGAGAGTCTGTCAATTTCCCACCAGAACTTCTGCAGGTGACTAGCAGAACCTCCATGACAATTCAAGACCTACTTGTGACTGGTTATTTTACCAGAGGTATACAGCAAAGTGAGCTTTAACACACAGAGCGTTACCAAGGCCAAGGCAATCATGCACCTTTTTGTTTCAGCACTAATTTTAATTTGTTTTATGAGATTATTTTCTTCTCCCAAAGTGGGCACGCTAAGATACTTTAAACAATACATCAAAGTTCATAAAATACAATGCTTTATTCTAGCATTTTCGATATAAGGTAACTTTAAACTGTCTGAGGTATTGGCCCAGATTTTGTAACAGTGGCCTGTTTCCTAGCTGTGAATCTTTATGCCTCCACTTCTAGAATATGCATACATAGTTAAACACAAAAAAACCCACTATGTAATAACAAGGAATTGCAGATGCTGGTTTATCCCAAAGAAAGGCACAAAATTCTGGAGTAACTGTCAGCATTTCCGGATACATTTCGGGTCGGCACCTTCAGGCAGATTGTAGGGGGTCAGGAAAGAAAGTTGGAAAAGACGAGGGGCAGGGCAGAGCATGGCTGGTAATGGGTGAACTCGGGCAAAGGTTTTTGTTGATCGGGAGATTGCTGGACAAAGGTCAGGGATGAAAAAAATGAGTGTAAGTCCAAAAGGGATAACGATTTGTAAATTGTGTAGCCATTGGAAGGGATGCAGAAAATACTTTCTAAGGGCACGAGATGAAGTTTCACCAAAATTATTTGTACAAAAATAGATTCATGTGACATCAGAGGAAGAGCAGTAATTCCCAGAATCACACCTCAGGTGGCTGGAAACAAAGATTCTCTCTCGCCCAAAGATCAGTACCAGGATCGTTGCTCCTTTGGATTTCACTAACGGAGTACAATATTCATTGTTGCTAATGTTACACTTCATAGCTATGTTGATAAAAAGGGCAGCAGAAATTCTGGGAGATGATAGACAGACTGGTGAGTTGAGCAAGGACACACAGATTGGCACAATTCAGTGAAAGTGGAAGTGACGTTTTGCACTTTGGGAGGTACAGCATAATTCAATTGGTATTATTTTATATGTTACAAGGTACCCAGAATGAGGGGTATTGGATGCATACTTGAAAGCCTTTTGATGGCAAGGTAAAAATGGTTTGAAAAGTTATATGAGATCCCTGATTTTGAAAATAAGGATATTGTGTACGGAGGCAGCAAAGTCATGCTGAAATGTTGCAAATCAGTGGTTAGGTCTCAGGTTCAACATTATGTCAACATCTGGGAGTTGCACTGAGAGGAGCATATCAAGGTTTCGGCAAGGACACAGAGAAGATTGAAACAAAAACACAAACTTCTGGAAGCATAACTTTTCAAGCAGTGTCTGTGGAAAGAGAAACTGTTTTATGTTTCATGTCAGGAACCCTTCCTCAAAACTCTAAGGAAAGGTGCATGACCCAAAATTGGGTGGAATTCTCTGCCTCAGAAGGCAGTGGAGGCCAATTCTCTGAATGCATTCAAGAGAGAGCTGGATAGAGCTCTTAAGGATAGCGGAGTCAGGGGGTATGGGGAGAAGGCAGGAACGGGGTACTGATTGAGAATGATCAGCCATGATCACATTGAATGGTGGTGCTGGCTCGAAGGACCGAATGGCCTCCTCCTGCACCTATTGTCTATAAAATATTAGTTTGCCTCTTTCCATGCATACTGTTTAACTATCAGAGTTCTTCTAACATTTTGTGTTTTTGTTTCTGACTCAATTATCTGCAATTTTATTTGTTTTCAATAGTGGAGGTTACTGCATAAAGGCGGAGATAAATGGCATGCATGCAAGTTGCAATTCTCTTCAGACCTGAAATGGATGAAGGGGAAAGGGGGAGGGGGGGTTCCCCCAATTGAAATGGGGGTCCCCCCAATTGAAATGGGGGTCCTAATGCTAATATAAGGAGTTTTGACAGTTAAAAGGTACTCTAGCAAACAGACCACAAGAGGGCATGAATTTTAAATAATTGACCAAAGGAATTGGAATAAAAATGAGGAATGGATGAAAATGATGAGAAGAAACAATTTGATCTATTTAGTTGGTGAGTATTAAGGCAGATACTCGATCATGAAAAGTAAGAAAAAAGGATTTGATCCTTTTTTTTGCTTGATATTCATTATGCGCTGGTATATTTAACACTATCTCAGTTCATGAACCTAATTACTATTTTGTGTCTTACATATGTTCAAATAATGTAGCTCCTTAATTTTTCATTTACTCCTTTGGTTCACTAACTCTTCTGCATTCCATATCATCCATTTTCCCATGGAAATTAAATCCCAAATATACATTCTGTGTGTGTTTTGAAAAGGGTTTTCATTGTGAAATTATATTTCTGTCTAGAAATTTAATTCTGCTTCAAGTAAACATTGTTCTGTTTCGGGATATACAACCATAAAACACTAGACTCTTGAAATCTGATTTTATTTCTATAGAATCTTGAATAGTGGTATCCTGAGTGTAGAGTGAGCTGGGAAAACTTTCTGTATCTCTGGGAATACACATTTAAATGTGTCGCCATGTCTACTTCTGACTTATGCAGTTCATGAACGTCTTAGCTTTGACCCTGAATTGTGAGTTAATCTCGTCGAGCTGTAGCATTGTTCACGGGTCAGGGACAGAGTAAGAAATAGCTCGCATTCTCGTCCTTGTTAGCCCAAAAGAGCAGAGGGGCATAGGTGGACAGTGAATGAAAACTGGAATGATTTTGGGTTGATCTCCCCATGACAGAGTTAACTGGGCAGTCCCTACTTAACTGTGAAGAGCAGCTATGATAGTGAATGAGTGGCTCTTGGTTTCCTGGGTTTTACAACAAGATTGGCACCTCTGTTGAGACTGAAAGTAAATTGACAGGCGTGTAGGTTTAGTAGACAAGGAGCGAGCCCGAAAATCTGGGCAGCCTGTCAAGATATGGACCAGCTGGTGCCAGTCCCCAGCAATGCCCATGGGTACTACACTGGGCAGGTGCCACCTGGAGTCCTGCATCTCAGCTCTGAGCAAACACAGTGCTCACTCTACCTTGACCGACACTAGCCCTCGCAGGCAACCATTGTACATTGGTTCAGTGGCTCTCCATGCTGAGCTATGAGGCAATGAGCTATCTTCAACTATTTCATTGTTGTGGGAGTGCCAGCTGATGGCTGATATCACAACAAGCAGTGGGACAAAGGTTCATAACACACATTTCCATCTAAATACTTTAGACATCTTGAAGGGCGGATTTCACCAATGTGCTAGTTCCTGTGAACACAACCTCATTAGTTGAATATTGTCTTTGGCTAGAGTCCTATTAATGTCTTTTACAATAGTATTATTGTAAAATATTGTTCAAAACACCTTAAGTCTTGTTTTGATAGGACCAATGTGGATATTATTCAGGGATTGGTATATATACAATGCCGTTGTGTACTGATGCCACTGGCTTATCAGTTTAGTGATAATTGGAAAGCCACATTGAGCTGTAAATGATTCCCCGAAAACATCATGGTAATCACAAGGAATTTCCACAGGAAAAAAGGGAACTACTGGTCTGAGTGAAAAATCAAATATCCTCTTTGTCAGCAGTCACAATGTCACCTGTGTCTTCTTTCAGCAAAGTATTATTTGAAGTCTGTTTACAAATGTTTCACAAACCTGCTGTTCATCCATCATCTCTGGGGCACCTTCATCTCAAATACTGAGACCACCCATTTTTAATGGCACTAGAAAACTAATCCTTGCCCACCTTTTTAGAAAAAATGTTTGCACTATTTCAGATTGTATTGTAATCTTTGCACAATTCTGTTTTGCGTTCCATTTATTGTTGCATCTATCATTTCCATGTATACTCTTCACTCTATGGGTTTCATGCAAATAACAAATTTCATCTTACTCTGGTGTGTGTGACAATAAATGCATTAAAGATGTTTTGAGATTTAGGGCCTATATTTCAGTATTCCCAAACATCTGTAGCCCTTGTCCTTAGTTACAGTAATCATGTGTTTGTAGGCTGCTTCTAAAGTCGTCTTGCTGGTTGGCTGCAACTTATTCAGTAGATGGTCAATAGAGAAGCTGTTGTGGACTATGTAAGCAGGAGTAAATGTTTGGGTTTATAAAATAACCCGAGGTGTTGGAGTAACTCAGCAGGTCAGGCGGCATCCCTGAAGAAAATGGATAGGTAACATTTTGGATGTGGACCCTTCCTCGGACTGATTGGGGGGAGGGGAGGGGAGGTTGCGGGGAATGAAAGCTAGAAGAGAGGAGGAGCAGGACAAAGCGTAGCAGGTAATATGTGAACACAGGTGAGCAGAGCTTTTGATAGGCAGATAGTTGGCCAATGGCCAGAGATGAAAGAAAAGGTGTGAGCCGAAAGGACTGAAGAGGAAATGTTTGGGGTGATGTTCAATTTCTTGAGTTTCCGGGCATGAGACTTGCAATAACCACAACCGTGTAATTTATACCATAGCTCAAATTACATTGGATTATTTTAAATTGGAGAAACTTGCAAAATATTCCATTGACAGTTTAAGATCAGAAGTACATTTTTTAACGTTTTGATGGATTTATGAAGTCAAGGTGTGCAAGTGGCTTTTCGGAAGCTTGGCATATAAATGTGTATATTCTCAACAATGCCGAATAAATTATGTCATAATGTTCGATTTAGCATCGTTAGCTCTTTGATTTCGGAACAATTATTTCTTTCACAACAGGTTGGAGGTACAAAAAATAGAATTATTATACAATGAAGAATAAATTACTTCAACTGCCAGCTTTTGGAGTGAAGCAATCCTTCCCTTCTGCCAAATGCACTGAATTTAATTTGGGAATGAATTTACAAGCCATATCTTACCACAATAATTCACACATGCCCACACAGTTTTTATGATCCACAAAATAAGATCTCATCTTTTTGATATTTATTTCCATTGTACAAAATAAATCCCTGCCATAATGAAAAGATTTGAATATAATGTGAATTACGATAATAGCACTGTCTGACTTAGGTTGAAGACTGCTTCATTGGTTAAATACGTTAATTAGGATGTTCAGGTAGAAAATAAACAGATCCATTTATCAGATTGCTCCCCATTAAGGCAAGCCTATTAGTGTGGTTTTGACGCCTGAGAAATCAAGTGATGCCTGAGGAACTGAAATTAAAAAGTGTTACATAAACCCTTTATATCCTGTAGGTTTAGAGATACAACGCAGAAACAGGTCCTTCTGCCCATAGAGTCTGTGCTGATCAGCGATCCCCCCACACTGATACTATCCTACACACAATAGGGACAATTTACATTTATAACAAGCCAATTTGCCTCCAAACCTGTATGTCTTTGGAGTGTGGGAGGAAACCGAAGCTTCCCGGAGAAAACCCACGCAGGTCACGGGGAGAATGTACAAACTCTGTAACCTGGGGAGAATGCACAAACTCAGACGGCACCCGTGGTCAGGATTGAACCTGGGTCCCTGGCGCTGTAAGGCAGCAACTCTACCGCTGTGCCACCGTGCAGATCCCTGCAGCAGGTAGTATGTAGCAGGTATTTCTCAGGATTCCACTTGAGCACTTGAATATAGTTAATATAGCTGCAAAATGTGTTTTATTTCAGAGTCGGGTATCGCCATCATGCTGCAGCAGCAATTGAGTTACAGACCTACTTTAAGTTAATGGCTGTTTGAGGTTTTCCTGAATCTCACTACGGACCAAAGCTGTTTATTGACTCATCAACTCTGAACATTAGAAAGATAGAACATTGCACACTGATTGTTTCACAGTTTAGGCCGAACTCTTGAAATAAAGCTCTAATCTATAAACCAGTGGCCTGCAGCCATTTGAACAATGAACCCATACGATGTGTCACATTCGGGTAGTAAGTGGAACATAAAAAATATTACTTTCAGTTGGAATGGTGATTAAAACTCCAAGATACCTTTATGTTTTCTGGACTACATAACTTTTCCTTCACATTTTTCTTTCACTTGCCTTGTTTTTTTAAAATCTCTGCGCAGATTATTTTCTTTTTTTATCATTCAGTCCATTCTGTCTTAAACCATATATTTTCCTGTCACCGCTTTTCTTTTATCTCAAGTTTCACTTTTTACACATTAATATTATAATGCTGGGCTCTTATGTTGGGTTGACTCCGCAACACAAACGCCTTCTTTAAAAAACGGATATTGTTGTTTTGGACAAGCAGAAATGTTTGCGAATCTCAAATTGCCCTTGGTGAACTGGGGCAGAGAGATCCTTGTAATGAAGACACTTCCATTGTGATCTTAAGCGTGGCTTTCCAGGATTTTTGACCCATTGAAAATGAAGGAGGATGTACGTCATGTTAGCACAATGTGCATTTTGAAGGACCATTTGTAGATGATACTATTCTGTTATATCAGCAGGCCTTGCTCCCATTGATTCAAGTATAGAAGTTGAGAGATCATGTTACAGTTGTAGATAATATTGGTGAGTCCACATTTAGAGTATTGTGTTCAGTGTTAGTCACCCTGTTAGAGGATAAATGTTGTTAACCTGGAAAGGATGCAGGAAAGATGTTGCCAGGATTCGTGGGCCTGAGTTTTAGGGAGAGGTTGAGCAGGGTAGGACTTTACTGCTTCAAGAGCAGGGTGAGGGGTGATCTTATAGATTTACAAAATCATGAGAGGAATAGATAGCGTAAATGCACAGAGTCTTTTTACCCAAAGTAGGGGGATCGAGAACATTGGTTTAAGGTGAGAGGGGAAAAGATATAATAGGAACTTAAGGGGTAACATTTTACACAAAGGGTGGTGGGTACATGGAACGAGTTGCCAGAGGAGGTATCATCATATCATATCATATATATACAGCCGGAAACAGGCCTTTTTTTTTTCGGCCCTCCAAGTCCGTGCTGCCCAGTGATCCCCGTACATTAACACTATCCTACACCCACTAGGGACAATTCTTTTTTATTTTATTTTTTATTTTTTTACATTTTTTTTTTACATTTACCCAGCCAATTAACCTAGTTGAAGCATATACTATCGCAATGTTTAAAATTCATCTGAACAGGTATATGGATAGGGTAGATTTAGTGGTATACATGGGTCAAACGCATGCAGGTGGGACTGGCGTAGGTGCGGCATATTGGATGGTGTGGGCAAGTTAGGCAAAAGGCCCTGTTTCCACATTGTATGACTCAAAGTGTTTTTTGCTTCCTGCATCAGAACAACAACCCTCTACCCCAGAATGAGAACGCAACCAGAAAAAACAACCCTCTACTGCTGGTTGGTGCGTGCTCTTATATCATCCACGCCCATCTTGTTGGCATCCTCCTGGGTGCCTGTATATCCTGTACATGATTGCAACAATAAATGTATAGGATGCTCCGAAACTAACTTTGGCAAAACTTTCCTACCTTTCAATTATCTTCCTCTACAAATGAAACCAAGTGCTCGGGTTGTGCGAAACTTATGGCCTTATTAACCTCCTCCTCCAGTTTTAACCATTTTTACATCCCCCAATTGTTCCCTTTTTTCTTTTTATATATAATGCGTGATCTTATTTTCCCGACCAAACTATAATATCTCACACTTAACCATGTTGAAATTGATTAGTTATTCAAATAAAAGTAAATCACAGAAATGCAGTTGCATTCATAGGAAACAACACATGATTAATTTGGGCAGACATTTAAAAAAGCAAATAATTGCCATGTTAGAATTGACTCCTTGAAAAGGGTTTGAACAAAATTTGATTAGTAAAGCTTTGGAATTCAGGGGACCATTGTAAACTTGTATGAAAAATTACAGCAGGCAAAGTCTGCTATGCTATCGGTAAGGATGCTGAAACCACCAAATGCCTGGAAGGGGCATATGAAACTTGGATTAAGCCACAGTTAGATTGAGAAACATATTTACTGATGATTAAAATTTAGAAATATCTCACCCCATTTCACTTTCCTTGTAACTTCCTTATAAAATTCCAAAATTTAAAAAAAAAAGTAATAATGTATTTCCACAAGGGCAATCCTGATCCCTTAGTTTTACTTTGAAATTCATAAGAATTAAGTTACAAAACCATGAACCTGCTAATTCCAATGCCATTGAGTCTATTTTGGAATGTTATGCTGCCACATTTGGTGTCCACCAGCTTTCCACCCCAGCCATATAAAAGAAAATGTTCATCTAATTGAGCAATTCACATAAAGTCAGTTTTTCTCTTGCGTTCCTGTTTGAAAAATCTTTATGTCCTTGGGCGACTCTGCTCAGCCACACAGCAGCCTTAAGAATGAAAAAAAATAGTTTGTGAAAGCTTATTTAACTTGCTACTTTTGTGTGACCTTTAATGATATTTGCATTTGACTTCCATCAATACTTACAATTTGGATTAAATATAACATACATTAAATCTTTTTGTAATTAAAGCTGGTTTGTGAATAAGTAGGTTTAATTAAACAGATTGGCATCAGGAGAATCCTGTAGAGTGAATCTATTTCATTGCCATAAAAAATATATCCCATGCAAAGTACATTTAAAGCTGCGGGCTATCAGTTTCTAATCTGATGAACCAGAGAAAGCAGAATGTTCAATTACATTTACAGTAAATATTCTATTAAAAGATCATACTTTGATGAACTATTCAATTTCAGTTGAAGCTTTAGCAGGAAACTATCATGCAGTGTCTCACCAAACAGTAATTTGTTCCTGAAACATGTCTCTGTTCACGCTGCGGCCTACCATCGGCCAAAAACCTGGAGCTGGCGGCCTCCATCTGGGACCACCTGGGGCTCTGGTTCGCAGAGCCCGCGGACCGGACTTGCCATCTGCGGAGCTGGCTGCCTTCGGAGGCTGTGGTGGCGCTGCAGGAGCGGCTGCGACTCGCCTTCGGAGGCTCCGGAGGCTTCGGCGCGGGCCGCGTGGACGTCGGAAGCTCGCAGGCCCTGCCCTGGGTGGGGGCCGACATCGGGAGCTCTGGCAGCGGCAGCGTCTTCGCCCGCCCCGAATCGCAGGGCTTGGGTCGGCCCGCCGCGGACCTTTCACCGTCCGGCGCGGCCTGAAATAGGCCGCGGGATTTTCTCTGCCCGGCGGGGGCTTCAATGCCGGGAGCCCCGACCGCCCCGACATGCAGTGGCAGTGTCTTCGCCCGCCCCGGATCGCGGGGCTTGGGTCGGCCCACTGTGGACCTTTCACCGTCTGGCGTGGCCTGGAATGTGGCAACTTCAACAGCCTGACCGCGGGAGAAGACATTCTGGCCTTCCATCACAGTGAGGAGGTGACTGGAGGAGACTCACTGTGAAATATGTTTCTTTTTTTGTGTGTTGGTTGTGATTGTGTGTGAAATTGTTTATTTTTATTGCTCTATTGCTGGACTGTGGGTGATCTTTCATTTCACTGCACATCTTGTATGTGTATGTGACAAATAAACGTGACTAGACATCTGTTTTCCTTGCTGTTATGGTTAATTTATATTTTTATTTCTTAATAACAAAAGAGTAGCTGTCACAACCATTGCAGCCGTAGCTTGATGTTATCTGAGATGGGATTTTTTTTAAATAGTTGCCTATTTATATTTTGGGTATCACTGACAAAGCCATTTTTTATTTCCTGAAGAGGGTCCTGACCCAACATGGCATCTATCCATTTCCCTCCTCAGATCCTGCCTGATCCTGTAAATTCTTCCAGCAGTTTGATTTTGCTAATCTTTTATTCCCCACCCCTAATTGCTTTTGAGAAGGTGAAGGTGAGCGATGGCAGTGATGATGTCAAGTGCAGCCACTCTCATTTCACCGTTCAGCTCTTTGGTTTATGCCCATGCCAAGTGGTGTTGGTGAAACGCAAAGTGCATTTCAATTAACGGATTACTGGTGTGTAAACACCACTTGATTGTGCTGCCTTGTACAACTTTCATCACTTTGCTAATGTTTGGAAGTTGACTAATGGGCTAAACCGAGAGGATCCTGTAAGGATGTGATTATGCTGGAAAGGTTACAGAGGAGATACACTGGCATAGATACAAAATGTTGGAGTAACCCGCAGGCAGCATCTCTGGAGAGAAGGAATGGGTGACGTTTCGGGTCGACGCTTCTTCAGACTGAGAGTCAGGGAAGGGGAAGGCAGAGATACCGAGATAAGGAAGTGTAAGGTGTGAGAACGAGACATCAAAGTGGGTGGAGATCAAGAAAAATGTAGAATAGATCATTGTTAGCTTGGAGAAGGTAACAACAATGCAAATAGAGATAAAATGTAATCAGGGACAGTCAGACTGGTCGGAGAACTGGGAAGGGGGAGGGATGGAGAGAGAGGGAAAGCAAGGGTTACAAAGTTAGAGAAGTCAATATTCATACTGGGGTGTAAGCTGCCCATGCAAAATATGAGGTACTGTTTCTCCAATTTGCACTGGGCCTCACTCTAACAATGGAGGAGGCCCAAGACAGAAAGGTCAGTGTGGGAATGGGAGGGGGAGTTAAAGCGTTTAGCAACTGGGAGATCAGGTAGGTTTAGGCGGACTGAGCGGAGGTGTTCAGCGAAATGATCGCCAAGCCTGCGCTTGGTCTCACTGATATATAGGTTGCCTGGATTGGAAGTTTTCAATTCAAAGAGATTAAATTGATTGGTTTTGTTATCCCTTGAGCTGAGGACCCTGAGTGTTGGCTTGAAAAACAAAAACAAATTAAGAGATGGATTAATAGGGTAGATGATAAGAATATTTTTCCCATGGTGAGGAGGTTCAAAATGATAGGGCATAGATATAACATGAGAAGTAGGTTTAGAGAGGATCTGGGGATAATTTTCTCATACATAGTAGCTGGAATCTAGAATACTCTCAAATGGTGTAAGATGCATCTGGACAATCACTTGAATAGTCAAGGATTAGAAGGCTCCAGACCAAATGTGGGTAATTGGGATGTACAGATAAGTATAATAATCAGCACAGACATGGTGGGGTGAAGGGGTATTTCAGTACTGTACTCTTTAAGCTAGCTTTGACTTTATGGCAGTAATTAGTCAGATAGGACCTAAGTTTTTTTTTGTGTGGAAAACATTCTACATTGTTGGGTCAATATCAGTCATGTAACTGTATTGGACATGTTCGGCTAGTGGTGTGGCGTGTTTTAGAGTTCAGACAATAGGCCTTAACTTGCTTGTCCCACACCTTTGCTGCATCTGATTCAGTCATTACTGGGTTATAGACATGAGGAGATTTAGCTGTGGCCATTGGGGCATGCACCTTGTGAGATAGGCACCTGGCGTATGATTGGCGATGGTTGCACCCCAACCATCTTTGTACCCACCCAGGAAAAGAAGACGACTTGAGGTTACCTGGAGAAAGAGCAACCTGGAGGAACGTACCTGTTGGAATCCACTCCGCTGTATTGTCTTAACACGGCTCGGTATCTTCAGGCCCCTCAAATAATGTATCAGACAGCTTCCTGTTCAATCTTGCCACAGCAATCATGGCTCACAATGTTTGTGTATTATATTTATAATGTACTTGAGACGTACCAAAATGGCATTTAAAACACAAGGATCGTGCTTGAAAGGTTGCAGAGGAGATTCACTAGGATGTTGCCTGGATTGGAGCATTTAATTCAAAGAGATTGAATAGGTTTGATTTACTTTACCTTGAGCAGAGGAGGCTGAGAGATGGCTTGAAGCTGAAAAAATAATGTTTTAATGCAGCTGTGTTATGTGCAAAATGTACAATGCAAAATAGTTTAGAACTTGTTGTTCAGAAGCTGAAATGTTCGTGGCAAAATATTTGTGTTGAACTTAACCTTTGCATAATATGCCTTGTATTTAGATCTGTCTTTTGGCAATCGCCAGGAAAATGACAAATTAGATCAGTTTTTAGTGTCCACACATGTTACTGCGAGCATTTTGTACTTTCCATGAGTAATCAATTTAACACTCCACTAGATGTTATTAATGTGTCCTTTTTAGCATCTTGTTGGGTTTTTAATTACAATAACCTGATATTGCTCTTCCAGTATTCATTTCCATTTTTAATATTCAGTACAATGTCGCTTGAGCAACAAGATGGTGCTGTCAGATTCAGGGAAAGGATGCATCTACTGGGAGTTAAATACTGTATTCAGAATGTCCTAAAGGACTTCATCGGATTGTTTTGGAAAATTAAGTGGAGAGTTTTTGGGGAGAGTTTTCCAGATAAGAAAAGTAAGGAATAGAGGCCCCATTTAGCAGGTACCTCGTCTCAAATTCAGGACATTTTCCCAATTGCTTCAAAACGAATTAACCAGTCTATTGTTATGAAGGCAAATCCAAGACTGTATTGTCAGTTTGGTCCCAGAACAACGGAAGAGTTGAATGATCATCAGATTTTGCAAATATTGACAAGAATATTTGAAGAGCTTACTGTGGGTTCATTAACTGTGGACTGACAATGTTGATTTACATGTGTACGAAGGAATTGCAGATGCTGGTTTATACTGAAGATGGACACAAAACGCTGGAGTAACTCAGCGGGTCAGGCAGCATCTCTGGAGTAAAGGAACAGGTGATGTTTGGGGCAGAACCTCTTCTTCAGACTCTGAAGGAGGGTTCCGACCTGAAACGTCATCTATTCCTTTTCACCAGAAAGGTTAATTTGCAGCTGCCTCTGGAAAACAGTACCTTCAATAAAGCAGCATTCTATGTGTGTTCTGTGCTATGTCTTCTGCATAAATTTTGTGATCAAATCCTGAAGTTGAGCTCAAAATCTTTGATTTCTAAAAAGGACATGAGCAATTTGATGCACTGAAACAGGGAAAGAGGGTTGTCAGGTGAAGGGATTTATGGAAAAGGTTGTGGAAAATATGGATTAAGATGAATGAAGTCTGTGGTCTCTTTTTTCCTCTGGTTTATTTTCACCCACATGTTTAGACCGTAATGCTGTATCCTTATTGTTTTGATGTGTTTATGCTTTATTGTTAATTGTTAACTGTATGTTTGTGTTGTCATTTGTGAGCGGAGCACCAAGGCACATTTCTTGTATATGCATACTTGGCCAATAAACTTATTCATTCATTCATGAATGGATTAAGATGTACCACCAAATCTGGAATATGGAGGCAGATGGCTGAATTGGGAAAGGACAAGCATCTGACCGCATATAAGATTACAAGTGCAGGCTGCAGTGTTTCATCAATGTATTATAAATTCAATTTGGGAACTATCAACTGCAAGTGAGCAGGATTTAGAGCAGGAAAGAGGACACGTTAGAGGCAGGAAACGTGTTCCCAATGTTGGGGGAGTCCAGAACCAGGGGCCACAGTTTAAGAATAAGGGGTAGGCCATTTAGAACAGAGATGAGGAAAAACTTTTTCAGTCAGAGAATTGTGAATCTGTGGAATTCTCTGCCTCAGAAGGCAGTGGAGGCCAATTATCTGAATATATTCAAGAGAGAGCTAGATAGAGCTCTTAAGGATAGCGGAGTCACGGGGTATGGGGAGAAAGCAGGAACGGGGTACTGATTGAGAATGATCAGCCATGATCACATTGAATGGCGGTGCTGGCTCGAAAGGCCGAATGGCCTACTCCTGCACCTATTGTCTATTGTCTATTGAAAGGATAGGATTGGTGATATTGTAAATGTTACTCAGGAGATGAGCAGAGATGACAGAGACATAATTGAAGGTACAAAATTATGTTAAAAAGAACTCTGCAACGTGGGCTGACGCATATGCCGAAACAAAAGTTCAAAATCAGGACATCATTAGACACCTATGAAAGGCTTCCAGTGCCAATTGACGACCAATGTAGCACTCATGGATCTATCGGTGTCAGGTTTCTTTAGGTGATTTGGGGATATTGTCCTTCACCAGATTTTGACACTTTTTTCTGCAAATAGTAACTTCAGGCAACCCACAGAACAATTTGACCATTTGTAATTTGACCCACAGTCCATTTCAACAAAATTCGTGCAACCTGACATCAACGTTTGAGGAAGGGTCCCGATCCAAAGCGGCAGCAATCCATTCCATCCCTAGAAGTTGCCTGACTTGCTGAGTTCCTCTAGCACTTTAGTGTATTGCTCAAAATTCCAGCGTCTGCAGTCTCTCGCGTCTTCACCAATGTTTGTTGGTTGTGGCACAGCGATGAATAGTGTCACTTACAATCCAGTGAAGGACAGTACCCCAAGAAAATCACAAATAAACTAAAGAGTAGGTTGAAATTGAGGTGTAAAAAATTGGCAGATCGACAACATGGAGAACAGGTGCAGAAACGTTTACTTTGACAGCAGGTGGATTCTGGTGTTAGTCTATCAAATCCAAGTCACTTCTCATTTCCACCTGGATATCATTGTAGGAATCATCACATACATCGACACCACCAACCTGATTACCTCATTGCAAACATCATTGTTCACTTAATTCGGCAAAGAACTCCCAACCAAGTTCAGCTTCACTTTCCTTCCACCAAACCATCTCTAAGCTTTTCAGTAATTTTTATTTCATCTTAGTTATAGGCTGATGCAGCTTGAAATTTGCCCTCTTCTCCCCTCTCCCATCACAAAAGAGGAACAGAAATGTGAAAATGCGCGCTTCCAGATTCAGGGACAATTTCTTCCCAGTTGCTTTCAAGCAACTGAACCATCCTATCAGCAACTAGAGAGCGGTCCTGAGCTACTATCTACCTCACTGGTCAACTATCTTCAATCGGAGTTTACTGGACGTAATCTTGCACGAAACACTATTCCATTTATCATGTATCTGTACACTGTGGATGGCTTGATTGTAATCATGTATAGTCTTTCCGCTGACTGGTTAGCACGCAACAAAAGCTTTTCATTGTACCTCGGTACACATGACAATAAACTGAACAAAGTCTGTGCCAACTATCAATCACCGGTTTACACTAATCCTACGTTAATCCTTTCTGTAATCTTTACTGCAATCCCATCAAACCCCCCCCCCCCGGGATCCTTCCATCCACATTCACGATTGTTGCCAATTGAATTTGATATGGAAAGAAACCCAAGCACCTGGAGAAACCCCATGCAGTCAAAATCCACTGTCAGTGAGGATCACACTGGGGTTGCTGGAGCTGTGAGGTGGCAGCTCTACTAGTTGGCAGCTCCACTGTGTAGCCCTGAGTGAGTGATAGCTTATTGCTGGGAAGAGTCTGATGGATCTCATAATTTCTTCATTGCAAACAGTGGACAATTATCAGCTGCTTCAAAACTGGCCATGATGATGTTGTTACTACAATGTTTAGTGATGACAAATGAATACAATCACATCGTGGATTGTTTTTGCTTGGGCATCGAAGGCTGTGAGGCGAGATGGTGGAACTCTATCAAATTATGAGAGGCGTAGATAGCCAGAGACTATTTCCCAGAGTGAAAATACCAAAACCCATAGTGCAAGAGGGAAGTTTTCTTCATTAAAATGAATAAGGCAGGTTTTCTACGTACATTCCTGCGAAGCGCAGCAAGAGTGGCTTGTAGAAATAGATATAATACTAATGTTAGAGAGGCATTTAGATAGACACAAGAATGAGTGGTAAATAGAAGTAGGAGGCCAAAGGAACCGCAGATGCTGGAATCACGAGCAAAACACAGTGTATAAAGTAACTCTGCGAGTCAGGCAGCATTTGTGGGGGGAATGGCTAGCAACATTTCAGCATGCAATTCTTCAGTCTGAAGAACGGTCCCAAATTGAAACGTCACCTGTTCACTCCCTCCACAGATGCTGCCTGGCCTGCTGAGTTACCCCTGCACTTTGTGTTTTGCAGTAAGTAGAGGTACATGGGCCGTGTGCAGGAAGATGGCATTGTAGAGGAAGAATGGCTTGCAGAATTTCAATTCCAAAGTAATCAAATTTTATTATACAAGGACAGCAATGGGAGAAACATGCCTGTTTGCAAAAGAAAAGTGAAATGACTTGCTTAATTTCTCTGTCTACTGCCCAAGACATGGTAAATGCTCCCTTTTAAAAACAAATCTATTTCCTTTTTAATCTATTGTGGTTTCTCATTTGGTGTCCTTTACATAACTGAACATTTTTTTAAAATCCATATCATTCTAATTCTCCCCTTTGTTCTTTTGGAAGTGACGGAGGATGTCACAGTTATCTAAATATATTTAAGAACTTAAAAGGAACAATTAGTTGTGCATAGACAAAGAAGAAAATATTTCTCTGGAGTAGCACCAGTTAACCTTTGTTAGCATGTCATTCTTCCACAGATGATCATGCCCTTTATGTAAAGCTGGGTAAAGTTATGTGAGAATAAATGGAAACTGTAACGACTGAGGATTTTTCATCTGATTTACAGGAAATGTAATTGCTGTTCATTGTGTAGTTTTCTTTTGAAGTAGTTTCCATTTAAACCATTTCTAATACCCATCTTCTATAAGAGATTACCCCAGGACAGTTATTATCACTGTTCAAATACAATTAATTGCATTTTAGATTTCGGGAGTGTCAGGGGATCGGTTAAAATTCACAAATCTAATTCAATATTTGAATAAGTATGAATGGCAAAATACCGCACATTCTTCTCAGGCAAAAGTTCCGCCATAATTAATCAGAAGTAGTAGGTGGCATCATTACATTTTTGATTAAAAATGACTTATGGACAGTTTTTACATTCTTACAATGAAATTCACAATCGATTTCATTTAACATTGGCAAAAAGGTAATTTCTCCCATTCATATCACTTTGTTGTACCATTATCATATCATATCATATACATACAGCCGGAAACAGGCCTTTTTTCGGCCCTCCAAGTCCGTGCCGCCCAGCGATCCCCGCACATTAACACTATCCTACACCCACTAGGGACAATTTTTATATTTACCCAGCCAATTAACCTACATACCTGTACGTCTTTGGAGTGTGGGAGGAAACCGAAGATCTCGGAGTAAACCCACGCAGGTCACGGGGAGAACGTACAAACTCCTTACAGTGCAGCACCCGTAGTCAGGATCGAACCCGAGTCTCCGGCGCTGCATTCGCTGTAAAGCAGCAACTCTACCGCTGCGCTACCGTGCCGCTCCATTTTTATGGGCAACACAGTGGCGCAGCAGTCGGGCTGCTGCCTTACAGCGCTTGCAGTGCCAGGGACCCGGGTTCGATCCCGACTACGGCTGCTGTCTGTACAGAGTTTGAATATTCTCCCCATGACCTGCGTGGGTTTTCGCCGAGATCTTCGGTTTCCTCCCACACTCCAAAGATGTTCCGGTTTGTAGGTTAATTGGCTTGGTAAAATTGTGAAATTGTCCCTTGGGTGTGTAGGATCGTGTTAGTGTGCGGGGCTCTCTGGTCGGTGCAGACTCGGTGGGCCGAAGGGCCTGTTTCCGCGCTGTACCTCTAAACTAAACTAAACCAAACTTTTAAGTCACTCAACCTTTTTCCTATCGCTAAAAAGTTGGATTCCCAGAATAATTAAGAGAAGGGAGAAAGTAACGATCCCTTCTTCTGTCATGGAAACCTTTTAATCCATTTAAATGTCATTTTCCACATTGTGCACATTGCATTAGTAACGGTTAACACTTGGACCAACATTTCTTTCTGTGATGAAAGCTAATTCTCTATCTGGTCTGATGGATTTGCCTGCTGTTAATTCCTACAGAAATTAAGCTTCAATCCCACACACTGAATGCCATCGCAGGCAAGTGCATCGAAACTTCAGTATGTGTATTCATTCTGGTGAATTGCTGGCTTGTTATTTTATATTGTTTATCGGTTCTTGACAATATAGCACATTCAGAACTGAGAAAGAATTCTATGTTTACATCAAAAAAAAATGTTTTAACTGGATAACTTTGAATAGGCCCAAAAAAGAAAAAAATATATATAAATTTATATATGCTATTCCATTACCAAGCATGCGGAAAGGCAAATGCTTTTTGACAAGTGATTAGACGGTGAAAGAAAAGAGGAATTAGCTGTTGTAGCAACCAGATTTAACCCTTACACTGCGTGTTCTTGACTGGAATTTCTTCTGATAACCCTTGAATCGAACTTTACTGGACTTGTGCTAAACGTTACTCGCGTTATTCCTTTTATCATGTATTTGTACATTGTGGATGGCTCAATTTATAATCATGTACTGTCTTTCGGCTGACTGGTTAGCACGCGACAAAAGCTTTCATTATCTCAGTATGTGTGACAATAAACTAAGCTCAAAGTTGTACATTTCCATCTTCGCAAAATCGTTCCCATAGCAGGGTAACCAAAGCTGATCACGATACGCCAAATGTGGCCTTATCAATGTCTTGTAGAACTGTAACATCATATCCCAACTTCCAGCCTCAATACCCTGACTGATGAAGGCTAATGCACTGAAAGCCGCCTTCACCAACCACCCCATCTAACCATGATGCCACTTTCAAGGAACTGTGCACCTGCACTCCTAGATCACTTCATATACCTCAACCAGGGTGCATGAAATTTCATCTCTAGCTTCCCACTGTGTCTTTGGATATATCTGATAAGGCCCAGGAAATGTATCTACCTTCATACACCTACGACATCCAACACCTCCTCAACCATAATAAGGACTGCCCTTAAGAATTCTCCATTTACTGTCGGCAGTTCCCCAGTCTTCATATCTTTCTCCTCGGTAAAAACAGGGAATAAATACTCATTGAGGACCTTGCCCACCTCTTGCGGCTCCACACAGACCACTTTGACCACTTTGGTTTCTGAGGGGCCCTATTTTCTCTTTAGTTACCCATTATGTACTCTCTTTCCCGTAATGTAAAATCTCGTTGGATTTTCCTTAATGTTACCTGCCAGAGCTGTCTACTGCCCCCTATTTGCCTTCCTTATTTCCTCCTTAATATGCTCCTCGTTTCCTGAAACTCTTCCAGGGATACACTCGATCCCAGCTGCCTTTGCGTATCCCTTGCCGCCTTTTTCCTAATCGGAGACTGAATTTCTCGTCATCCAGTTTCCTTATTGCCATCAGCCTTGCCCTTCGCTCTAACAGGAGCATGCATGCCCTGAACTCATGGTATCGCAATTTTAAAAGCATCCCACTTTCCAGACATTTATTTGCCCACAAACAACTGACTCCAACCACTTTTAGCAAGATCCTAACTCTAATACCATCAAAGTTAGCCTCACCCCAATTTTAACTTGTTGGGCACGCCCTGTCTTTATCCAGAACTATTTAAAAACTAGGTCCCAAAAGGCTCGCTCACAGTCACTTCAATCACTTGCCCTGCTCCATTGCTGGTAGGGGAAGCAATGAAAATAAGTGGCCCAAATGTATTTAAAAAAAACTCCCTTGGCACTACAAGACGAAAATTTTGACCTGCAGTGTACAATCAGCTGAGAAAGAAATAAATAAATCACTCACCTCACTGAATGAGATTGTCCTAGGTTCATGAACAGATTTGCTCTCAGCAATGTTGTCAAGCTGGAAAGGATGCAGTGAAGATTTACGAAGATGTTGCCAGGACTTGAGGGCCTGAGCTACAGGGAGGGGTTGAGCAGGCTAGGACTCTATTCTTTAGAGTGCAGGAGGGCGAGGGGTAATCTTATAGAGGGGTACAAGATCGGGTAGATGCACAGAGTCTCTTGCCCAGAGTAGGGGAATCGAGAGCCAGAGGACATAGGTTTAAGGTGAGGTGGGAAAGATTTAATAGGAATCTGAGGGGTAAATCTTTCACACAAAGGGTGGTGTGTGAATGGAATGAGCTGTCAGTGGAGGTAGTTGAGACAGGTACTATTGAATGAATGAATGAATAACTTTATTGGTAAGTATGTACACATACAAGGAATGTGCTTTGGTGCTCCGCTCGCAAGTAACAACACGAACATACAGTAAACAATTAAGAATAACGCATAAAACATTAAAACATTAAGAATACAACATTACGGTTTAAGCATGTGAGTGAAATGAACCAGAGCAAAAGGAGACTACAGACATTTGGTTATTGAGTAGAGCTACTACTCGCGGAAAAAAAGCTGTTTTTATGTCTGGCTGTGGCTGCTTTGACAGTCTGGAGTCGCCTTCCAGAGGGAAGTGCTTCAAAGAGTTTGTGGCCAGAGTGAGTGGGGTCAGAGATGATCTTACCCGCTCGCTTCCTGGCCCTTGCAGTGTACAGTTCGTCAATGGGGTACGTGGATAGGACAGATTTAGAGGGACATGTGCCAAACACAGGCAGGTGGGACTACCGTAGATAGGCCATGTTGTTCGGTGTGGGCAGGTTGGGCTGAAGGGCCTGTTTCCACGCTGTATGACTATGACTGTCCTCATGTTGAGTGTGCTCTGCTGTTCAGGGATCATTCTGGTGCGTGTGTGCATGTGGGAGTCAGTCAAAGGGAGTCCTCAACAGCGAGATTAAAGAATACAGATGGCAGGTGCAGAATCCAAATCACAAAGAATAAAGCAGGAATAAAGATTAGAATTAAATCATGCACATCTGAAATTTAAACATTAGGAAATACTCATGAAATTGAGAGAGATGGATGAAAGGAGCATATGTGCAAATATAACAAAGCATTTACTTTAAATTTTTTGTACACACTCATCTTCAACTTTATGTGGTGTGTTGGATTTGGTGAGCACCGTAGCATCAAGGCACTGTGCTGATTTTAGTACTGAATCAATCAGTGAATGATGTTACAACACACCCTGCAGCGGGGCAGGTTAGTTTTGATAACAGCTGCAGAATTCCCATCTTTATTCATGCCATAAGTTGCTGTGCATTGTACTCTGAATGCTCTTTGTCTCACTTGCATTACTGTACAAAGTGCCAGTCAATATATCTCTTGTGTGTTTAAATCAACACACTTAATTGTTGCGTAGTTCCAGCCAATTTTGTTTAATTAAGAGCTCAGGCAGCATTTGTATGCAACTAAGTTTTGTCTAAAGAAAACTATTCCAATGCAATGACTACCAAATGGTCTCTTCCAAATTAACAGTTGAGGTAAAATACAACAGACCTCAGTGGCATGGTGGCCCAGCGGTAGAGTTGCTGCCTTACAATGCCAGAGACCCGGGTTCGATCCTGACTACGGGTGCTGTCTGTATGGAGTTTGTATGTTCTCGCCGTGACCTTCATGGGTTTTCTCTGAGTGGTCCGGTTTCGTCCCACACTCCAAAGCCATACAGGTTTGTAGGCTAATTGGCTTGGTATAAATGTAAATTGATCCTTTTGTGTGTAGGATAGTGTTAGTGTGCAAGGATCGCTGGTCGGTGCGGACTCAGTGGGCCAAAGGGCCTGTTTCCACGCTGAATCTTTAAACTAAACTGAGATTGAAGGTGGTAGTAGTATTCACTGCTGAGTTAAGCAATTAACCCTCATTTATCTTGTGTGTAAGGGGACAGTTGCTACACAGTATGTTTAGTTTAGAGATACAGCATGGAAATAGGCCCTTCGGCCCACCACATCCGCACCGACCAGCAATCCCTGCACATTAACACTACCCTATGCACACTAGGGACAATTTAAACCATTTAACCTACTAACCTGTACGTCTTTAGAGTGTGGGAGGAAACCAAAGGTCTCGGAGAAAACCCACGCAGGACACGGGGAGTATGTACAAAATCCGTACAGACAGCATCCATTGTCGGGATCGAACCCGGGTCTCTGATGCTGCAGCCCTGGGTATTGCTCCTGGGTATTATTGGGAAGCCTGGCAAGGCATTGAAAATGTACCAGCAACAATCTCAAATTCGCTGAGAAAAAAACCTTGGTATCGTGTATGCTTAGGCAGTGTATATATTTAAGGAAGTCTGCAAATATCATACTCCGTTAAATGTTAAATGTAAATCTCCAAAAATAATAAGGGGATTACTTGAGGAAATATTGTTTCCACCACTGTAGTGCAAGTGAGATCTTTAATTAAATGTGGTGTGTTCAGAGGTGATCTGAACACCAGGCAACGCGTGAATAGAGTCCCCTGACACTTCCGCGACAATTGTGAAATTTTATGAGTGCATAAATGAACTATTGTTGATTTATTACCAACCTCATTATTATTCTTTTAAGCAATAAAATGCACAGATGCAAAACCCATCAAAGCCAAATGTCAGCAGTTTAATAAAACAATGTTTACTCACAGTTATCATTTCTTTGTGCAATCTGTCAGTCAAAAATTTGATAGAATGAGCTGCTTTGGCTGTTAGGAAACACATATTGTAATATTTGATAAGTGTTTCAGTTTATCTTTTAATTATCTTCAATAACTATGCTGAACCTTGAAGCAAAATGTAATGATTTATACTAATTCTAAATAAATTCAGTCGCTTGATCAGGTTTGCAGTCAATGTTATTGAAGTCTTATGATACAAGATACTCAGCCGTCAAAAAGTGTTTACCTATTTATAAATTGTTCAAATAAATCTTTTGATATATAACAAATAATTCTGTTGGAAAGGCAGTTTGCAGAAGCAAAATCACCTCGCAGCTGGGAGTCATATCATCTTAGAGCTAAACAGCACAGAAACAGGCCCTTCGGCCAACTTGTCCATGGTGACCAAGTTGCTTAGCTGAGCTAGTCTCACTTGCCTGAGTCAAGCCAATATATCCCTCTAAAACTTTTCAATCTGTGACCTGTCTAAATGTTTTTTAAATGTCAAATTGTACCTGTCTCTATCACATCCTCTTGTGGTTCATTTCCTGACAGAACCAGCTGTGAGAAAGATTTGCCCTCAGGGCCCCTTAAACATCTTTTCCCCTCTCACTTTAAACTAGTGCCCTCCAGTTTCAGACTCCCCTGCTTTTGGGAAAAGACTGCGGCTATTCACCTTATCTCTGCCCCTCATGATTTTACATACGTCTAAGGTAATCCCACAGCCTTCTGCGCATCCAGAAAAAGACCCAGCCTATTCTGCCTCTTATAACTCAAGCCCCCTCCAGACCCTGAAACATCCACCTAAATCTTTTCTGGACTCTGCAATTTTAATGAATTTTTCTGAAGTATGCATTGTAGTGATATTAATTTATGGGAGGTAAATATTTTTATAGCACCATGAGATTAGCCCTGCAATACGATGCTGCAAGAGGGAAATTAAAGTAGATTTCCCTGAGGGTACGATCCAGAGGGTCATAAAAGCACTACATAAGTTCAGTCCTACCATCCAGAGGCACAATAGCACGTATAATTTAATTACTAATTATTGATCTAATTATGCATTTAACTGCAAATGGCATCACAGAAAATTATGATGTTCTATCAAAAATATCTTTATTTTACGTGGAGCACTGTGTTTTCGGGTTGCAAACTCATGCTATAAATTTTATACCTTAAAAGTCATAAAAAGCCAGGTTTTCCATCTCAAACTGAATCACATAAAAGATGACACAAATATAAATGAGTTTGCAGAACATTTGGTCTTTAATGATAATTTTAATAAGTGAGATATTGTGGGAGAAGCTAAAGGATTTGGGTATTTACATTCATTGTTGTTGAATGATCATACATTTGTGCAAAAAAGGCCAATATCATGTTGACCTTTATCACAAGTAATTGGAATGCAAAAGAGATTTGATCAGCTCCACAAGGAGTCCTGAATATTCCACTTCGAATGGCAAACCAGGAAATATATATTGCACTTTGTGGTAGTAGAGTACGCAACAATGAGTTATGAAGGTGGTATTTAAGTTGGGAGGTGTTCCATACATTGAAAAATCAAATTTATCATGACTTTATGCCTTTCTCCTAAAGATGTAAATGTGGGGGCATTTTCAGTATAAATCTGAAATCAATAAAATGTTGTTAAACCATGGATTTTAAGGAATCTGGGGTCAAAATGCAAAAATAAAAACCTGAGTCAACAGGAGGGATACTGAGGGAGTCAAGAGAAGGTCAAGTGTTTTTAATTTTCACATCCAGCGGAAACAGAACAGTGAAATTCTTACTTGCTGCCATTTTACAGGCGCAGGGACCATTTATTGATTTACTATATTTTCTGATTTCCATTATGGACAATCAGTAGCTGCATGAATATATTTCCTCATCACCTGGACTTACAAACCCATTGCGATGCAACCAGGTGTTTTATCATCCAGGCAGGTTCAGTATATTTGCCCCCCTTGCAACCTTATTTATGGGCTCTCTGCTCATGGATCCAATGTTCAATTATTATCAGATGCATAGCCTTACAGATTAGAATGTTATAGCCATGCAGAAATAAAATATGTCTGATTCCAGAAGTGAATAATTCTTCATGGTTATTAATCTTTAATTGACAGTGAAATCTGAATTTTGTGAACCCTATCAGCGTTCAATAATGTATCTTGTTATTTATAAATATTTCAGTAACATTCTGATTTTTTATGTTAGATTTTTTTCTATTCTTCCATTGGAGATGGGAGGGAACACAAGCATCTTGATCATATTTCAACTGCATTGAATGGTATACCACAGGAACAGGACCTTCAACACAGTAGAAACAAGGAATGGCAGATTCTGGTTCACCAAGGAAAGGCACACTATGCTAAAGTAACTCGGCATGTCAGGCAGCATCTCTGGCGAACATGGATGGGTGATGTTTGGGGTCGGGACCCTTCTTCACTCTGAAGTAACCCTCTATCCGTTGCATATTCATGTTCCCACCTAAAAGCCAATTAAATGCCACTATTATGTCTCCTTCCACCGCCCGCTCTGACAGCATATTGTGTTAAATAATTGCTCAGCGCATCTCCTTTAAACTTTGTCCTTCTCAGTTTAAAGCCTTAAAGCTATGTCCTTGAGTTTGACATTTTCACCCTGGGAAAAAGATTCTGACTCTCTACCCCTTTCATTTTACTTCCTAAAGTGCAATGCTTCATACCCGCTGGGATAATATTCCATCTGCCACTTCTCCACCCATATCCGTAACCTATCCATATCCTGCCATATCCATCGACGCCCATCTTCTCTGCCTCCAACTTCACCAATTCTTGTGTCATCAGCAAACTTATTGACCAACCTGTTTACATTTATGGTTAAATCATATATTATATATATTGACCAACCCGTTTACATATATGGCCAAATTTTAATTATATATATATATTTATTTATTTTTTAAATTAAAAAAACAGGCCATATATGTAAACGGGTTGGTCAATAACTATATATATCACGGACAACAGAGGTTCCAGCACAGATCCCGGCCTAATACCACTGGTCACAGAATTCCTGGCAAGATATCAATCGTCCACCACTACCCTTTGTATTGCATGGGTAAGCCTGTTCTGAATCCAAACTAACAAGTCACCATGGATCCCATGTGTCTTTATCATCTTGAATAGCCTACCATGAGGGGGGACCTTTTCAAATGCCTGACTGAAATCCATATAGAGAGCATCAACGAGCCTACATTCAACAATCAACTCCATCAGCTCCTCAAGAGCACTGACAGATAAATTTGGTTGCAGAGAGTGGAGAAGATGGACTTTATTGTTGGTTTACGACTGGAATGTTTCTAATGGGAGGTTAAAATAAAAACACAGCCATGCTCTAATGGAGTATGATATTTCATCAGCAGTTACAGGTAGCAGATATGTTCATTGTTTTAGACCCTCCAAGATGAAACTAAAATTGAAATATTCATATCAGTGAACGTTTTAGGACCAAAGTAACAAAACATCCCCACAAATAAGTTGACATTTTTATGAGAAATATCAATGAAGCATTATATATCTTTTCCCTTACCACTAAAAGCTCGTGTTAAATACAATGGTAGCAGATAAAGAAACTTCCTTCCTATTTTTTCTTTCTGTCCTGCTCTCTCTCTCTCTCTCTCTCTCCTCCTGTATATTCATTCATCTCTCAAGACAAAAGGTTCTGACGTTATGAAGCAGTTTATTGTTCCGTAATGAGTTTACAGACAATACAAATTGCACCAAAGGTATAGAAATCGCTCCAAACGTGTGTCACAAAGTAAGCAACATTTATGTAGAATAGAGATGTACTTTGTGAGGAGGAATTTTGGTGACCAGCTACTAAAATGAGACATTCTTAAAATGTAAGTGATAAAATGGATTAAAGATTGTAGAATTCTTTAAAGGATGTACTTTGTCTTAACAATGTATATTCCAAAAAGCACTGAGGAACACAGAAACAATGCAGCTATCTTTCCTTATACAAAGCTTCAGTGCGACACCCTTAATTAATTATTGCAAACATTCTCATGAATTCTTAGATAACCAGGGCACATTAAATTAACTCTTTTGATAGAACTAATGAATAGATATCGAGATAGTATTGCGTTAAGAACGTGGTTTGAATTTATATAAAATTCCTCTTTGTTTCCACTATCATTTGGATATCACCTGAAATCTAAACGAAAACAGTAACTGAAAGTGCTTCATTGCAGTAATCGCAAATGTTCCCATTATTTTTTATTCTGGATGTGAGCTTTGCTTATAAGGCCATATTTATTGTCAAGACATTTTTTATTATGTATTCTTAACTGCTCAAGAAGGCAGGGTAGCGCAGCAGAAGAATTGCTGCCTTACAGCACCGGAGACCCATGTTTGATCCTGACTACAGGTGCTCTCTGTATGAAGTTTGTACGTTCTCCCCGTGACCTGTGTGTGCTTTCTCCAGGAGCTCCGATTTCCTCCACACTCCGAATTGGCTTGGTAAACTGTAAATTGTCCCTAGTGGACAAGTTTCCTAATGCCCCTGGATTTGCACTGGCAGTACTCACTACTGATAAATCGTTGATAGAGGTATTTGGATGTGGAACCGGAAAGAAAGTAATATTTAATAAAATCCAGAGCAGAAATCAAAATGGAGAGGGAAGCAAAAAAATAACATTGAACGAGAAATGGAGTAAAACAGAATTTCTTGAAGATCAAGAAGTGGTCTGCAGCTCAATAATTGCTGTAAATGAGTTCCAAAGGCTTTTTCAAGTGAATTCCAAGCCCCTGCCTTCAGAGAAAGATTCTCAGCGTTGTTGATAAAAGGGTGCTGAGTCTGATCCATAGCTCATTTGCGATCTTGGTGTCACATGGACTGTCCCTCCTTTTCCTAAGGTGCTGTGCTTTTATTTTTCAGTGAATTGCAAAGGGTCAAACAATAAAAGAAGTGTAACTCTTGCTTATGGGCTAAAGAACCATTGCAATCATAATACACTCTCAAAGGCTCTCTGTCCTTATTTCCAAAGATAGCTTTCTTCGCCTCAAGGAATATGGCACCATAACTTGAGAATCTTTTTTTTTATTGCTATAGAGCAACAGTTTAAAGTACAGAAAAAAAGTATGTTCTGATAAGTAGTTACATTATCCCCTATCTACAGACTCAGTCTGAAGAAGGGTCTCGACCCGAAACGTCACCCATTCCTTCTCTCCTGAGATGCTGCCTGACCTGCTGAGCTACTCCAGCATTTTGTGAATAAATACCTTCGATTTGTACCAGCATCTGCAGTTATTTTCTTATATTATCCCCTATCAAAATCATTACAAATCTGATGTATGTCATCAGGAAAAAAATGAACATTGAAGACATCAACATATCTCAAAATGTCCTTAAGCTGTGCAAAAATCTTAGTTGGAACATAAATGAAAATCATTGTAGATACACTTGGAAGCGTGTGCTTTTATTAAATGTCTATCTGCTTGAATTATATGTTGTCTGGGTGTCACAAAAAGAATTTCTGTCACTATCCCGGCCTGAACAGCAAACTTGGTGGTTAGTTTGGTTTAGTTTACAGATGCAGCATGGAAACTGGCCCTTCGGCCCACCGAGTCAAGCCAACCATCAGCCACCAATTCAGTCTAGTTCTATTGTGTCCCACTTTCTCACCCACTCCCGACAAACTCTGCGCCGTTTACAGAGACCAATTAGCCTACAAACCCACAAGTCTTTGGCATGTGGGAGGCACCCGGAAGAAACTCCCCCGGTCACATGGAGAATGTGCAAACTGCGCAGACAGCACCCGAGGTCTCAGGCGCTGTGAGGCAGCAGCTCTACAAGCTACACCTCTGTGCTGCCCACATATAAAATCATGAGGGGAATGATAGGGTGAGTGTCTTTTCCCTAGGGTAGCAGAGTCATAAACTAGAGAGCATAGGTTCAAGATGAGAAAGAAAGATCTAATAGGATCCGGAGGGGTGATATTTCCACACAGAGGGTGGAATGAGCTGGCAGAGACAGTATTTGAAACAGGGAGGGGCGGCACGGTGGCGCAGCAGTAGAGTTGCTGCCTCACAGCGCTTGCAGCGCCCGAGACCCGGGTTCGATCCTGACTAAGGGTGCTGTCTGTACGGAGCTTGTACGTTCTCCCCGTGACCATGTAGGTTTTCTCCAAGATCTTCGGTTTCCTCCAAAGACGTACAGGTTTGTAAGTTAATTGGCTTGGTATATGTATAAATTGTCCCTAGTATGTGTAGGATAGTGTTAATGTGTGGGAATCGCTTATCGGTGCGGACTCGGTGGGCCAAAGGACCTGTTTCCATGCTGTATCTCTGAACTAAACTAAAACTAAACTATACACCATTTAAAAGTTATTTGGACAGGAACACAAATAGGAAAGGTTAGAGAGATAAGGTCAAACGGGTAAATGGATAGTTTGAATGGGCATCTTGGTCGGCATGGATGAGTTGGGCCAAAGAGCCTTTTTGTATGCAGTTTAACTCTATATGCATCTGCAATGTTCTTGGGATGCCGCTTGGTGCTCTGGTTTGTTCTCATGTCCTAACTTTGTGCTAGTAGATTGATTAGCTGCTGTAAATTTCCCGTTAGTGTAGGTAAGTGGTAAAATAAACAAAGGGGGTATATAGGGAATAACCTGTGAAGCTACAGGGAAACAAGGAAAAGGAATTGGGACTGTTGGGGTCACTATACTCGGAGCTAGCATGACCCAATGGGCTGGTTAGAATCCATTGTTTTAATGTAAATAATTAGCAATGCTTTTCCATTTGGGAGAATAAAAATTGTGCAGAAAGAACACGTGGCACAGCGGTGGAGTTGCTGCCTTACAGCGCCAGAGATCCGGGTTCGATGCTGACAATGGGTGCTCTCTGTGGAGTTTCTACGTATTCCCTGTGATCGCGTGGGCTTTCTCCAGGTGTTCCAGTTTCTTCCCACATTCCAAGAATGTGCAGGTTTGTAGGTTAATTGGCGTCTGTAAATTGTCCCTGCTGTGTGTAGGATAGAACTGGTGTACGGGTGATTGTTGGTCGGCACAGACTCGGTGGACCGAAGGGCCTGTTTCCACGCTGTATTTCTAAATTAAACCAAGCTTTGCTCTGTTCAACATTAAAAATGTAATTTTTAAGTTGTTATTATTTGTGTTTGTGTAAAGATCTATTTTTTTCTAACGTTAGCCATGCGGTTGAATTATTTTTATCTGAAGCATATTTCTTTTCAGTAATTTCTGGCAATATAATTTTGTTACATATATACAGCTGACCAAAACAGAAACTTATTATCGAAGATAGAAACAAAATGCTGGAGTAATTCAGTGGGACAGGCTGCATCTCTGGAGAGAAGTGATGGGTGATGTTTCGGGTCGAGACCCTTCTTCTGACTGAATGTCAGGAAAATGGAAATGAGAGATATAGAAGGCGATTATAGAGAGAGAGAGATATAGAACAAAGAAATTAAAGATATGCAAAAAAGTAACAATGATAAGGTCCATTGTTAGCTGTGGGCTAAGTGAAAACGAGTTATACAGACAATGAAACTCACCAGGACACCAGAAATCTATCATTTGATCCAATTTATTGAATGCTTTTGATGATTTAAAAAGATTGCAACAAATTGTGTTGATATCATTGCACCAGGTGTTGGCTTCATACAGGATGCTTGTAGTAACGTTTTCCATTTCATAGCCTCACAACTCCCAATTGCTTGTCAGCCCCATTGCTGTAGATATTCCTGAACAAAGGTAGCAATGAGACATCGATAAAATATGGGAATCTATGTAATACATTTAAAAAATCAATGGAAAATATATACAGTTAAAATGAAATTTAACTTGTGTAAATCAATTAATATTTATATTATAAATCAAGGTTAAAGGTAAAATGAAGCACTTGCATTCATTCGTATTTTTAGTTAAAGGCCATTACCCCATGGAGAGTGCAGCAGGCACCAGGTGACCAAGCGCTATTTAATTTTGCAAAGGAAGCATTGGTGCCTTATCACTCTCTAATTGTTATGTGTAGCATTGCACAGGTGCATGTTACCTACTGGCCATATTTGAATAAAGTTTAGTTTAGAGATACAACACAGATACAGTCCCTTCGACCCAACGAGTCCGCGCTGACCGGCAATCCACGCACGCTAACACAATGCAACACACACTCGGGACAATTTACAATTTTCACAAAGCCAATTAGCCTGAAAATCTGTATGTCTTCGGAGTGTGGGAGGAAACCGGAACTCTTGGAGAAAACCAACACAGGTCACCGGGAGAACGTACAAACTCGATAGGGTGGGAATCTACCTAATACATTTTAGAAATGAATATCAATGGAGAATATATTCAGTTGAAACTAAATTCAACTTGTGTGAATCAATTAATATTGCACCCGTTGTCAGGATTGAACCCGTGTCTCTGGCGCTATAAGACGGTAACTCTACTGCCGCGCCAACGTGCCGCCCACGTCTCCTACAGCTGGAGAAGAGAGGGAAATGTGTGAATGTGGAGGGAATAAAAAGCTAACACGTTCTCAAATTTGCAAATTATTACCTTTTTCTGTCCTCTTTTCAAATTAATTTCTAGCACAACATAATACAATTAAAATATTTAATTACTAAAGCATTAGGCAAAATAACATATTCAAATTTGTTCATTTACTGTCCTGGAAGCTTTAATCACACATTTCCAGAAAAGATGATCATTATATTAATACCTGTACAAATTATCAGATTACATTTTTGTTTTAAATTATATGCTACTCTTAGATAATAGGTACAAAAGATTAAAATACAACTGAGTAACTGAAAATTTTAATTAAAAATAAAATTAGCGTGATTCGTCCCCCTGAATACAGTGTGTTTAATTAGAAAATGCCATCATCTAGAATGTGAGCGTTGTCATTCAGAATTTGTTTTCAGAATGGTCTAATTCTTTAAAGTTTTTATTCCAGCTTTATTTTAATAATGTGATGTCCATGCCATCACCTTTTGTGGCAAAGCATCAATTTGTTATCACTTGATTTTATCTACATTTGCTGGCTTGACAATATAATTTTTAGTAGAATTGATTGCCGATGAGAGGGTGCACTTTAATAATGCTTCAGCATGGAACGGTTGCCTTTTTGTGAAAGTACTCAAATATGTGAAATGGCTGAGTATTTTTTTTGTTGTTCTTATTCATTTATTGAACACGGTATGCCAACAGTTGCATTTGTGAACAGGATAATTGTCCCCTTCAATAATTACTGCATTCTGAAACACTGTCAAAATTAGAGAAGTCATCTGTCTGCTGTGATTGCAATGAGAAGGTGTTTTCGACTCAGGTGAAGAGTATGTAATTTGATTGTACTGTTCATCAAGCAGCTATCAAGTTTGGGTTACGCGTTCTTAACATCAGAAAACAACACGGTGTCACCTTGCATGGAAGCAATATGTATTGCAAGCGACCCTGCCAACATTGCGAACATGATCCACAACATACCTCCGGTGCATTTTATTTTTTTCAAACATTCAGTATTAGGTTTGAGTTTGGATTTCATAAGAACATAATGTTTTACATAACTAGGACTGCTTTCATTGCAAATACAATACATTTATTTGAGGTGCATTGCGAAGATTTCTCAGGACTTTGTTATTAAATGCTGTGCCTTACAAATTGGAGGGCTTACTTTAATGAAGAAATTGTACCCGATTATTTAAGATG
This sequence comes from Rhinoraja longicauda, assembly GCF_053455715.1. Classification (NCBI taxonomy): domain Eukaryota; kingdom Metazoa; phylum Chordata; class Chondrichthyes; order Rajiformes; family Arhynchobatidae; genus Rhinoraja; species Rhinoraja longicauda. Next base: position 33,933,107 of record NC_135969.1, read on the forward strand.
AAATTGTCACTGAGAATATGTTCACAAAATTTGGGCAGCACGGTGGCGTGGCGGTAGAGTTGCTGCCTTACAACTCCAAAGACCTGGGTTCGATCCCGACTACGGGTGCTGTCTGTATGGAGTTTGTACGTTCTCCCTGTGACTGCGTGGGTTTTCTCCCAGATCTTCGGTTTCCTCCCATACTCCAAAAACGGACAGGTTTGTAGGTTAATTGGCTTGGTATAAATGTAAATTGTCCCTACCGTGTGCAGGATAGTGTTAATGTGCGGAGATAGCTCGTCGCCATGGACTCAGTGGGCCAAAGGGCCTGTTTCCACGTTGTATCTCTAAAGTAAACTAAACAACAACAAAAATTTCAGTATTTGGGGAATGATCTGCACGATGTGCATGTTCTTACCCAGGAAGAAACACAATTAGCAATATTATTTAGTTTATTAAGTCCATGGTTTTCCCTGATTTGTTCTGTCCTATTCATCCAATACTCTTGATTTTACTGATTTAATTTGGCAAAGCCACAAGTTTGCAAGTTTGACCAGCTTTTTGATCATTGATCCCACTGAACTCCGTATCCTACCGGAGAGGGGGCTTATTCTGTGTTGACTTCAGCCTTATGACCACATGCCACCTGTCCCACGCGTCTGCGTTAGGCTCATATCCATCTAAACCTTTCCTATCCATATACCTGTCCAACTGTATTTTAAATGATATTGTAGTACCAGCCTTGGCTACCTGCTGTAGTAGTTTGTTCCATGTACCCATCACCCTCTATTTGGGAAATGTTGCCCTTCAGGTTCCTGGGAATTTTTTCCCCTCTCACCTTAAACCTACTTCTTCTGAAAAGTATTACCCATGAAGAACAATTATAAGGAGGAGCCAGCGCTGCCGTCGCAGCTGCGGCTTGCCTGCAGTACGTCTGTCTTTTGTGTTTTTTGTTGTTTTTGTCTGAATTGTAGTTTTAATATGGTGTAGGGTTTGTATGTTATGTTTGGGGGGGGGTGGGAGGGAACGGGAACTGTAAAATTCTCTCTCCCGAACGGAGACGCGACCTTTGTTTCTGTGTCGTGTCTCCGTTCCCGCTGCGGCCTACCACCGGCCATGCACCTGGGACCACCTGCGGCGCTGGCTGCCTGCGGATGCTGCGGGAGCGGCTGCGACTCGTCTCCGGAGGCTCCGGCGCGGGCCACGTGGACGTCGGAAGCCCGCAGGCCCCTGGGTGGGGGCCGACATCGGGAGCTCCGGCAGCGGCAGAGGCAGCGTGTTCGCCCGCCCCGAATCGCGGGGTTTGGGTCAGCCCGCCGCGGACCTTTCACCGTCCGGCGCGGCCAACGGGGGCTTCGATATCGGGAGCCCCGACCGCCCCGACGTGGCAACTCCAACAGCCTGACCGCGGGAGAAGACGCCAGGGAAGAGAAAAAATACATTTTGGCCTTCCATCACCGTGAGGAGGGACTGGAGGAGACTCACTGTGATGGATGTTTCTTTTTGTTTGGTGTTAGTTGTGATTGTATGTGTTATTGCATTTTTTATTGATTATTCTTATTGGTCTTATTGTCCAACTGCGGGTAATGTTTCATTTCACTACACATTTATGTGTATGTGACAAATAAACGACTATTGACTATTGACTAAACTTAATGACTAACTATGGATGAGATGAAAAGTCAGGTGCTCTGGATGTTCTGCACACAAAGACGGTTTGTGCCAAAAACTACTGTATATTTGGTTCATAACAGTGAAATCATTGTTTATTTCCAAGGTATGGCGTGTTGCACAGAAACCAGAAGACTGATATGTCATTGGATTGTGCATGAAATCCACTGTTCGACCAAGGGCTTGCTAGAATTCCCCAGCATTTACCCTGGTGAATCTGCTCTCAATTCCAGCTCCAAATTGGACCTGGGGTGGGATCATCGTCTATTCTTTTAAATGGAGACGGTGATGGATTTTGGTCTATAAGGCAGGAAAGTAAGAATCCTGTCGCTTTATGTTTGCATTAATGGATTTCTTTATTTAAAAGTGTTTTTTGGGGAGTTTTGAATGATTCATTTTTAATGCCAAAATAGATGTAAATGTTTACATCAGTGGCAATCTATATATATATATTACCTAAACTCTCATCTTGTATGAATGTATATATATTTGTATGTATGTTTGTTCCCGAAATACAGCCAAAACGGTGCAAGAATTTTAGGCTCACCTTACTCACCTGCGGTGTGCATTGATCAAGTTTTGATACATTTTAAAAGTAATTAACTTAAATTATAATAAATGCACTCTCCCCCCCCCCCCCCCCGCGCAGCAGCGCCAGGAGGACCGGCGCCCGTCCTAGTGTGCCCTTCCTCCCATGGTGCAGCGCGGTGGCAGTGTGTCAATGAAGATGGCCGCCAGCATGACGAACATGCGGCAGTACCTTGCGGCCGCTCTCCTGCTGCTGGCTGCTGCAATGGCTGCCCGGGGCCAGGGTAAGTGGCTCCCTCTCCCCTTTCCTCTCCCCCCTCGGCCCCGGGGGAGACTCCCGGCCGGCAACGGGCCCACGAATCATCCCCATGGAGGGGGAGGGTTACCGGGCCCGCAGGAGAGGTTTGGACCCAAAGTCCACTGGTCGTCTAATGCTCTCCTGGTGCTGGTCGCCCGGGGCCGGGGTGAGAGGCTCCCTCTCCCCTTTCCTCCCCCCCATCGCCAGCCCCCGGCCCCGGGGGAGACTCCGCGACCGGCAGTGGGTCCACGGGTCGTCAGTTGGGGGAGGGTTGCCGGGCCCACAGGAGAGGTTTGGACCCAACGGGTCGCCTAGTAGTCTTTAAAGACAAAACTTTGATAACTTCCAATAGACAGTAATGCTGTGGTTTAAGTCATATTAGGATTGTCTCAATTTGTAAAATGTTTCAGAGAGGTTTAATAGATGGGGCTTGTTTTTTCTCCACTGGTGCAATGTAGTGACCTCGGTTATGGCTGTGCCACCAGTTTGAGTGTCAACAGGTAACTCCACAGTGATCCTTTTCATTGAGATAACTATGCATGTGTGGAGAAGCCACACATTTTCGAAGAGTCTCAATGCAGGTTACCATCAGTGAGCTCCACTCAGCAACACTTTGACCAACAGATAAACTAACGAGTGTTGGAAGGAACTGCAGGTGCTGGTTTACACTGAAGATAGACACAAAAAGCTGGAGTAACTCAGCGGGTCAGGCAGCATCTCTGGAGAAAAGGAATAGGTGACGTTTCGGGTCGCAAGTCAGGGTAGAGGGGAAACGAGAGATATCGAAGGTACATAGAACAAATGAATGAAAGATATATAAAAAGCAACAATGATCTCGACCCGAAAGGTCACCTATTCCTTTTCTCCAGAGATGCTGCCTGGCCTGTTGAATTGCTCCAGATAAACTAAAGAAATGTGATGATGCAGCTGTTTGGTTGCACTATTTATTTCTTTCAATACCTTTTTAATCTGAAGCAAATGTTTAGCTCCATTTATACCGTAGTTAATTTGTTGGCCCACTGGTATTATCAGTTAGATCTGCTCGCTGTATTTTGGCATTAAATTATTAATTAGTCTTGTAGCTATTTCTTGGCGTGGCTAGAGGGTACTTATGCAGAGCGTATGAAATCACAAGCATTGATGCAAAATTGTTTTTTGGTAGTAACACGTCAGATTATTCCTATGTGCCCATGGGCACAGATGTTATACCATTTATAATTTATATCTCTAACCAAGCATATAAAAATAGTACACACAGTGAGTGCCCTTATTGGCATAGTACAGAGACTATCAGTATAGTACAGGGACTATAGTATGATACAGAGACTGTAAGTGTTATTGTAGAAAGGGTTTTATTGCATTCTCATGATTTTCCAATTTTATTTGACAGGTTAACGGCAAGGACTTATCCAGAGTCACTCACGAGCAAGCAGTAGAAGCCTTTCGAACAGCCAAACAACCCATTGTAGTGCAGGTGCTACGCAGAACTCCGCGCGCCAAAGTTCTTAATGCATCACATGAGTGTCAACTTGTGGATATGGGCACGCAGACAGATATCACCTTTGAACACATCATGGCACTGGCTAAAATAAGACCACCTACTCCACCTGTGGTGGTGCTGGAGCAATACCTCTTACCTGAAGAGTAAGTATATTCTTCCATTTTCCATAAATAAAGACCCGCACTATATTTTGTTTTGTTTCTAAACTTAAAATGGAGTCCAAAAACAAAGAAAACCCTTGTTTATTTGACGTATACTTCCAGGGGCAGCAGTATTTTAATTGTTACCTCTAAGTCATTTAAATCAGTTGTCAGCTGCCATAATAGTCCCATAAAAGTTGGAAAAATCTAAATTAATTTTGGGAGCCCTGCAGATATTTGGTTACATTAAATTTTATTGCACTTGGACAATTTATGTTGTAAGCCTTCAGGGTTTCCTCTTTTACAGCAAATGCTTGAGAGTCCACAATGTGATTTTTTTTTTTCAAAGGGAATCTCAGATTTGCAGACTTCGCTAATCATTTTGTTTTTTTAAAAACACAAGTTGAAAATTATTTAGCACTGGGGTTTCCACCTCCTCTTTCCGTTCACAGCCAGCGGCTAATGTGATTATCGTTGGTGGTGCGGTGCAGAAGTCAAGGAATTCTGGTCAGGAATTGCTCTCGTTCACAGTTTTAACTTGGATGCCAAGTAATCAGAGTGCAATTTCAATAGTTATATTACGTTGCTTTGCTTTGGTCTTTTGCATATGGGAGAAGAGTTCCACAAAGTTATATTGGAGTTTTACCAATGGTGCAGGTTTTAAGTGATAAGACAAGATTGAAATTTAAAAACAAGCACTTTTGTGGAAATAAATAACTTCTTAGTACAAAACCTAGACAACTTAGGAGCCTCTGTTGCAGGAAGTTATTGTGAAAGGTAGCTCCGGAAACATAAACACCTGACCTGTCGATTCCTTCCTCCTGTAAAACAGGAGAAGAATCCTGTAAAACAGAAGCCTGGCCCTGGACAAAATGGTGCAAAAGTTGGCATCGTAGCGGATTTACTATCGTCCGTAACAATCGCCCCACTCTTTTAAAACTCTTTTCCACATCTAAATGTATCGCTATTTCTAGCTGTACTTCTCCTCACTCTGCCTTTTTGTTCTTGCAGTGGGCTTGATTATATTCATATAAAGTATTATCCGATTTGTTTGGATAACACGCAAACAAAAGCTTTTCACTTTACCTCAGTACATATGACAATATAATAAACCTATTGGCAGATGTCAAGTTTAAGATTCAGTTGTTACAATTCTATCAGGTATAACAATAAAATCATTAGTAATGATTACCACACAACCACTGGTTGTCTTAGTAAAATAATATCATTACTCTGTCCTATATCTATCCTATGTGTGACTCCACACCTATCAATGTGCAAGACTCTTAAATCACCAGTGATATAACCTCACATTTTTCCACATTATAGTCCATTTGATAGGACTTCATTCATTCCTGTAGCCTGGCCATATCCCCAAAGCATCTCGACACCCCACATGTTTTATGAATAAAAACGTCCATAAAATCAAGAGGAGCAGAATGAGTTAATTTCTCCATCTCTGCTACCTCATGATGTATCCGGTAAATTTGTTTAATTGAAGACCAATATTTTACAAAGGTCTCCACTACAGTGCATTATATCCCCAATTATTCCAAATTGGACATTACACTACAAAAATTACTCAATTTCTCTGCTGTGATCTTGACATTAATATGTTCAACCAATTGTAACAAATTCATTTGGTGAGGATGCATGATTTGCAATGTGCCACATGTCAAAGCTTTACTGATGAAATAGAATATTGTTTTTTAAAATGTTATGCAATTAGCTTTTAGACAATAGACAATAGGTGCAGGAGTAGGCCATTCGACCCTTCGAGCCAGCACCACCATTCAATGTGATCATGGCTGATCATTCTCAATCAGTACCCCGTTCCTGCCTTCACCCCATACCTCCTGACTCCGCTATCCTTAAGAGCTCTATCTAGCTCTCTCTAATGTGAAAAGTATAAATATTTTAAAATATGATATAGGCAAACATCTATTGATGTTACTGAGGAAATGCCAAACTTGATTATGTGATTTATTTCACAGTGCCAATATATATGACGTGTGTAAAATCTTTTAAATGCTTAGAGAACAGACAATTTCTATTTGACGTACCTGTCCATCTCTTAAAGTAAGAAAAGGCTAAACGGAGTAACTAGAAGTTGGATTCTCCAGCACAGCACGGAGAGGATTTGTTAAAACATCCGTAGGTTTCCCATTAACAATTTGGAAACACTCCTAATTAATGAGTTAAATTCATTATGTGTTTTGTTTTAAATGATAGATTAACATTGAACTGTTTAATGATATGCATGTTTGCATCTTTTTAACACATTTTTGAAGTGAGAGTGAAAATTTGTTTTTGGTGAATGGCAAGGCTATTGCTGAGGGGAAAAAAAACCAATGTGTTGACATGATGAAATATTTTTGTCCAAAACGGTGCTGGATATTAAGCCACAGATTATAGAAAAGTAATTAAGCCTGAATTGGTCTCCTGCAATGCTGTTAAGCTACACATATCACTATGATGCCTCCTCAGGATTTTTGAATTGAGTGCTGAATGATTACATGTTCCAAGTCTCATCTGGAACACAGCAGTGGGCATCGTGAGTTTTTGCCATCATGAGTGCCAGTGGACGTTTTGGGCATCCTTGCTGTTGATAGCACACTGTTGAAGACTTAGCATACGTATAAAGGAAGATGTGCAACATCAAGCGGTGTGAAAGGATGATGCTGCTGAGAATCTAGTTAGTAGAGAAACATGCCTTTTGCTTTATTTGCTGCACGCCGTGCCCACGTCACTCCAATATACGGAAGGATGATGTGTGACAGCATTATTGGGCTCTACATTGAGGATTGCAGTTTCTGCATGGAAGTCAAATTAAATTTCAGAGAAAGGCTGTTAGGTCATGTTGTAAAGGGGTGACACAAAAAAAGCACTATCAGATTATGCATCGCTTTCTTAACATCACTTGGAACACAGCAATTCCTGTATTTAGGCAACTGAACTGACCTCCCACTGCCATTGTTATTCCCCTTTTGCAACTGTGTCCTCATTCAGGGGAGGCTCAATGTCATTGAAAGTGATCATTGCACTGAAGGAATTAAAACCACAGACAATGGAGTTAAGGCTGTGGATAAGATTCCACTTGGTTTGCAGCTCTGGAAGGTTATAACCCGTGGCATCCAGGGAGAGCTAGCTGCCTGGATACTCTTATACATCGGTGAGACCAAACGTAGACTGGCCTTCGCTCAGTCCCCCTGGACTTACCTGATCTACCGGTTGCAAAACACTTTAATTCCCCTTCCCATTCCCACACTAACCTTTCTGTCCTTGGCCTCCTCCATTGTCAGAGTGAGGCCAAACACAAATTGGAGGAACAGCAACTCATATTTTGCTTGGGCGGCTTACAACCCAGTGGTATGAATATTGATTTCTCTAACTTCAAGTTCAAGTAGCATTCCCTCTCCCTCCATACCTCCCCCACCTAAGTCGCACCAGCTTTTCATTCTCACCGAGCAGACGGCTAAAAATGGCCTGTTTCCTTTATCATTGTTGCTTTTTTTGCATAATTTTAATTTGTTCTATACTTCTTGTTTCCCTTTCCCCTGACTCTAGTCTGAAGAAGGGTCTCGACCCAAAGCATCACCTATTCCTTCTCTCCAGAGATGCTGTCTTTCCCGCTGAGTTACTCCGTCATTTTGTGTCTATGCCTGGATACAGAATTGACTTTAGGGATGGAAATGGATGATGTTGGTGGAAGATTATTTTTCGGACTCGAGGCGTGTGACTAATGATGTGCCTCAGGGACTGGGTCTGAGCCCATTGCTGTTTGTGGTTTATGTCAATGATCTAGATGATAATATTTAAGGCATGATTAGTAAGATTGCCAATAACACAAGAGTAGGTGGTATTGTAAACCAGTGAAGATTGTTATCAAAAATTACAGCAGGATCTTGATCAGCTTGGCAAGTTGTCTGAAGAGTGGTTAATGGAGTTAAATGTAGATAACTGCAGGTTGTTGCATTTTGAGAAGTCAAACCAGGGCAGGATCTTCACAGTGAATGGGTAGGGCCCTGGTGAGTGCTGTAGAGCAGAGGGATGACCAAGAGCAGGTAGACAGCCACTGATAATGGCATCACAGGTAGATAGATGGACTGATAAGGAAGTCTTTTGGTACAATTGCCTTCATCAGTCAGAGTATTGAGTATAGAAGTTGGTATATAATGTTCTAGCTGTACGAGGTGATGTTGAGAAAATACGATAAAATCCCTGTGTGTGGTTTTTTGTTGTTGTTCAGTGTGGAAAGTAAAATTAATCTGAATGCGAAAACTAGATAACGTAAAGGATTTTCATGCCAAAATTGCAGAAAAGTAGTCAGTGCTGTCAGAGTTCAAATATTGAAAACATAGTAAATGTATTCACTGGAATTTAGAAGGATGAGAGGGGATGTTATAGAAACATATAAAATTCTTAAAGGATTGGACAGGCGAGATGCAGGAAAAATGTTCCCGATGTTGGGGGAGTCCAGAACCAGGGGTCACAGTTTTAGAATAAGGGGTAGGCCATTTAGGACTGAGATGAAGAAATCTTTTTTCACCTAGATTTGTCAATCTGTGGAATTCTCTGCCACAGAAGGCAGTGGAGGCCAATTCACTGGATGTTTCAAGAGAGGGTTAGATTTAGCTCTTGGGGCTAACGGAATCAAGGGATATGGGGAGAAAGCAGGAACGGGGTACTGATTTTAGTTGATCAGCCATGATCATATTGAATGGCAGTGCTGGCTCGAATGGCCGAATGGCCTACTCCTGCACCTATTTTTTTATGTTTCTATTAACCCTGTTGATGATATGTAGGGATATCTAATGTAGACTTGTAAAGTGTAGATGGTATTTCAAAACCTCATATTTTTTAATCCGTTACACTCATCTTTCCAAGGAACTGATATGCCATTCAGGCACTTTGGAATCACCAAGGCATTTGAAGAAAAGGAACCACTTTTGCCTTCTGGTGTCAGTTGCACATAGTAAATGTAACCTTATTGCGTCTAAATCTCATCTGAGGAAGATCCAAAAATATTGCTGATTTTTTTAGATTAATTCCACTATAATGATTAAGGATTCAATGGTTTTGATAGGGGGGGTTTTATCTCCCAAAAATCAATAGAAATTGTTACACACCATGTAATTGTGGGTTAAGGATAGAGTTCTAGTGGGGTGTTCAGTGCTTTAGTGGATTGAGTCCTGAAATTCAGAGGTGGATGGACATAGTGTCATGCAGATGCTGTGAGCCAAGTAGAAGCAAGGAACTACAGATGTTGGTTTACTAAGGAAAGACATAAAGTGCATGAATAACTCAGAAGGTCAGGCAGCATCTCTGGAGAACATGGATAGGTGATGTTTCGGGTTGGGCCCCTTCTTCAGACCAAAGTCTTCCAGTCTGACGGAAGAGTCCCGACCCACAACATCACCTATTCATGTTCTCCAGAGATGCTGCCTGACCACTGAGTTACTCCAGCATTCCGTTTCTTTAACTGTGAACCATTCTATTTAGTACAAGAGTGCATGTGTTAAGTGACCATTCACTTTGCATGCTGCTACAAGGCAGGTAGAAGTTCTATCGGTGGAACTCTTACGTTAGTTGTGTGTCACTGGCCACGCACTGGCGCTGCGGTTGGGTTGCTGCCTTACAGTGCCAGTGACCTGGGTTCAATCCTGGCAGCGGGTGCTGCCTGGACAGAGTTTGTACGTTCTCCCTGTGGTCTTGTGGGTGTTCTCCGGGTGCTCCGGTTTCCTCCCACATACCAAAGACATGCAGGTCTGTAGATTAATTTGCTTCTGTAATTTGACCCGAGAGTGTAGGACAGAACCTGTGTATGGATGATCAATGGTCGGCATGGACTCGTTTCCACACCGTACCTCCAAAACTAAAACACTGGACGGTATTGCACATGTGCAGATTTTTTTAATGCACAGTGATGCTCAGGAAACAAGCTCAGGAAATACTTTATTTGTATCTTCATTGGGATCCTCTGTAGTCTACATGCTATTTTTGTGTTTGATGTTTTTTCATCTCAATACATTGAATATCTTAACTTTTTTTTTGCATAGACATCCATCAGGACTGGACTATTATGATTCAAATGACTATTTTCAAGGATTACAAACTGAAATTGACAGAGAAGAATTAGAATATGAGGTGAGCTCATTTTGTGGAGGTCATTTAGAATGAAATCCTATTAAATGTTGCATATTTTTAAAACACGAGAATGCTGCTTCTTTATATGACTTGTTATAAAGTATTTATATGGTGTACTTAACATTTTATGTGTGGTCATGCACATGGTAGATTAAGAATATTCTTGCATATACATATTAAATAATGATTGCAGGCAAATTCGCTCTGTCAGTGTCCTCCATTATTTTTGGGACAAAGACCCATCGTTTATTTATTTGCCTCTGTACTCCACAATTTGAGATTTGTAATAGAAAAAAATCATGTGGCTAAAGTGCACATTGTCGGATTTTAATAAAGGGTATTTTTATATATTTTGGTTTCACCATGTAGAAATTACAGTTGTGTTAAACCGAAATTTAAAAAAAATTACCCTTTATTAAAATCTGACAATGTGCATTTTAATCTCATGTGATTTTTTTCTATTACAAATCTCAAATTGTGGAGTACAGAGGCAAATAAATAAATGATGGGTCTTTGTCCCAAACATTATGGAGGGCACTGTATTTCACCGAGTACTTATGATTGTTTGTTACCAGTGTTTTAGATGGCACTTTCACTGCATACCATTTGCTTTGTTCTCACTAGAATTCTACCTGATCTATAATGCTTAATGCAGTGTTGATGGCACAATCTTGCTGCAAGTTAAGCAGCTTTCTTGTAGGTAGAGTGACTTTAGGGTGATTGCGACCTCTGGTGCTCTCTGCGTGGGGTTTGCTGTTTCCCTCTGTATCCCCAAAATGTGCCGGGACTGAAGTTAGTTCACTATTCTAAATTATGCTCGGTGTGAGTGATTGGCTGGAGAACAGGGTTTATGAATGGGCATTGATAAAGAATAGATACAGGAAAATAAATTGGGATTGCCGTAGAGCTGGACTAGATGTGGTATGTTGAAGGGTCTACTTAAGTGTTGAAATAAAGTGATGTAAAAACAGAAATATGAAATTAGAATTTTAATTGAGGGAATTCATTGCATTTGACACTGAAGTGCACGGCTTTCTCATAGGTTCAGTGATAACACATTAGGCAATTGATGAGTATTTATGAATTCCAGTCTTCTCTTGGGATACTTTTTGTGGAAACAAATCCTCTAGTATGAGGTTAGGCCTTTGCTCCTGACTCTTTGTAACATCTTACACTGTATTGTGATCCAGTCCCTGTGGTTTACAGCCCTTGTAGTGAACTACTAAATCTTGCAAAGCCATTAACTGTATAATTTGGTGAAACGTGTCTACTCTTGGGTAATGAATGTCTTGATTTACTGCATCAAAACAGTTATTTCAAACATCAATGCACCAGTTGAAATTAAAAATAAATTCCAATAATGAACTAGTAAAGTACAAAAGAATGTGATATGAAAAAGATTTGGCTGGTAATTGTGAAGCTTTCTCCTGTTGGCTCTTTTGCCGTGATGTGAGCGAAACCATTAATAATAGTGACTTTGATGTACTGTGTGGTGCCAAAAGGTGACCAGCAAAGTGACACGGGCAGCTGGGCATTGGGAAAGCCTTAATGGTCTGTTTGACTGTCTCCAGCCACAAAAGAAGCTTGTTCAGATCTTGAAGACTAAGATCAATGGTAAGGTCAAAGCGCTAACAAAGGAGAGTTGAAATAGTTTTCTGAGTTACTTTTTGTTGTCTGATGATAAATGCATTTGAACAGACTACAGAGACACTAGTTCCATTTGCCGTAATGGAAATGTTGAAGTGTGCCAGAAAAATATCAAATTAGTCTTGTGGGGCTTTTCACGAATGGATGTGCTTGCAATTTAATATTGCTGCAAACTTGAAGATCGCTTATTATTTTGTGTGAAATTACTATCTCAATTCACCAGTTCATTGCAAGTTAGAGGGATATAAAGAAAGTCCCTTTTGTACTTTCTGTACCTCTTAGCTGCTCAAAAAGTTTTAAGTGTGTGTGTGTATACACACACACACACACACACACACACACACACACTTTGTGTGTTTGTATATATGACTCTCTTTCTCTCTCTCTATATATATATATACACGTATGTGTGTGTATAAAATGTCTCTCTCTAATGAGTGTGTGTATACCCATTAGGGAGAAAGACCTAGAGACATTTTATGCACACACACAAATATATATATATATATATAGATATATATATATATATAGATATATATATATAGATAGATATATATATATTCTCATTCACAAATGGTGATTTAAATCTTTAAATAATTTAATGAGAAGAATTTTGTTTTCTATATTAATCAAAGTCATCATTAGTTTGAAGAAAAATTTTTAAATGGTGAAATTTAAGCTGTAAAATTGGAATATAACATTTAAACCCTACTTTCTCATACGTGGAATATCAGCATTTGAGCTGGTAGATGCATCTACATTTGGCTGATCATGATACCACCTTTGCTCTTTTGTTCTCCATTCAACCCTGCAATTGTAGTTACAGGTTTGCTCATGTCTAAAAGAAAATGGCAATGGGAGAGAGGGGTAGTAAAGATGAGATGCACGGTTACAAGAAGATTTCAATCCAAGGAACAAGTAGAATGGCAAGATCAATAATGGTTGGGTTGGTACTGACTATAGAATCTCTGATGTGCATCCCAGTGATGACCAGCTCTTTGTTTAGTTTAGAGATACAGCGCAGAAACAGGCCCTCGGGCCCACCGAGTCCGCACTGACTAGCGATTCCCGCACATTAACACTATCCCACATACACTAGGGACGATTTACATTTTTACCAAGCCAATTATCATACAAATCTGTACATCTTTGGAGTGCGGGAGGAAACCGAAGATCTCGGAGAAAACCTAAGCAGGTCATGGGGAGAATATTCAAAATTCCATATAGACAGCACCGATAGTCGGGATTGAATCAGGGTGGCACTGTAAGGTAGTGACTCTACTACTGCGCCACCGTGTCGCCCTTTGTCTTTAGACCACTGATCTATTGGACACATGCTTCCAACCCCCACTAGTCTCTCCACTGATCTATTGTTAGCAGTGGCTATTTATTGGCACCCTAAAGAATAGAGTGGGTATACTGGTACTTTTGTAAAACATACCTCAAATGGCTAGATATATCTAATCGGTTTGATGGGATCTTGGAATAGTACAGCACTTCTGAGTGTGCTGAGGATCTGATCAGATGTCCTGGATCTGGATTGATTGAGATTGTCGTCAGCTAAATGCTCACATATTGCTTTGAGATCAATATTGTTTGTTTTGGGGGGATGGTAGATTTCCTGATTGATGTTGAACAGACATGTGAAGTTAATATTCTGCCAGTTTCCAGCACTGAATCGGTAACCTGGGTATTTAGCCTGAGTGGTGACCTCTTCCTATTGCCATATTATTGTGGACTTTGGTGGCTTGTGCAGCCGTTGGTACAGATAACCTCCTGTCTTGTTCCTTCCTCCTGCACCATTGTGCAGTCACAATGGAAAATTAAAATACTCATTGTGTGTCCTATTCCATTCTGGTTTCCACCAGCCTTCCCAATCTTTTTCAGCAGCAACTGTAGGCGATCACTACTTCTCCTTACGAGGAGCCAGTAAGTCAACTTACAAGAATGACAAGCATCAGCTGAAATTGCACTTCTGGTATAAGCATTGAGGCAATAAATAACTTGGTTATTGACATGAGATATTAACTCTACCTTGAATGCACTCTCCAAAGAAAACGCTGTGACATTAACTATGGTTAAAAGTGCCCAGAGCACAGCAGTGACTATATAAAGCAAAAACTGACAGTACTAAAAAATACACGAGCATAACAAAACCAAGGAATGGTTTTGGCTGGTTAGCTTAATAGTTAGTCTGCATATTGGTGATTGGTTATTTCACGATTAACTCAAAAGTGGCTTAAAGCTGTTTTGTGGTGGTAACATGATTCTTTGTAAACCAGTCTTAGCACGGAGTGGAGACCCAAATGACACCATGACCCTGCCTAACATTGATTAATGACTAAATCACAACTCCACAGCCCCGAGCAATGGGTAATATTTACCATTTTATGACCACAAATGGAATAACGTCTATCTGATCTAATAGGCTTCCATCTGCCCTGACTTTCTGCAGTTGATATCACAGGCTGCATATCTGAATTTTGAATTTCATGTAGTTTTTGTGTTATTTTGATGTAAAAAGAGCTGTTAGATAAAAATAACATTAATTGAATTGCACTTATATAAAAGCAAGCAGCAATGTCAGTCTCACACTGTGCGACAAATATTGGTCATTTTTTAACAAGTGTTGCTGGTGTGTCTGCTCTGCCTAACTACTATCCTGCATTGTTTTCATTTAATCATGTATTTTTCAATTTTCTTAACACCTCTCCAGCACTTAGTGATATATGTACCTCTCAGTCAACTTGAATTAGAACACAGTGCAATAGTTTGTGTACATGCCTCCCAGTCAAATGTAATTATATCAGATGTCTGGCGTTCTATTGCTTCAGACTGCTGGAAGGCTTCTGAGGTGCCATACGTTCAAAGGTGTTAACTAGAAATCCTCGCTTTGCCTTCTCATTGTGGTTTGTTACACAAAGCCATTTGAGGAAAGGCTTTTTGTACTTTAAAGCAGAACTTTTGTTTTCATCCAAAAACAAATATCCAGACCACCTTGACTGTTCTGCAGACATTTTTAACAATCTGTGCCTGTGTTTGAATAGCTGACCTGGTAGTGCAAAAGATGGATGATAAATATAAGACTGGCTATATTGATTCATGGATTTAGGGGCAGAATTGACCTAGAATTAAAATGACATAGTTATTGGTGAAAGGTCTGGTCATTGTGATCTGCAGTCTTGGACTAAAATAGTAAGAATAACGTCAAGAGTATATATGAACCTTTACTGATTTTTGAGCTTACTAGACAGTTTGTGGATTAAAATAATGTAAAAGATTCTTCTCTTTTAAAGGTTCAATTATCTTGAATCCCAAATAGATTTAAAGATTGCTAGTAGTGGAGAATGGGAGGTAGAGAATCAGCAAGCATTTGTAATGTCCTTTGGTCATGAGGCCTACAGTTAAATGTCACAATATTTGAACAACAATGTTGTTTGTTGGACATACAGTGTTGGGAATATATTAAATCTAGTAATAATACTTAAATATTTATTTTTAAAAAGAGTAGACTTGAGTTAGTTGCCTATAGTTAAATTTCATTTCAAAGTTAATGCATTTGGAAGCCTGAGGTGTGTTGTAGAATAAGCTGGTTAAGCAAATGAAATCTATTCCATTTCAAAGAGCTTATCGCACAGTCGAAGCACGGTCAGTTTTCCAAAAATTGTGAGGTTCCCACAACATTTATGACATACTTATCTTTTAATAGAGCCTGAAAAGCCAGTGAAAAAAAATTAATGTATTTTCATGGAACAAAATATTCAATTTCTAGTCAAGTTCTGATAGCAACCATAGCTGGTTAATAGAAAATGCGTCTTCTGTGCACTTCTGACAGTTCTGCCATAATCATTCCTAAAAATGGGCACACAGCCAACTTAATATTAACTCAATGGAAGTTGTCCGTTCTGTGAAACTGCCCTTTAAGAACAAAATGATTGAAATTCTGCTCTCAAGGTTTTAAGTAGAATGATCCTGCTGAGTGTTGTTAACATCACAAAAGTATTGAAAACTCAGCTAAAAGAAACTTTACCGAGTGCGTTGGTTAAAAATGCAAATGTAAAGTGACGTTGAAAATAAGAAATCTTGAGAGAAAGAAAACGTTTTAACAAGTCCTGCTAATTTCTCTGCTTTGTGACTGATTAGGAAGTGGATCTGTACAGGCTGCCAGGGAAGGACAAGCTTGGTCTCACAGTTTGCTACAGAACAGATGATGAAGATGACACAGGAATATATGTCAGTGAGGTAAGAAGCACATTGTATTTTTTCGGAGAGAGTAAATTCTGGAGTAAATTTTACAACATCAATTACAGGGTCATAATTCCTGGTTCAGGTGCACAAATTGCTATTCATGTCATACCCAAGGTGTTGTCAATTTTTAGCTGGTACATCAAATGGAACAATTTCAAGTATTGCTGTTGCACACTCATCTTTGTAGCTGCTGGTTATCTACTTAACAAAGGGAGTAAAAATGCTGTCACTGTATTTCTTGCGTTGCATGTGATTGTTTGATATTCAGAAGCTGGAATTTAAGTGACATTTCACAACATTCAAATAGGGATGGGTGAGTTTCAGGCAAATTTCTTAACCTCGACGTACGCTGCGAGATTTTAACCGGAAAAATAAAATTGTTTCTCACAAATGAAGTCGACTTTAAGAAATGCTATTGGAAGAAACATTTACATTTTCTGGCAGGAGGCAATAGGATGGTTTGCACAAGAACTTCAACATAAACTTTATTTCTGATGCTCTATGCAAACAAGAGGTGGCTTTATTTGAGTGGCAGCTGAATATTACAGACCTTGGATTTCTATCTATAATTTATTTTATTGATTTAGCAATTTATTTATGAGGAGATGCAAAGCATTGTACTTAAAAAATGAGAAAATAAGAGATAAATCTATCTTACTAGCCATAGAGTAGCTATATGTGAAATATGAATACATGCATCATCTAAGCAGTGCAGAATAAATATTGTTGACAAAGAAGGCAGAAAGGTAGTTACTGAACATATCATTTATTGAACCAAAAAATGTTGATTTTTCAGATTGATCCAAACAGTATTGCAGCAAAAGATGGCCGCATTCGGGAGGGAGACCGGATAATTCAGGTAAAGTTAAGCTTATTGCACCAACAAACTTAAAACAGTATGCTAATATTTTCACAGATTGATCTTAAGTTGCATAGTTCAATTGTGACAATACTTTATCAGAAATCAATCTGTACAGTATTTTACAAAGTAGTCAGCACCAACGTTAGCTCAATACATGCAGCATTTGATTAAATTTATAGAATTGTGATGAGGCACTTTCATGAGTACGGTGACTTAATAAAACTTTTTCAGCAAATTCTCGGTGTTTATAAAGTATGATTTCCTGTTTTAAACACCAAACTACATCCACTTCAGTACAGAAGGATCCCGACCTGAAACGTCACCTATCCATGTTCTCCAATGATGCTGCCTGACCCGCTGAGTTACGCCAGCACTTTGTGTCTTCTTTTGTAAACCAGCATCTGAGTTCATTGTTTCTACACTTCAGTATTCTTGCCTGTGCTTTTCTTTCTCATGGGAAAATCACCAGGAACCGATTTAGAAATTGTAGTAACTTAACACAGAGCAACAACGAGAGTGCCCTGCTATCCGGACACATCTTTCTTGATTATATTTTCATGCACATTAAATAGTGTTATGAATATCATGATACTCTAATCCTCTGAAAAATAAAACAGATACTAGTCCATGTCTCTTATTTAATGAAGGCATTCTGTAATCCTGCTTTTTGGAATAGACTAATTAGTGGAATGCATGTACAATGAAGCATGCAGTTTGTGGCTGATTATTACCTCTCACCACATCAATTAGGGTATGTTCACTATATTTCCGTGAATTACACTCTGCTTGTCTATGTTATGTAGATAAATGGCATTGAGATCCAAAACCGAGAAGAAGCTGTAGCATTACTTACTCGTGAGGAAAGCAAGAACATTTCCCTACTTTTGGCCAGACCTGAGCTGCAGGTAAAAAAATGTTTATTTGCTATTCAAAATGTCGTTTAATAATTCATTCACTTGGAAATGTTAAAGTTGTCACTTGAACCTCATTGTATGTTGATTAACCAAGTTCAGCAGTAAATCAGTTAACATTCTGTAAAACTGAAGATACATTAGGAATTTCATAGATTTCAATAATTAACATTTAATGGAATTGGAAGAAAAATTGTCACGAGAATAATGATGGTAAAATAAATCAGTGGCTGAAATCTAGTATTTGTGAAGAAGTTACTTGCATAGGATGGTTTAATATATTTCCAAGCAGTGCAAAATTGCAAGATTTTCTATTCCTGCTGCTGCTGTACTTGAAACTGGCTGGGTCACTTGGTAGAAACTGATTGTCTGTTCAGATGCCATTATGTGTTAGGGGAACTTGGTGAGTGTTATACTATTGAATGTCAGTGGGAAATGGCTGGGCACTGTCATGCCCTGGTACGCTGTGCCTTACCAACAGTGTCAACATCTTGGCTACATTTTATTGTGCAAGGACAAAAACAAGTTAAATAAAGTGTGTGTCAAAGTAGGTGGGACAATTGAGGTTATAAGAACAATGGAATAGTTAGATAGTGAGAAGGCTTATTTCAAATATGAGAAATAGAAAGTAATTGTGCAGGCACCATTGGAAACTTGAAAGGGATTTGCAAGGGATTTGTAATGTAAGAGTAAGAAAGTATTTTCACAAATTAACCGGTGTGGAGAAAAAAAATAATTTTGTAATATGTCGATAGAACAAGTTGAATCCTGGGATGTGGCTGTTTTTCTGCAAGTTGATGTTAAGGCTCCAGGGAGATGTGAGGTGATGGCCGTGTGCTGTTCTAGGGGGCTAAAAAATGGGAAAAGTAGTCTTGATGATCACAGCATGAAGGGTGCAGCTGTGAGGAGAAGAAATTTCTTCGGCAATGAATCGTTGCAATTATATTTTTAAAATGTTATATGCCCCTTCGTCATTAAGTGCCTTCAAGCCAGGAACTACAGGTCAGAGATTTAGTTTAGAGGTACAGCACAGAAACAGGCCCTTCGGCCTGCATCGACCAGCGATCCCCGCACATTAACACTATCCTACACACACTATGGACAATTTTTACATTTACCAAGCCAATTAACCTACAAACCTGTACGTCTTTGGAGTGTGGGAGGAAACCAAAGATCTCGGAGAAACCCCACACAGGTCACGGGGAGATCGTCCAAACTCCATACTGACAGCACCCATAGTCGGGATCGAACCCGGGTCTCCGGCGCTGCATTCGCTATAAGGCAGCAACTCTGCCACTGTGGCACCGTGACCGCCAGATTTATTCTGAAGAGTCACAACCCAAAACGTCACCTATCCATGTTCTCCAGAGATGCTGTCTGACTCGCTGAGTTACTCCAGCACTTTGCCTTTCTTTGGTCAGAGAGTTAAGTAGTTTCTGAACTGAAGGAGCAGACATTTCAGCCACAAGATGTTAGAAGTGTTGATGTTAACGGTTAAAAGAATGACAGCAGTGGAAATGCTTGCCATGTTTGAAGAGTGTGTAGATGAACATGAGCTGTATTGTCACTGAATTGGCTGAGGAGGGAGAAATGATGGCATTAATAGTCTGATTAATAGTCTGATGAGTCCTTTTGTGGTTGCTGCAGAAATCATGTGTCAGATTAACTCCTCTGCTGTAAACATTTGACATTCATGATCACTTTCGTTTATCAAGTTTGGAATTTACTAAAAAAATAAACAGGCAGATTTTTCAATCAAGAAAGGTGTAAAGGATGATGTGACAGCTGAAAATTTTCATTGTACTCAAAGCTAAGAATGTAATGGTTCATCTTTTCTGATTCTGAATCGAGGTTTAGAGATGTGTGATCAAGTTCTGTTGTGCTGCATGTGGCACTGGCTATAAATGTGGAATTGCAATAACTGATATTGTCTGATTGAGCTTTTTTTTTCAATCTTCAAAAGTTATGATAGTAATAATGTACCCATTACAAATTGCACCAATTGTATTATCATGGTAGCACAAAATAGGACCAGGGGGACATGGAGGAAAAATCAAAACATGGAATTTGATAGTTTTACAACATTGATATATGGTAGTGATAATGTTGAAATTTCACTCTTTTCTGTGGAATTGAATAGATGAAGAACATCAGGTCTGTTGTGTACCCCCAATGTATGTAAACATGTAACTGAACTTTTTTTCCCCCTTATGGGCAAGATCTATTATGTGTGTTGAGAGCAAAGTTTATAGCTGTAACAACAGACCAATGTTCAATTGTATTGATCAATATTAATTCTTTCACGTACAATGATACTGTGGAAGGGAAGTGCAGGGTCACCTTTGCATGCAAGCGTGCGTTTACAAAATAAAGTTTCGCAGTTGTTAGCAGTCCAACAAGAAAGTCCTGTGAATTGTTACATTATGTGTAATGAATTTTTGGCAGAAAGATGGAAATGTAGAAAGTATTATGGGGAAATGAATACTATGGGTGATGAACATTCCTGTGTGTTGACATTGACAAGAAATAGGACTTACAGTTGCATAAGTTGTCTGGATAACGTGAATGTGGAGAGGATGTTTCCACTAGTGGGAGAGTCCAAGACCAGAGGTCATAGCTTCTGAATTAAAGGACGTTCTTTAAGGAAGGAGACGAGGAGGAATTTCTTCAGTCAGAGGGTGGTGAATCTGTGGAATTCATTGCCACAGAAGGCTGTAGAGGCCATGTCAATGGATATTTTTAAGGCAGAGATAGAGAGATTCATGATTAGTATGGGTGTCAGGGGTTATGGGGAGAAGGCAGGTGAATGGGGTTAGGAGGGAGAGATCGATCAGCCACGATTGAATGGCAGAGTAGACTTGATGGGCTGAATGCTGCTCCTATCACTTAGGAACATATGAACATAATCCATTTTGTGCTGCAATCAGTTAAGTATTTTAAAATGTAGTCTACATAATATATGAAATGCTGCAGTGAATTTGCTCATAGCAAGCCTCAAAACTCTCCTGGCTCCCCTTTGAAATAGGGGCATGGGTCTGTTATTTTTGTGAAAAGAGCATTTTTAACCAGTAGTGAAATTCTTCTTCGCATTTTCAGTTAGAAATGGAAGTACATGATACTGCTGCACCCTGCTTGTACTGAATGAGAGAGTCATTGCCAAATTGATTGTGGCATCTTCAGACCCCAACTAAACCACATGTGACCTGAAATCAGATTTAAAGTAAAGATTTGAACAACTGACACAGTAACACAGGGTACTGATTGAGAATGATCAGCCATGATCACATTGAATGGCGGTGCTGGCTCGAAGGGCCGAATGGCCTCCTCCTGCACCTATTGTCTATAAAAGAGAGCATGAGCAAAGAATGTTGGTACAAACAAGAGAATAGTTTGAAATTCTAAGGCATTATAATGGTTTATTTATGGGGGAATAAAAGCATCTGGTAACATTTTTGAAAACAGGAGGATACGAGCGGAGATTTGTTTGCTTTGTACTGCTGATGTGAAGTACATTCGCAACTAGGCTCAAATCCTAGACAGCAGATCCATGTGCAATGGCGTTTGACTGCCCATGTTTGAAAACAGTGTTATAAATCGGTTGGAGCCTCGTCAAGCTCTGCTGTAGAAATAGCATGTCTGTCACGAAGCCACCTGAAATTTGTTTTAATGCCTTGCTTATTTTACTTAAATGCAGTTGGATGAAGGCTGGATGGATGATGATCGAAATGATTTGCTGAATGATTTGCATGTGGACATGTTGGAAGAGCAACATAGTCAAGCTATGCAGTTTACAGCAAACATGCTGCAAGAGGTAAGAATGTCCAGCACAGGAAAAGACCCTTCAGCCCACCGGGTCCGCATCAATCACCCTGTATACTAACACTATGTTACACTAGGGACAATTTACGATTTTACCGAAGTCAATTAACCTACACATCTGTAAATCTTTGGAGTGTGGGAGGAAACTGGAGCACCCAGAGAAAACCCACGCAGTCACGGGGAGAATGTACAAAAGTACATACAGACAGCACCCGTAGTCAGGATCGAACCCAGGTGTTGCGGCGCTGTAAGGCAGCAACTCTACTGCTGCACATCTGTACTGACACATGGATTCTATGCAACCATTCAAAAAGTCTTAAAGAAAAACACTACTTGCTCTTCCGTTTCCCATTGACAGTATTTCACATTCAGTGTAACTAGTGACTTACTTGACGCGCACATCGCGCAAGATTCATGTTGTAACCACTTTAGTTTAGAGATACAGCGCAGAAACTGAGTCCATGCCGAATAGCGATCCATGCACACTAACGTTATCCTACACACACTAGGGACAATTTTACCAAGCCAATTAATGTACAAACCTGTATGTCTTTGGCGTGTCAGAGGAAACCAGAGTACGCAGAGAAAACCCACGCAGGTCTCGGGGAGAAAGTACGAACTCCATAAGACAGCGCCCCTAGTCGGGATCGAACACGACTCTACCGCTGTGCTGACACATGGATTCTATACAACTATTCAGGCAGTTTTAAAGAAAAACACTATTTGTTCTTCCTATTGGAAGTATTATTGCACATGCAGTGTAACTAGTGACTTACTTGACATGCAGCATGCAAAATTTATGCAGTAACCACTACATATTTGAGATTTTCTAACCATTTCACTGTTTCAGACTCCACCAAATCACTTTAATCCCTACTCTTTACACTACATGTTCCATTCTTTTCTCTTCCAGAAAAAGCAAGATGATGATGAGGGGACAACTGATACAGCCACTATTTTGTCCAACCAGCATGAGAAAGACAGCGGCGTTGGACGCACAGATGAAAGTACACGCAACGATGAGAGTTCTGAGCAAGAGAACCTTGGGGATGACCACACCACCCCCCATGCCTTGAGAGTCATGTGCAACTATGACACCCTTGAAAGCAGTGACTTGCAGTTCAGCCATGCGTCCTTCATTTCCCGGGACTACGCAGATCCAGACTTTCTTTGCATTCCCTCTGATGGCTGTGAAAGATTCCGTGATCTGCTCGAGCTAAAATATCAGATGCAGAGTGACAATCAGTATGGTCTTCACTGCAGTGGCAGCGCTGTGAGTATCAGTAAGAATGACCAGGAAATTGTTGACAAAGAACTGGAAATGCTGAATGAAGAATTGCACAACATTGAGCTCGAATGTCTTAACATTGCACGAGCCCATAAAATGCAACAATTGAAAGAGCAATACAGGGAGTCGTGGATGTTACACAACAGCGGTTTTCACAACTACAACACCAGCATCGATAGCCGCAGCCGTGAACTCTCTGATATAACAGAACTACCAGAAAAATCAGATAAGGACAGCTCGAGCGCATACAACACTGGTGAGAGTTGTCGAAGCACACCGCTAACATTAGATCTGTCTCCAAACAACTCATTGTGCAGGGCGGTCGAGAATCTGAACAGTCAAACTAATGAGGTGGTGCCAAGCACCACTGCCAAAATGCCACTTCTATCCCATACAGTGAGCCTTGCAAAATCCAACTCCGCTACAAAAGAACCCGACCATTGCCAGCAATCTGACGGAAAGGACGAGAATCAAGCTGTGCAATGCAACAAAAGCCAAGCTTTCTCCCAGAGCTCAACCTGTCCAATCTCATACCATAACTCGCCCTATAGACATGCTCATATCCCAGCACACGCTCAGCACTACCAAAGCTACATGCAGTTGATACAGCAAAAGTCAGCAGTGGAGTATGCACAGAGCCAAATGAGTCTTGTTAGTATGTGCAAAGAACCTTCCTATCATGAGTCGTCAAGTCACTTACAATCCAAAATGGAGTGGAAGGTAAAGGTCCGCAGTGATGGGACCAGGTACATCACCAAACGTCCAGCCAGAGACCGCATTCTGAAGGAACGTGCCCTGAAAATTAAAGAAGAACGTTGTGGTATGACGACTGACGACGACGCCATAAGTGAGATGAAAATGGGGCGCTACTGGAGTAAGGAAGAACGAAAGCAGCATCTGGTGCGTGCAAAAGAGCAGAGAAAGCGGCGTGAATTCATGATGCAGAGCAGGTTGGAGTGTCTGAAGGAGCAGCAGAGTACGCAGGAGAAGAAAGAGGTTAACATCATTGAACTTAGCCACAAGAAAATGATGAAGAAAAGGAGTAAGAAGATTTTTGACAATTGGATGACAATCCAGGAACTTTTAACTCATGGGGCTAAATCACCCGATGGAACACGGATATATAACTCACTCTTGTCAGTAACAACCGTATAAGTAAGCTTTCAATGGTGTAATTTAAGTACTACCATCTGAGGTAGAAGCCATCTTGCCTCGTTAAAAGTGGCATTTCTTGTAAATATATAAAACACATCACTCCTCCAGCTGTAACTGGAGAATCCATCAGTAAATAACAATGCTAACAAGGTTAATCCATATGTGCCTTTTCAAAGGCAACAATAAAACAAACAACAGCAGGCCTAATACTGTAATTGCTCTTCACTTTGCTTAAGATCTATTCATTAATAGGTCCTTAAATACATGTGCCAATAGACTTTAGTCACTGTCAATTTTTTATGAACTTAAGACTCCAACTGTTTTATATATGAAATCTTACATGCCATAATTTGCAGTTAAATTGCAACACAAAAATATCTCATTCTTTATACTTTTTTTTCCCCTGTTCACTGTGCAACTTGTTCAAACTTTTCAGGATCTTCCCAATGAAAACCTAACTTTTTGCTGACTTACAACCTGTCGTAAATTCGAGATGGTTTTTGCATGTATATAAATTTCATGTTTATAGCAAAAGATTGTGGGATTGTGAACACACTTTGTAGTTAATATGTGCTTTGTAGGCATTGGCGTATTGAACAAATACAGCTAAATGAGCATTTAGTTAGTTACACACTCCATGTCTTGTATAAAATGAAAATAATTTATTGTTTTTATATTTAGATTTCAGCTGGGCCTTGTATGACTTAAAATAAACAATATCAATTGCACAAGTTTTACTCCTGTCACTTTTACAGCAATTAGATCTGAAATATTCACCATTATTTCCATATTTAGCACAATTCTCAGGACTTCCTTTTCCCAGTAACACTCGCTGTTTAAGAAATCAAATGTGTTTCATTTCTTATTCACTGAACCTTCAAAGATTGGGAAGGGTAAAGTAAAGCAAGGTAGACTTAGTGTCGGAATTCTAATCCAGTCCAGCATGGCCGGGAAAGCCAAATTGTAATAATTCTTCACCATTTAGGGAAGAATACACCTGATTTGTTTTTTTTAATGATTTTGAGATGATTTCTATAATTTTCCATGATGTCCTGATGACACATGTGGGAGCACAAGAGCCGCACTGGTCGAGCAAGAAACAGCAATAGTTCCATTAGCAAATGGATGTGTAGATTTATCAAAGCAACAGCTGTATCAGGACTGATCTTTACACTCCTATCTATCATTTCACACATTTTGAATGGTGGTGCAGAAATGGGGCTACAACAACAAAAACATAAATGGAATCGATCATAAATAGTTTCGTTTTACTACAACAGATCATCTAAGTGTTGGTCTCAATCATAATTTGCACTAGCAGATGTTCCTACCGGAGCCAACCTCAGATAATGGGAAGTATAAACTTCCAACCAAAGGCATGCATGAACAATCACAAACCCTGGCGTT
This sequence comes from Rhinoraja longicauda, assembly GCF_053455715.1. Lineage (NCBI taxonomy): Eukaryota > Metazoa > Chordata > Chondrichthyes > Rajiformes > Arhynchobatidae > Rhinoraja > Rhinoraja longicauda. The sequence goes on from NC_135969.1 coordinate 33,958,708, forward strand.
GAAGACCTGCTTGTAAACTCCTGCATCTTCACCAGCAGCAGGCAATCTTATCTGCAAGATAGAAAGTGGTTGAAGGACACAGGCTGCTATCCAAATGAGTGAGGATCGTTATAAGCATCTTACCTGCAGCATGAACTCACATAGGACTGCCCCTCATCCCTGCGCGACTGAGTTGCTAGATTCTTCAAACCTGTATGTGCACGCTCATTCCTACTTTAATAGCAGATCCTGAAAGAGAGTTATAGATGAAATGATTACTACTACAATTACTCGTCTAAATTTTTTATTTATTGTCATAAAATACAGTAGTCATTTTTATATGAATTCAAGAACCATTAACAAGTTCCTGCAACAGCAGACAGGGTGCAATTAAACATAATTGCCTCCAGTGTCAATGCACATGTTATGGGATACAGTGGATGTGGAGAAAAATAGTTTCATTGAACTTCTGCACCTGTTGCACATTAACCACCATCCAAATGTTGCCATAATGTTGTTAACAAAACAAAAAGAACCAACTGTCAAGTCAAACCGTCTATTTTCCAATTTTTCACTCGATGCTTAAACTTAAAAGGATAGGAACAGAAATAGAATGCATCACAAGCTACCAATTTCAAGTGATATGAGCAATAACATTGGAGATCTATTATTTCGTTGTTTCATAATTTGTACAATTGTTCAATGTGAAATTGCAACTCAGACTCAGTGAAAATTAAGCATTCACGTAAACAGATGTTCAATATTTAGCTCCAATTACAAGAAGAGCCCTGCAAAATTTGATTTAATTCTCCCGATACATCTCAAAACAACAGTGAACATTTTCTATTACCTAAGCTCTGTGACTTACTGAACACCTTGAATGACAATGAAGTACATTGACTTCTATTTAAAATCAGTAAATTAAATTTATACCTCAACCGCCTGAAATGTATGATTTGTAAGATTATTGCTTTGTTATAATAATTTAATAACATTTTAATTGCCCATAATCAGTAACAAATTATTGTTTAAAGTGTTTTCTTAGTTTTATTGTGCATTTATCCATTCAGTATTTCATATTTTGTCTTTGACAGCATCGGGATTTTCGGGCCAGATTTTTATGGTCTCGTTTCATTCCCATCTCATCTATTAATCTGAGGAAGGGTCTCGACCCGAAACGTCACCCATTCCTTCTCTCCAGAGATGCTGCCTGTCCCGCTGAGTTACTCCAGCATTTTGTGTCTATTATCTATTAATTTGTTACACACTAATATTTAGAATATTGTGAGCAGTTTTGAGCCCCATATCTGAGGAAGGATGTGCTGGCATTGGAGAGGATCCAGAGAATGTTTCATAGAATGATTTTGGGGATGTTTGGGTTAACATATGAGAAGTGTTTAATAGCTCTGGGCCTGTACTTACTGGAGTTTAGAAGGATAAAGGGGCGATCTCATTGAAATCTACCGAATAATGAAAGGCCTAGATAGAGTGGATGTGTAGAGGATGTTTCCAGTAGTGGAAGAGTCTTAGACTAAACGGCACAGCCTCAGAATAAAAGGACGTACCTTTAGAAAGGAAATGAGCAGGAATTTCTTTAGCAAAATGTGGTAAATCTGGTAAATGTGGTATATTTAAAGCAAAGATTGATAGGCTCCTGATTAGGAAGGATGTCAAAGGTTTCAGGGGAAAAGGGCAGGGGAAGCGGGAAAAATAGATCAGCCATGATTGAATGGTGCAGCAGACTCAATGGGCCGAATGGCCTAATTCTGCTGCTATGTCATATGATCTAAGGAGCCCAGTTAGTATATACTATATGTTGCACAGTCTTGCTTGATTTGTATCTGAAAATAACATTGCATTAAATCAACGCCCTGATGGGCTTGCATTTCTGGGGGCCAACATGATGCCTGAATGTTTATCATGGAAGTTCCTCTCAATAACTGAGATGACTCAATCAACATAGCAACAGCTAATGCACACTTATGCAAGTACAATGGTTGAGTTATTGGACTACAGGCCTACATCATTGATCCACAGGTGTGAGTTTGAGCTTCACCACACCTGTTGTAGGATTTACATAGAAGTATGTGTAAAAAAAATGGAAACTCATGTTTTGTATCATTAACGGTAACTGCAAACTAATGTTTTGTTGTAAGAACCCTTCTGTTTCACTAATGCCGTTTGGAAGTTGATATTTCCTGTATTTGTACATGCTATATTTGCCTCCGCTATTGTGGTTAACTCAATCACAGCATACACATCCTGTGTATGAATAACTGTTCCTCACTTTTCATAAGCTACTAGACCAAGTGGACCCGTTGGGCCCAAACCTCTCCTGTATTGGTGCAGCACCCTCTCCTCCTCCCTCCCCCCCCCCCCCTTATCCTCCCTCCTCGCCCCCCCCCCCCCCCCCCCCCCCTCCCTAGGAGATAGATTTCAATTTTAAAATGTGAATAACTTAAAAAATATAACACCGATTTCAATGAAACTTCTTCCATTAGCACCAAAGGGACGACGTTGAGTAAGGCGGGCCTAAAATTGGCGCGCCATCCTGTACCCTTTTGGTTGTCATTCAGGAACAAACAAACAAACAAACAAGAGTTTTAGTATATAGATTGTCCTTAAGATCATGAATGAAATCAGAACCAACCTTCTCGAAATGGAATTGGCTCTATTTGCATTGCACAATTCAAATATCTGAACAAATCCTTGTCTGGATATGGTCTCCCTGACAAGAGCTGCTAAGCCCAATTTCAAGTGTGAATCACAGACACAATGTTCCCTCTGCTACCATGGTTTCCAAGGTGAAAGGCTAATTTTGAATGAACATATCCCAGTGTCAGCTGGAGCTGATTGCTCTGAAACTGTACCACATGGACTAATACAATAAGCACTAATATTGGTGCTGTATGGATGACTCAAATGTGCTTTGAAGCAGGAGCACAAATTTTATGTGCCGTTTGTACTGGATTAAGTAGCCATGGGATCATCCCACATGCTTCACAGTGCTAATCACAATTTCAGCCATATGTTCAGATCATCAATTGACATGTTGGCAATTATTTGGTAGGTCACTGCATGAATTGATCACAGCATTGTAAAAAGTAACAAATCAGATCTAATAACAAAAAATAAAGAACTGAATAAATGTCCCTTTACAAAGCCTCTTTCACCATAATACATTCCAAGATGCTTAACCTTTCAGATTTTTTGCAACAAAACTTGAAAACTTACTTTAAGTATAGCAGCAGTCCACAAACAACTTTGAGATAGAACAGAATTTCAGAACTCCCTGCTTTATCAATGCATTTCTCGTTCAATTAAGACTTTTAGCACAACAGGCAAAAATAACAATCTGCCATTTACATCTTCTCCAATCCACCAATGCAGCACCCAGCACTTTAGTTGGGGAAAGCCTAATTTACAGGCTCTACAGCAAGTTGCCAACACACTGTAGTCAAACTCAGTCAAATCATAATGCTGGTTACACAGTATAAAGGTATTGAGTTAAACCAAGCTACACAAAGATTAATAGTTTTTATGTTAATGGTGACTCAGTTAGATGTACTAACCAGTAGTGATAACTTCCACCAATCTGACAAAATACAACTCTGATGTCATTTTCAACAGTGCATCAACACATTATTGAAATAATATTAATTTGTGATATTTTGTAGTACGATGTAGGTGTAAGATGAACCAGCTTTAATAACATTGACCAGATAAATCAAATTGTGTGACTCCAGTAATTTGGAGGTCGTACTGCAATTCTTATGAGTTGGAAAATTGTCTTTATGGCTTGGACTACATATATAATAGGGAGAGTAACTCAAGAAATTTTTAATAAAACTCAATTTGTCACCATGTGCAGGTAGCGAAGGATGAGAACAGTCGTAAATACTTGGCTATCAATACGCATAAAGGTTTGCACTCTGACATAAATCCACAACTAATGATCCTTCAATCAACCACTAGCAAAATATCTCAGGCCTTTTGATAACTGCAATCTAGATGATTTTATCACCACATAAAGTGCCAAAGATAAACTATGTACTTTGGATGAAATATTGAACCATCCCCACCATCACAGTGTGAAATTGCAACAGTCTCTGTGTACCATTTTCAAGCAGAAGTGATGCATTACTATTTGAAGGCAGAGCTGAACCGTGTTAATTTCATCAAGAAGGCCAAAGCATTCAGAGAAAAAGAGCTTTCTTCCTTTATGGGAATTATTCACAATTATTTTAGATTGCTCAAGATCTACCAATGCTTTTAACAACATTTATATTTTGGGGGTTTCTGGGACTGCACAGTTCTTATTGGGATTGGAATTAACCAGGCCTTCAACCCATGGATTACGCCAAAATACATCACAAACTCCACTTGTGAAATTTGCTTCATTTTAATTATAGTGTGCTGAGGAAAAACAATTCTCTCCAAATTTAGTTGAGTTGAACCTTCAGTTCAAATTTTGCATGTAAAAATGAAAGTTAATCATCATTTTCAAGTGGCTTCACAATTTCTTCAAATATTTGTCATAACAATATACTGAGAAAATCAATCCTTCAAATTTGTGTGCACGGACACTTTTCTATTCAAATCAATTAAATAGACTGCAGCTTGTGGATGCACAGTTTGTATGAATAATATTGCATTGAAAATCAATGCAATGTCCCATCTATTTTCTGAATAAATTCTATAATAATGTAATTTTAACCTAATGAACCCAGGCAAACTGGATGGCAAATCTATTGACCTAGATATTTTTCACAATAACATTTCTCTATGCGCAAGGATATGAAGTAATTCCAAAATGCACAATCTAATACCTGGCTTTACATGACAATGCATTGCTGAAGATTATGCAATAATTTTGCATCATTATCTCATAATCATTCAAGCCTTCCATTCATTATTCTCTACATAATATTTACAACAGATTATTAACACGCTTATCTAAACTAATCATCACTTAAAAGAAAAATAAAGTTCTATAAATGCAATAAACTATATTGAATATCTAACCGTGAAATTTTGCAATGAATGGAAACATTGTTCAGTTCATCACAATGTTGGTCCGGCATCAGTAAAGGCCTCAGTTGCCTTGTTAACATATCATGCAACATAAATCTGAATCTGCATAACAAAGATCCCTCAACACAGTTCGTAAATGTTAAATTTGGCAGTAACATTCAATAGCCATCTGTTCAACACATATTGACTTACTGCCCAAAGTGCTAGTTTACATTGTCATCTATACTCTGGAGAGATGCTCCACAGAATCAAATAAAATATCAGTAAAGACAAAACATTTTGCAATGACACTGACACTTTCTGAAAACAACTTGGAATAAGCTCCTATGTCCAATTAGTAGTGGTAGTCATAATAGAGGTTAAATGAGGTCAATCTTTAATGTGTATTACAGCAGAAGTAGTGATAGATCCCAGTTTCATACATTTGATAACTGAGACCAGACCAGACATCATTTATGAACAATGCTGGCTTTGCTGTTAACTTTTTGATCTTTCTTTCTTGAGACAAATTGTATGAAACAGATATTTTGCAGCACGATTCATTAAATGACTGGTTTATGAAGCAAATGATAAAACTACATCAAATAATGTAAATTCTACCATTTGTATTATTTTTAATTGCAGCTTTTCCAATTTTATTGAATGTAGAACTGCATCCCCCAACAACCTTTCAGCTCCATTTATTAACTGACTATTATTACATACACAAGCGACCCTAGAACATTACATCTGTATTACAGGTCTGTCAATTGCAGACCACAAGAAAATGACATGTAAAGGTGTGATCTATCAAAAGAATAAATCCAGAAGTATTAATCAACACCACCCAGCATTAGCATTTGAATGATCTGGGGGTCTATTCAACATGCACAAGCTATCAAAAGCTTTGCCGTAAGTCAAATCCAATTCCAGAGAACATTACCAGTGAACTTACATTAATATCAGGGAAGAATCTATCGCTGTACTCTTTCTGTAAATGTTGGCAATTGCTAGAAAGTCTTTGAGAAATTTGTTTTTTTCTTTAATTTCTTCAAGATTTGTCCATGTATCTCAGGCAACTAGATAGAGCTCTAGGGGCTAGTGGAATCAAGGGATATGGGGAGAAGGCAGGCACGGGTTATTGATTGGGGACGATCAGCCATGTTCACAATGAATGGCGGTGCTGGCTCGAAGGGCTGAAAGGCCTCCTCCTGCGCCTATTTTCTATGTTTCTACGTAATAAATCAAGCCTTAAAAACAACAAGGGTTAATCACAAAGTGCACAACTAGAATCACATCGAGAGAAGACAATTCAGCTTTGGGAATTCCATCTGTGTATTAGTAAATCGGTGGGTGTTTCCAACACATTACTGCTCAACCTTACTCAATATTACCAATTTACCAAAATGTTTTAATGAAAAGAAAATCAAAATCGTGACTGCCCACTTCTCATTCTTCCTTTTAAAAAACCCTCTGTCAATACGCCATGCTGTGAAATGTAACACATACATTCAACATACATGTTATGGACAGGTGTCTTAATTGTAGTTCTCCTTGGCAAGAGAGATTTAACCTCAGATAATCCAACCCACTCAGGATTTTGGCGATACCAGATTTATTGGAATATTAGGATTATTCCTTAACAGGCCAAAACATGTTAATCGCCCAAAACATATTTTAATTCAAATTTTTAAGATATTACACAACAGATAATGGAAACTGGGGCCCTGGATGAGTTGGGAGGGAATGTGGGAACTGGCGCTCAAGTGAGTTGGAAAGGATAGCAGAACTGGGGCTCAAGTAAATTAGAAAGGAGTGCAGGAACCAGGGCTGAGTGGGTTGGAAGGGAATGTGGGATGCAGGGTCCAGATGAGTTGGAAGGGAGTGCGGGAAAGGGGGTCTGGGTGAGTTGGAAGGGAGTGTGACAATCATCTCATGAGCCAGACCTAACAATCCTCACCAACTTCTACAGATGCGCCATAGAACGCATTCTATTGGGATACATTGCAGCATGGTTTGGGAATAGCTCCATCCAAGTCCGCAAGCAATTGCAGAGAGTTGTGGACACAGCCCAGGCCATCACGCAACCCAACCTTCCATCCATTGACTCCATCTACACTTCACGCTGCCTTAGCAAGGCCACCAGCATAATCAAGGATTAGTTTCACCCCTCACTCCCTCTTCTCCCCTCTCCCATCAGGCAAGAGGTACAGAAGTGTGACAATGCATACCTTCAGGGACAGTTACTGCCCAGCTGTTGTCAGGCAAATTGAACCATCCTATCACCAGCTGGAGAGCGGTCCTGACCTACCATGCACCTCATTTAAGACCTTCAAATAATCTTTAAACAGACTTTACAGGACATTATCTTGTGCTAAACGATATTCCCTTTATTGTGTATGTGTACACTGTGGACTGCTTGATTGTAATTATGTACAGTCGTTTTGCTGACTTAACAACATGCAACAAAAAATGCATGTCAATAATACACGACAATAATAAATTAAACTAAACCAAGATATCAAATCATTAGCATTTCTGAATAGTCAGATAGTAGATTATTGGGATTTTACTACACATACATGCCATTTCCATAAATTAAATATACCTATTCCTAAAATATGATTGAGTGTACAGTTGTACTACATTGTGAAGTTCACACCAACATAAATTCACTCAAAATGCTTGGTATTATTATCATGAATTTCAATGTGCCTTTGGACAGTAAATTGAATTACTTGCTAAAATTGAAACCATTAATAGCAGTTAACTAAATATAACCTCTCCATGTACACGGATTTAATGAACTTAAATAATTAATTATGCATCATAATTTATCTGCTTGCAAAGACGATATGCGGTTTATAATTGTGTTGAAAAATATTGTGATTACATATTCATTAACAGAGGAATGTAAAATATATTCCAGAGATTATTCTTTGCAACATCATAATTTCTCAAACTCATTTTGGAAAGTGGAGGCAAATCAAATCAAAAGCTTTTTAATAAAGTTTTGCTGTTAAGAAAGTTTTGAGGGGCAACACAGTACTGAGACATGAAGCATTTCTAAAAACAAAAGCTAGTCACTAATTAAGTATTATAAATAACTTGTTTTATAATGACCAATTACCATTAAAAGGAAAAGGATATAAATTGCATTTGTAACTGCTGCTAAATTGGTTTGATTTTCTACATTCTCTAAGATTAATTTGGCTGGCTGGAAAACAAGCTCACGTTTCACGATCCCTAATGAGACAATCATATACGACCTGCATGCCAGTTAACATTACTTTATCATTCAGTTAGCACTTTATTAATTGTTTCGGCTCATAATGCAGGCGTGTTTAGAGTTGTAAGCTTAGTTGCCCTGCTAGAAGCTATCCTATGCTTTTAATCTTCCATTCATGTTCATAAGTTCATAGATTCTAGAAGCAGAATTAGGCCATTTGGCCCTTCAAGTCTACTCCACCATTCAATCATGGCTAATCTATCATTCCCTCTCAACCCTATTTTCCCACCTTTGCTCCATAACCCCTCACACCCTTAAGAATCTATCAATCTCCGCCTTAGAAATATCCATTGACGGCCTCCACAGCCATCAGTGGCAATAAATTCCAGATCCACTACCCTCTAACTAAAGAAATTCTTCCTCATCTCCTTTCTAAAGGTATGTCCTTTTATTCTGAGCCTCTGGTCCTGGACTCTCACACTAGTGGAAACATCCTCTACACATTCACTCTAGGCCTTTCAATATTCGGTAAGTTTCAATGAAGTCCCCCACATGTGTTGCAACGGCTTTGGAAGAAGAGTTGTGAGGTGAATTCAAGCATTAAGGATTTTGGTGCAACATCACAAACAGCTGGAGGTGCCATATGCATAGACAAACTCAGTGAATGTTTCCTTAAATGTCAGTCAGTCAGTCCAAGGCATCACTGAGCATGCACACTGCTTAATGCACAGAATCTCCTTCATTCAGCCAACAATATCTGTCAAGCAAGACTCAAGACCTATCATTCAAATGCTTATCCCTCAGTGACAACGTCTCACTCTAAGCCTCACAGTCATGTTTCAGCAGTTGTATACACAGCCAATTATTTAACAATAAAAACGCAGCCCACATGCACATTGTGTGACAGCCATGAATAAACCTCCCTCATTTTGCTGGGGAAGCGGGCATGCGATCAGTGCAGGAACAGCAAATGAACATTGTACGAGGGGGCGAATGTGCGATCCTCATCCGGTCTCTGGCAATGATTCTGTCTAGAGTTTGTGGAATCAATAGTGCTTTTCTTCTCCTGCGTGCCACTGTGCAGATACACAAGTTCTTAAGTGATAGGAGCAGAATTAGGCCATCCGACCCATCAAGACTGCTCCATCATTTAATCATAGCTGATCTATCTCTCCCTCCTAACCCCATTCACATGCCTTCTCCCCATAACCCCTGACACCCTGATGCAGTTAAATCATCCACCACAGTTGACCTCGGCAGATGTATAGAAGCTGATGACTACCGCAATCTTAACAACCGTTGATGAGGTTACCCCTGATCTGTTTTTAGAGCTATGGCTGCAACATGCGATATACACTAGTAAGATTGACCTGGTTGTATCGCAGTGTCACATCACAGAAATAGGCCCTTCGGCCCACCATGGTCATACTAACTACTGCAGCCATCTGCACCAATCCTATTTACCCATATTAAGTCCACAGCTCCTTCAGGAGCACATAGGAAAGTTGCTCTTTAAGGACGGACCTCAGCTAAGATAATTTCCTAGTGATGGCTTTACATCTGCCCCTCCCTCCCCCCCCCCCCCCCTCCCCTCTTGCAGCAGCCTGCTCAGCATAATAATCTGCATTGTAAGAGAAATCTAAAATCTTTATGTCAGGATCTTCTGCTATAATCCTATTGGATTTGTGGCAGAAATTAAAATGGCGTTTTGCACAGATCTACATAGGTTTTAACTGCACATGTTGTTTTAAATGCATGCCATTATGATACCCTGTTCTATTCTTCTGAAGAAGGGTCCTGACACAATGTTGCCTGGCCCGCTGAGTTACTCCAGCAGTTTGTCTCTTTTTTTATAAACTAGCATCTGCCAAATTTTAAGACTTTGTTTTCTTTTGGTAGCCCACTGCCTTAGCACTTTAAAGACATTCTGAAGCTTTCCTACGAGTTGATTTAAAGCAATAAAACAGTAATCAGCCGACCTGCAGGTACTCAAGCAATGCAGTTAAGGGGGGGGGGGGGGGGGAGAAGAACATTGAGGTGGGTGATTAGGACAATTCTGTGTGTGTTCCTCAGTGCATGGGGTTGGTTATTTTGCAGACCTTTCATTTGGCAGCGCCAGTGTAAAATAAGCATTCTACTGATATTCGGTATTTTGTTTTCTGGAAGGAACAGCATTGCAGTTGCAGGCACCTAAGCCAATACGTAGAAATGTAGTACCTGTAACGGACAACAAAGCTGCAGCAGATCTGCCTCACAGCACACACACAAAACTAAATGCTGTGGCCTTGGCATGGTTATAGATCTTTAAAAGAACACATTAAAAGCAAGAACAAATCTGGGGACTTGCTGTCATGGAGATCAATGAATCAAAATCTGCTATTTATTTCTGTAAGGTAACATTAAAGAAACAATGCTGGTGTTGGGCACTACCTGGACAGCAGCTGTTACCCGGTCACACTTTGTTGTCCAGTGAGCAAAATGCAACGTGATCAGTGCGGGACAGACCAGCACAGACAGTTCAATGTAAGCAAAGTAAACAAAGATCCCCATTTGTGAGCTTGGTTCATAAAGTTTCAGTGGTGTCGGGGCTATGATCCTAACTGATGGGATCTGGACATGGCTCCACAAGAAAGATGAGGACAGATTTGGAAGGCAATAAGATATTTGAGAACTTTGGAGAGAAAAGGCAATGGAAGAAGGGATAGTACTTTGCATGGATGGAGGGAGGCTATGGGTGCTTTATTTAAAAATTAAATGATGATAAAAATTGTTTTTGAAAGAAGGAAAATATACCAGAGAAATGGGCACCATGGCTATCACAAAGACAAGTTGCATGCTTAGAAGAGGGGACATGCTTGGAGGTACATGAAAGGGAAAAGGGGAGTAAGTAGATTTGACAGTTGTACTGTGATGGTAACTAAAATTTATCAATAATGAGTCGTTTACTTGGGCAGAGTGCGGGTCATTATTGGAATTATTCTCTGTAAATGGCCACTACTCCATGGTTTTAAGTGATGGCATGGATAATGGACATTGGACAATGAAAAGGCAGCAGTGCCCAAACATGTCAGGACTCAATGCAAAAAAAACCACTAAATTGGAATTGTATATTTCATTTGGGACTAAACACCATTTGAAAGTTCAGAAAAAGCTGAGAATCAGGAAATTAGAAGCAAAACTCTCCTGATGGAATAAATTGACAACACCAAATTCCTTTGATTGTGACTATATCAATCAATGAATGTGTTAAGCTAGCAATGTAAGCATTTAGTCCAAGCAATTTAACATTCAATAAGAGATTGTAAATTGTCCCATTTATTTATAGTGCAAATTATAAACAAGATATTTTATCACAAAGGCAGCCACTTGAGGTCCGCATTGCCTTCAGATCTTGCCTTCAAACTGCACTGTTCAATGCTGAACAAATAAAGTCTCAAAATCTTGAATATAACTCATTTTCTTCACGGCAGTTAATGCTCTCTGTGATCAAAGTAAACTAAAGAGATGTGAAATAAAGCCTCACTCACTGTGCACTTTGATTTCTGGCACTGAAAGGAGCATGGGATTGATGATAAAATGCTGCAATGGAGTTTTACTATTCAGTAAATCGAGAATTTAGGTGGGAAATAACAGGTCTTGGATTGGACCGGCTAATTTCTAAGTTGCTGATTTGTGTTTCAGTGTATTACATTTAAAACAGCTGACAAAAGGACACAAAGTCCTGGAGTAACTCAACTGCTCAGCTAGCATCTCTGGTGAACATGGATAGGTGACGTTTTGGGTCGGGACCCTTCTTCTGACTGAATATCCTTCAGATATTCCTCCACACTGGCGCACCACAAAGAAGTGTTCTCAGCCCCTTACTATATCCCCGCTATACACTTACGACTGTGCTGACAAATTCTGCTCCATTTACAAGTTTGAAGCGAGAACCCACCTCAGGGGTCGGATCTCAACCAATGATAAGACAGACCATAGGAAGGAAAGAGCGCTGAGTAACATGGTGCAAATATCCCTCAGTGTCACCAAAATAAAGCAGCTAGGTTTCAGGTGACTTTTAAGGGACTTTTAAGCTGTAACTCCCTGAATTTTTCCATTGAGTTCTCTTTGCTAATATTATTTGATTAATGCTCTTCGTCTTTGGTTCTATTTCTAAAATGCCTGTTGTCCTTAATCTTTAATCCCCTGTCTATATGTATTGTATTGCATTGCACTGTCTAATTGTGTTGTACTGTATCGTATTGTACTGCACTGTCATCCCCTGTCTATATGTTTTGCATTTGTATTGCACTATGGCCCCCGGAGGCACTCTGTTTCATCCCATTCGTTGCATGATCTGTAAGGAGTGGAGACTACATCAGCCATCAGGAGGAATTTTTGAGGCTATGGGAAATGGTGATATATGACACTTAATGATTACCATCCCCTTCCTTCTCTCTCCCCATTTCTCCCTTGCCGACCAATGCCTTCTGAATTGCGAGCTGCTGATAGAGCAAACATGGGTCCATTTCCTCTCATCCACTCACCACGTCCCAATCCTATTCTCAGTTTGATTTCAAAAAGCCCGAAAAAGGAATTTTCTAACTCGAGAAATAGAGGATGGTGGAATACATCCTCCATAATGCTCAGTTTAATAACTGACACTATATGTACATTAGCAGCTATGACTGCAGTGCATTCTTATTAACATTCTATATATGTATTTATATCATTAAGTCACTTTAGCTGTCCACATTGTGGCAAAATCAAGTCAACTTTATATTACACACAAACCGTGCAAATGTGTTTTTTTCCCTGCACAAATAACTGAATTTTGATTTAACTGTTTTGCGTTTAAAATTATATTCCTACACTTTCACATTGTTGCCCTTTTTGTCAATGGCAAACATACTGTTACAAATGTTTTTAAGGCAGACACAATATGTTATACAAATAGGAGCATTGCCTACAAACAGGAGCATTGTCACCGATGATTTGCTGACAAGCCATGGTTGCATTTTTGAAGGACAAAATATTATTTAAATAACCACAAAGAAACTTTTGGTCCAACTGCCGGCCAACAAATAATTTCCATCCATTATTTCTAAAAGGGTGAATCCATTTTTATTTTCTACTTCACTTCATTACCTTCTTGGTATTATGAAATCTCTAAATAAAACATCCCTAGCCAGCTATACCTTCACCATTTGCCCTCGAGAACAATTGTGGTGGTCAGAAGGAAGAGGGATTTTATTTTCTTCCCTTGAAATCTTCCAGCTAAAATATTCAGTGTTCCTCTTTCCACAGATGCTGCCTGACCTGTAGAGTATTTCCAACATTTTGCATTTTTATTTCTAACTTCCAGCATCTTCAGTTTGTTGTTTGCCATTCTTGACTATCCAGTCATCACTGGAGATTCCTCTGCAAATGCATCCTATTCTGTTCACTGCTCTGATGCCCCCCAAAAAACTAACTTTGCAAAGCTATTTTTCATTGACATTGTCCAACAGCACCATTGTCTTCAACATAAGACACCCACCTCTTCCTCACCACCGCGTGGCTCCAATGTTTCTAATTGCCAGATCGCTCATTTAATAAAGAAGAAGAAGAAATGTTCTCCTGCTTAATATGGGAACGATCAAAGATTTGCATCCATTCTCCAATTCAAACTCCACCCCTGAGGGTTTCAGCAACACATCAGCTGAAGCAGGGGTAAAGTTAGGTGATGATATGGAGAAGGAAATAGGAAGATAGACGCAAAATACTGGAGTAACTCAGCGGGTCAGACAGTATCTCTGGAGAAAAGGAATAGGTGACGTTTCAGGTCGAGACCCTTCTTCAGACAGAGAGTCGGGAGAGAGGGAAATGAGAGATAAACGAGAGGGAAAGGAGGGAAACGAGTGACTCTCCCCTAACACTCAGTCCGAAGTAGGTTCTCAAACCAAAATGACACCTATGTAGCGACCATAGGGATTGGTCCTGAGAGTCGAACCCTCGGATTGGCCAGCAAGGTCACGTGGTGGTTTTGCCGCCCAAAACCAGTCAGTGGGAAGAGGACTTCGATGTGAATAGTTTGAGTTAATGGTCGTCTGCGATCCCGGTTGTTATCCTTTGTAACTGAACATTGCTACCGCAATAAACTTCTTTAACAAAGTACAAGCCTTCAGACTCGCCATATTGGTGACCCCGACGTGATCACCTACCATGCAGGGACAAGACGCCCCTGCTCCGGTTCTAACGCCCATTTTGGGCGCATCAACCACACCTTTGGTTTGCGCATGAAGCGCAGTTCCACCTGAGAAACATCACGGTGGATGAGACGAAATATTATTACCTGGTCAGCGCTCTACCGCCTGAGACGTCCGCGCGGGTGATGCAGTTCATCATCTCCCCTCCTGCAGACGGCAAGTACGAGGTGCTGAAGGTAATCGTGCTTCGAACCTTTGGATTTAGTAGGCATGATCGAGCCGAGAGGCTTATGCATCTACCAGATCTCGGAGATCGGCTGCCGTCCGTCCTCATGGCCGAAATGTTGGCGCTGGCAGGCGGGCACAAGGATTGCCTCATGTTTGAGCAGGCATTCCGGGAGCAGCTTCCAGAAAACGTTAGGCTTATGCTCACGGATTGTTCTTTCGAGGACCCCTTGGCATACGCGGAGAAAGCCGATGCGCTCATGGCGTCGAAATCGCGAAAGCACAGTTCGATCAACGGAGTCTCGGCACCATTGAGCAGCCCGCCGCGACACCAAGATGGTGCCGCGACTCCCGCCATTTCTCCGAAACCCCGCCAAAAGGATCCGCACAAGCGCGGCTGGTGTTATTATCATCTGAGATGGGGCGGAGAAGCCCGCAACTGCCGCTCACCTTGCACTTTCTCAGGAAATGCCTCGGCCGATCGTACATAGAGGCAGTTGCGATTGGCCAGAACCGACGCCTCTACATCGTGGATCAATTCACAGACACAGAGTTCTTAGTCGATACGGGAGCCATAGTCAGAATCGTACCGCCGACCGACCTCGAAGCCCGATCGGGTAAGAGAGGGCCTACCCTCATCGCGGTCAACGGTAGCACCATCCGCACGTATGGTATGCGGGCAATGTCTCTGTCTTTCGGTACCTGCACGTACGAATGGTCGTTTATCATCGCGGAAGTCGGTCATGCGATCCTGGGCGCAGATTTTCTCTGGGCCTTTTCGCTAGTAGCCGATGTCCGAGGTAAAGGCCTTCGTTCCTCCGCTAGCAGCGATGAGCCCGCTGCTCCACCGCCTGCCACCCCGCCCAGCCTGACCGTCCAGGCCGTCGTCGCGGTCTCCGGCCCGTATGCTGAGGTCCGGAGCTGCTCATTCAGCGTTTTGACGCTCCTTCTGCAAAGCACGGTGTTGTCCATTATATTTCCACCGAGGAGCCCCGCGTTTTCGCTCGGGCCCGGAGATTGCCGCCGGGCAAACTAATGGTGGTGCGTGAAGAATTTCAGAAGATGGAACAAATGGGCATTGTCCGTCGTTCCAACAGCCCGTGGGCCTCTCCGTTGCATATGGTCTCCAAAGCATCTGTGGGGGTGGAGACCATGTGGAGATTACCGGCGTCTTAACGCCGTCACCACGGCAGACCGCTACACCATACCACACATCCAGGACTTCTCATCTAGTCTGGAAGGTGCCACGGTGTTCTCCAAAATTGATTTGGTGCGGGGGTACCACCAGATTCCTGTGCATCCGGAAGACGTACCAAAGACTGCCACGATCACTCCGTTTGGGTTGTTCGAATGGTTGCGTATGCCTTTCGGTTTATAAAACACGGCGCAGGCTTTCCAGAGGCTTATGGACCGTGTCGGTCGGGAATTGTCTTTTGTTTTTATTTATTTGGATGATATCCTGGTCGGCAGTCGCTCGGAGCAAGAACATCTGGTCCATTTACAGACCGTGTTCCAGCGGCTTCAAGACCACGGGCTAATTATTCACCCCTCAAAGTGTCAATTTGGTCTCTCCTCTATTGATTTCCTAGGTCACCGGATCACCTCGGCCGGTGCCACTCCTTTGCCGGACAAAGTGGATGCAGTTCGTGCCTTTTGCGGCCCACCACGGTAAAGGGGTTGCAGGAGTTTGTAGGGATTGTGAATTTCTACCACAGGTTCTTGCCGGCAGCAGCACGGATCATGCGTCCGCTCTTCCGGTGTCTCGCGGGCAAACCTGTCGAGTTAGAGTGGTCCGTTGTGGCGAGACGGCCTTTGAGGCAGCTAAAGTGGCTCTGGCAGACGCCACCATGCTCGTCCACCCGAGCACCTCCGCCCCCACGGCCCTGACGGTCGATGCGTCGGACGTGGCGGTGGGAGGGGTCTTGGAACAGCATGTTGATGGCAGTTGGCAGCCCTTGGCGTTTTTCAGCCGACAGCTTAATCAGGCTGAGCTGAAATATAGCGCCTTTGACCGGGAACTTCTGGCTCTCTATTTAGCTGTCCGCCACTTTAGGCATTACCGTTAGGTAAAGGGACGGTCACCTTCACCTTGGATGTTGGGGGCAGGAGTGAGCTCGTCTCTGTGTCCAGGCTCAAACCTTCCCACTTGGATCAGGACCGCCCGGTCCTGGTCGGTCAACCTGCAATTCCTTCTGACCCGGGACCCCCTGCTCCTGTGGTGCCTGCAGCCCCTCTCCTTACTCGTTCTGGTCGCGAAATCCGGCTCCCTGCTAGATTCCGTACCTCGGGTTCTGGGGGGGGTCATGTAGCGACCATAGGGATTGGTCCTGAGAGTCGAACCCTCGGATTGGCCAGCAAGGTCACGTGGTGGTTTTGGCGCCCAAAACCAGTCAGTGGGAAGAGGACTTCGATGTGAATAGTTTGAGTTTAATGGTCGTCTGCGATCCCGGTTGTTATCCTTTGTAACTGAATATTGCTACCGCAATAAACTTCTTTAACAAAGTACAAGCCTTCAGACTCGCCATACCTATTCCTGTTTTTCCAAAGATGCTGTCTGACCCGCTGAGTTTCTTCAGCTATCTGTGTCTATCTTCGGTTGAAACCAACATCTGCAGTTCCTTCCTACACATTTCACCTGGAACCCTTTGTGATAGGGTTGAGATTTTCCTCAGCAACAGACAGTGGTCTCCAGTTAACGGTGCTGTCTGCAGCTCACAAAACAGGTCTGACGGAGAGATAAGCTATCATCCACGTTTCCACATAGCCCAGCCCGCGGATGTCTTGGTAACATGCTTGTGAAGTGACTTGGGGCATTTTATTGCAGTAAAGACGTCACATAAATTACACGCTGATATGTGTTATTGTTATAGATTATTGCATTTCTGGTGACAAACACATTTCAAAACCAGCACAGGCTTACAGCCTTCACTTGATTATTCTAACATGGTAACAAATAGGGATTACCCCAAAACTAATAATACACAGTTCTAAATTAGTTTATGAAAGAGTTTAAGTCTGTGCCAATGCCTCTAGGTTAGATGGGAGAGATGAAAGCTGTATATCTTGTTTCCAGATTGATTAACACATGTTAATATGTAATGTAGAAGAAAATGGCATCCTTGATTTCTTCATGTGTTGTCAGAGTAATTGAGCCAGATGTAAGAAGTTTTATCAAATAATCATTAATCTCCCAGCTGCAGTTGTGAGCATAATATTGATTTCTGCTCCTGTACTGAATTATCCAAACAAATCCTCCACATTTGCCACAGCTGACTGATCATTAATTGTGGTCATTATTAAGGGCAAGTTCAGGAATAAGCAAAACAACTCTCTTATTCCCTTCTTGAAAATAAATCCAAATTTATTTTGGCAATGAATGGAAAGAAAATGTATTTCAGTACTCAGAGAAATAATAAGATGTGTGAACATATAGTGTGAAAGCAATTTGCAAATATACAGTTAGCACAGATTGCGGAGGTCCATTATGTCTTCAGATATTTACAGCTTTAATACCTTTTACCAATGAATGCAACATGAAGATGCGATCTCTAATTGGCAACACACATAATCCATCTTTGAATGCGATGGAGGAAGATACAGTTGTGGCATTTAAATGGGAAATGACACAGGGAATGGAAGGATATGAATCACATGCAGGCAGAGGCGATTATCTTGACTTGACTTCATGTTTGGCATGCACAGTGTGGGCCAAAGGGCCTGTTCCTGTGCTGTACTATGTTACATATTTCTATTTACAATCGGAAAGATTTTAATGGCAAAAATACCAAATATTTGAGCATTTAGTCACAGAGCACATAAAGAAGCCCTTCAGCCCAATTTGTCCATGCCATCCCAGGAGCCCCGTCTGAGCTAGTCTCACTTGCCCACATTGGGCCCATACACCTCTGAGTGTTTCCTATCTATGTACCTGTCCAAGTGTCTTTTAAATGCTGTTATGGTATCAGTCTCAACTAGTTCTTCTGGCAGTTCATGCCATATATCCATCATCATCTGACTGAAAAAGGTGCTGTTCGGGT
This sequence comes from Rhinoraja longicauda, assembly GCF_053455715.1. Classification (NCBI taxonomy): domain Eukaryota; kingdom Metazoa; phylum Chordata; class Chondrichthyes; order Rajiformes; family Arhynchobatidae; genus Rhinoraja; species Rhinoraja longicauda. Next base: position 33,977,358 of record NC_135969.1, read on the forward strand.
TTGTGTTAAATCTTGCACCTCTCACCTTAAATATATGTCTCTTGTTTTTGATTCCTGTACCTTGGGTAAAGGACTTTGTGCCTTCATCCTATCTCTTCCCCTCGTGATGGTGTACACCTCAATTAGATCACCCCACAGCCTCCTGCATTCCATGGAATAATGTCCTAGTCTGCCCAACCTCTCCCTACAGCTCTGCCCCTCAAGTCCTGGCAACAACCGTGTATATCTTCTCAGTACTTTTTCCAGCTTGATGCCATTCTACCTCCGGCAGGGTGACCAAAACTGAACACAGTACTCCAAGAGCGGACTCACCATTTTTTTATTTGTTACAAAATTATATATTAATCTAAACTTTCCAAGTGTTACATTTGGAAAATGGCCCCATTTTTAATTAGAATCAATTACAGTTAAGCATAGAACTTCAAACATTTAAGCAAAGAGAATATACCATCTCAAAGTTAGAGGAAAGAGACCTCAGCAATGATAACACTCGTAATGTGGCGCGTGAAACAGCAATCATATCATAAATATTTTAAGATATATCAAATATGGAGAAAGAAATATAAATATGACTTTGATGGCAGGTAATCTAATATATTGGCACAAAAGAAATAAAAGGGCTTGGATCCTTTTACAGGCAGCAGCTGCATTGTTAGAGCATGTATCTGATTCACTATTTTAAAGTGAAATATTCTTGAAACATGAGTGGTGGTGGAGAAAAAATAAATAAATGGACTGTTTAAAAGTCTAAATTCCTACATTTTTCAGAGGTATTCCAAGGTCAACTTTTATAAATTACAAAACTGGTATAAGACAACAAGAGGTTCAAAAAATTCTGAAGTGCCAGGAACATTTGATAAACTGATGTTAAAATAGATTCTAGCAGAGTCAGGATGATTGAATTTAAACAACACTTGCTATCTGATATCACATTTTATCTACGGTGAGATAAGAGAGATTTGAGACATTCATCATGCTAGGAAACAGTGAATTTTCAAGATCCTTCCACCATTCCCTCCGAACTGTTACCTTACAACACTGGGACCTCCTCCATAAAGTGAATTCACAGGGGAATTTACAGATAAAGAGGTGAAAAGCACATAGTTTGTTCGGGAAAATAAAACAAAGCAATGCACAAGAACCTACACTTCTTAAAAATATCAAGAAAGCAAAGGAAGTGTTAAAACCATCATTGTTTGCTTTACCTTTGCTGTGATGTGCATATCCAGATGGATACAAGGTAAGTTTAATTAACAAAAAGGTGTGGGATCTAAATGATAATGTCAAGCTTGCCATTCTGATGATTTAGTGTATCCTGCAATCGTAATTTATCCTGAAGGTGTTTGTGACCCAGTATCAGAGACAACTTTAATCATGATACAGAAGATACAGAAATGCAACGCTTCCAGATCTCCCATCGATCTTACTCCTCATCGTAAAAGATTATGGGAGTGATTTGTACCTTGGCTCTTTGGGCAGCCACCTGACTGCACTTTTATTCTTTTTCATGATTGGATTACCTACCTGAAATAAAATCTGACTATTTTCACTTGCATTTGAAATGCAACTCATTTTCTCTGCCTCTTTACTGCCATGGAAGCAATGTTGCAAAATGCTTGTTAAAGGGAAAAACTTAATACTTCTCTTTCCATAGGCTAGATTTCTCATTTAAACACCAACACTACACAATGTTCCTGAGGTGCAAATTTACTGATCTAAGTTCTTGCAAATTGTAGCAGGGTGAACAATGGTTTAATTCCATTCTTTCTATCTATGTTTGTTCAGGTTCTGAATGTGACTTGCAAAACCAACATCTATTGCCCATCCAAAGCAGCCCTGGAGAAGATGGTGGTGAACCATGTTCTTAAACTACTGCAGTGTGGGTGGAGGGATTCGAGGGAGGGGGAGGGAGAGAGAGAGGAGGATGGGAGAGGAAGAGGGGGGAGAGAGAGAGGGACGGGGATGGGAGAGGGGGAGGGGGAGGTACCTTTTCTGACTGCTAAATAACAGATCAGCAAAATATTTAATACTAGCAGCAATGATATCAGATGTTGAGGGACTACTCCAGAAAACATCTGACCAGTGTAGAAGAAATAAATTTAAAATTTTTTTTTTGCTATCCTCTCTCATGATCCCTACTAGATTATGATGGGAAAGTTTGCAGAAGAAGGGCTAAAGAAGGGTTGCGTCCCAAAACGTCACCTATTCTTTTTAGTTTAGAGATACAGCGAGGAACGCAGGCCCTTCGGCCCACCAAGTTTGCACCGACCATTGATCTCTGCGCACTAACACTATCCTACACACACACTAGGGCCACGTTTTTACATTTATACCAAGCCAATTAACTTACAAACCTGTACGTCTTTGGAGCGTGGGAGGAAACCAAAGATCTTGGACAAAACCCTCCCGGTCATGGGAGAACGTACAAACTCCGCATAGACACACAGGGTGCTGTCTAGCACTGCTGTGGACGATGATGGAAGCAGATATGATGTGAAACAAAACATGTCTATGACTTGAAATGTTAGGTCTATTTCTCTTCCCACAGATGTGGCCCGGCCTGCTGAGTATTTAAAAAAATCATTTTCTGTTTTTATTTCAGATTTCCAGCATCTACAATTTTAAAATAAGTTTTCAATTGATTGACCAAATCATTGACCTCCACAGATACCACCTGCCTTCCTGTGCATTACTGCCAATTTATGCTTTGATGCCTTCATCCCACTACATCTGAGTGTCACTTTTTTTCCAGTCCAAATTATATGTTCAGCTGCAGAATAGGCTGACACACACTCTGGCCACTAACACCCATCTTAAAGGTCAGCTGAAGTCTGACTTCGGTACCTCTACAATTAAACTTGCAATGTAGTGTAGGAAAATAACTGCAGATGCTGGTACAAATCGAAGGTATCACAAAATGCTGGAGTAACTCAGCGGGTCAGGCAGCATCTCAGGAGAGAAGGAATGGGTACAGACCCTTCTTCAGACTGAACTTGCAATGTGGACAGAGGCTTGAAATCTAATGCTGATGCTTCACAATAAGTTCATGGCAAAACCCTGATGTGCTGAGGAGGAAGAGTTTTCAAACATGATTGAAGTACGGCTAATTGTTTCTAATTTATTTTTCAGATATTAATCTTAATGATATTAATTAATTTCAGATATATTTAAGTAAATGGTAGTTCTAAGTGGTTTTTCCTTATTAATTATTTTTCAATACATGGAGCAGTTCGCTGCATTTGCATGCACGGATAACTTTTAGGACTGGAAAGATATAAAAAGCATATCAAAACCATGTTAAGATCAGACATCCAATAAATTGCATTTTCAATTTCTGATGAATATTATTGTTTGTTTTAGTTGGGACAGATCAAGGTAAAAATAAATATTTTTGTTAAAACATCAGGTTTGTCCACAATTGGTCTCTCTATGGTAAAGATGCCGAGCTGGATAAGAATTAGTCTACTACAATCCCAGACATACAATAAATTAGCTGGCGCCTCGATTTTACTCTGAGATAGGGACTCCCCCAGAAGCGAACATAAATGAGTCCCATGTGTGTTATAAAATAATATCAGATTAAACACATGAATTTCATCATTTAGCATTTTCCAGATCAAAAGACTTGGAACGTTGCTGTAAAAGTAGTAAATCCCAATGTTTTGGCACATGCACAGATCTGAAAAATAATTAGTCATTTGGGAAATTAGATAAACTCACTTTAGAGTGGATATTCCAAACTTGCAACAGGTACAAGCCATCATTATGACACCGCACATTTGTAATGCACCTTTCACTATTTGGGTACAAATTTGGTTTTGAACAATTGAGGTGTTTATTTTTGCGCCTTTAAATCTCTTCAACTTTAAAAAGAGATTAAGGAACGAGGAGCAAGTTCCTCCTGCAATTCTGTATAACAGCACTGTGTGCAATGCAAACACCTTTGCTCTCTGCAAATTCCCCAAGTCAATTGCTTCAAAACAAATAATATCTTGTAATAAACAACTCATAAATATGGGATGATTTGAAATGTTGACATTTGGGAATAGCCTGGCTCAATGGAAAACCAAGAAATTTCAAATGTTGTTAAGTCAGAAATAAAGTACAGAAAATGCTGGAAACACTCAGATTCAGGTAACATCAGTGGAAAGAGAGGCAGAGTTAACAAACCAGGATTCTCATGATGGATCTTTGGCCTGAAATATAGACACTGTCCCTCACTCCACATATGCTACCTGACATATTGAGCAGATCCAGCATTTTATTTGAAGCTGAAGAGTCAGATAGCACAGAGACAGGCCCTTCAGCCCACCACATCCATGACATCCACAAAGTACCTATCGCTACTAATCCTGTCTGAAGAAGGGTCTCGTTCCGAAACGTCACCCATTCCCTCTCTCCTAGATGCTGCCTGACCTACTGAGTTACTCCAGCATTTTGTGATATCTACTAATCTTGTTTGTCACCATTTGGTCTGTAGCTTATAACGTCTTGGTGATTCAAATGCTAGCCCAGCCGATTCTTTAATATTGTGAAACTATCTGCTTCCACCACCCTCTTGGGCCAAGCATTCCAGGTTACAACCACCTTGTAGGTGAAAAATAAATCTTCAGAACCTCTGTAAACCCCTCACTCTTCATCTTAAACCCATCTTCCTGTCAGACACTTCAGCCATGAGGAATATGTGAAAATGTGGAATATAAGATAGGCACAAAATGCGGGAGTAACTCAGTGGGTCAGGCAGCATCTCTGGAGAAAAGGAATAGCTGACATTTCGGGTTGAGATCCTTCATAGAAACATAGAAACATAGAGAATAGGTGCAGGAGGAGGCCATTAGACCCTTCAATCCAGCACAGCCACTCATTGTGATCATGGCTGATCACCCACAATCAAACCCGTGCCTGCCTTCTCCCCATACCCCTTGATTCCACTAGCCCCAAGATCTCTATCTAACTCACTTTTAAATTCATCCAGTGAATTAACCTTTATTGCCTTCTGTGGCAGAGAATTCCACAAATTCACAACTCTCTGGGTGAAAAAGTTTTTTCTCATCTCAGTTTTATTTATGTTTTGTTTATGTATTTCCAGCATTCTTTTACACCAATCCAAGTATGAGTTAACAGGAAGCTTTCAATTGAGAAGTATTTTATTTTATCTTAAACATTTGTTAATATTTATTTGCATCACCTTTCTTGTTCTATGCTTTTCACTTTATACAGTCAAAACTGCTTTTCAGAATGTTAGATTTCTAGATGCGACAATTTTCTGTTAAGAAAACATCTAAATTGACAAAGAAGGAATAAAATTTAGTATATGAATATGATGTCCAAAATCCACAGGCTACAGTTTATCCAAGTGTTACATCATTTGGCTTCTTCACTGTATTATTTCCCAACAATGTTGTCTGTTGCTTTCCATAATCTATTGACAATCATCTTAATAAGTTGTGTTAAAGAGTTTGATTTCATAGTATTATTGTCAAACTTCATTCCTAATCTTACCATTAAATAAATCCACTGTAGATGTTAAACCAATGAAAAAATAATTATTTGGAAGTACGTTGTACAATAGAATCAAGGGGAAATAAACTGAAAGTATAGTGAGATATACAAAGTTCTACATGTCAACGTATTGTCCTGAAATTAAGGTTTGGAGAGGATATGGGGCAGTACAGTGGCGCAGCGGTAGATCTGCTGCTCTACAGCGCCAGAGACCCAGGTTTGATCCTGACCACGAGTACTGTCTTTACGGGATTTACACCTCATGACCTGGGTGGGTTTTCTCCGGGTGATCCGGTTTCTCCCCACACTCCAAAGACATACAGGTTTGCAGTTAATTGGCTTCGGTAAAGATTGTAAATTGTCCCTGGTGTGGAGAGGGTAGTGATAGTGTGCGGGGATCGCTGGTCGGTGCGGACTCAGTGGGCCGAAGGCCATGTTTCCGTGTTTCCGCTCGGTATAACTAAACTAAAAATTGGAGAACAAAGAACACGAATGAACGAACGTGTTGGCCAACACTGATCAATTCAAATATGAACAGTTTCTATATCAAAGAACCAATCTGTTAAATTTCAAATGGATGTTTAGGTTGAAACTGCCAGAGAGAGTACACAGCTCAATCTGTGAAAATTCTATTTTGATTCCTCAAAGATGATCAACACCTAATCAAAACAGAGCAGAAGCAAAAAATTCTTCGTAAACACTTGCAAAAACAGCTGCTGTGCAAAGAACTGCTCACATCTTTTTTTTAAAGTAATTCAGCATCAACTTATTCATAACAGATGGAAGTATTATCCTAATTATTACACTGTTCAAGTGATTGCCAACATCTCCGAAACATTAATTGAAGCCTTAAAAAGAACAGTCTTCTGTCGACTTTTTAACGAACGCATTGATACCTCATATCCCCTTTTCACCATCTGGAAACTCAATATGTAATTCATTATTCCTAGGAATTTGTGCATGGCTTAATGGTTATATCTAATCTATTCAAATGTAATTCACCATCAGTAAAATAATTTCAGTGCAATTTTAATTTTTGTGCAGTGAGTACACTTCAAAATGTTCATTAAAAGTTAACAAAATCCAGCATGCAATCCTACAGCAGAGAAATCTGTGAGCAATGGTAAGTTTGCAGCAACTCAATGCATGTTTAATTATTATGAGCCAGGGGGTGGTGAAACTGTGGAATTCTTGCTACAGATTTTTTTTTCTGTTCGTGAAAACATTTTGGGGGATGATCCATAATGGATTGGACCTTTATTTATTCACAAAATGCTGGAGTAACTCAGCAGGTCAGGCAGCATCTCGGGAGAGAAGGAATTGGTGACGTTTCGGGTCGAGACCCTTCTTCAGATTCAGGCAGGAGAAATCACAGAGGGGGAGCAGCGAGAGAGCATGTTGCTAAACTCTCGTCGAAGAGAGGAGGAGAACTTCTTCAAAGTGGACATACCTCGAAGAGAAATCGCAGTGGAGCAACCAGTAGTATAAGAAAATAACTGCAGATGCTGGTACAAATCGATTTATTCACAAAATGCTGGAGTAACTCAGCAGGTCAGGCAGCATCTCGGGAGAGAAGGAATGGGTGACGTTTCGGGTCGAGACCCTTCTTCAGACTGGATTGGACCTTTATCCATTGATAGAAAGCTAACATATCATGTGAGCGTGGAAATTCTTCCTCCTTTTCAACATGGCCAATTTACCATAGTTCTGCACAGTCCCCAAGAATGCCCAAAATACACTTGGTCCCATTAAAGTTTGACATTCTAGGTTACAATAGATTAACAACCTGTCCAAAGAGCTTGGTTAACTTAGACAATAGACAATAGACAATAGGTGCAGGAGGAGGCTATTCGGCCCTTCGAGCCAGCACCGCCATTCAATGTGATCATGGCTGATCATTCTCATGGCTGAACTTTAACAAAGAAGCCTGTGCAAAACAATGTCATTGTATTTGAAGACCTGCCAGTCATTTCAAGCCTAATCAGGTTCATTTCTCCTTATTACTTCAGTGAAAGAGTATTAAAACGTGTCAATCCACACCACATGCTAGAAGTATATTATACAGTATTGCAACATCAACTTTAGATATATATTTCAGGGGAGTGCTTTTTGTGATAAAGAAACTCTTTAAGGTCTTCAAAAATAATTTCTTAAAGCTGATTCAAAAGTGCATTAATGCAATATTTTTTTTAAACAAATAAAATAAAACAAAAATAATTTTAAAATTGACCAAACGATTGCAGTGATTGTCATTGGAGCTCCAGATTAAATACATCAACTCCTTGGGTGAAGAAATGAAATTGATCCGCCACATAGAATTCTGAAAAACTTCATCCTATTCTCACTTGTGTTTCCAATTCACTAATGCAACATCGTTAACACTATTTCAACATCATCTTTCGTGTGCGAGAAAGATTCAGTTGAATATTTAACAAAGTGACAAAGTTACTGATGCACAAAAGCAGATCAAATCCAGTTAATTGTAATCCGACCAGACCACACTCAATGATCAGCAATGGCTGCTGGTAAAATAGTGTCCAAACATTGTCCAAGAACTGAATAGCTGACAAGAAGTCACTGCCTTTGATACCATGGGGACATTTGAACCCTCCCTGGGAAGGTTGAGATCAATGGACATCAAAGAGAAAGCAGATCGATGCTTCCGGTCACCCACCTGGTTGCAAGGTCGGCATGTTTCCCAGATCATCTTGGTTATTTTTTGAACACCAAAAAGACAACTTTTGAGATGACAAATTTTGAAAGAAAGAAGCAAAAATACGAGAAATATAAAAAGTACATTTTACCTACTTCCAACCACCCAAATCTTATTTCAGACTGAAATTGTGACTAAATTTAAGGGCAGCAATTGCTAGGATGTTATACATTCAATCTGATTTGCTATTACATGGAGTTAATAACGGCATCAGAGGAATCACACGGCAGACTATTAATAAGTACAGCAGTCTGAAGAAGGGTCTCGACCCGAAACGTCACCCATTCCTTCTCTCCCGAGATGCTGCCTGACCTGCTGAGTTACTCCAGCATTTTGTGAATAAATACCTTCAATAAGTACAGCAGACTATTAATACGTTTAAGATTTGTGGTTAAATGGAACACAAAATCAGGAATAGAACTGTCATTGGTCGCAGTACATTAACCTAAACATAAAATTGCATATTTCACAGAGGCCTACTGGACACTAGTGTGAGAAACTAGCACATTATCACCTGTCAAGTTATTGTTAGTTCAGAAATAGTCTCTTGAGGAAACCTGTCCTTTCCCTCCAATCTTTTTTCATTTCCAGAAGCTCAACTGGGTTTAGGGTTTACCAGAAAGTAGATGAGAGTTCGTTCTCCGCATATCCCAAGAGACTTGTCTGCTTAAACATAAACAGGCTATGTGGAACGGAAAATAAATGATGGAGTTTTTAGCAGAACTTAATCCAAGTTTTGAAACCCTCAATTAAACCTCTCAAACCACTTCATATGTTCATATAAAACATCCACCTGTCATCGTAAACTAGTACATTGGTGGATCACGCTAGGGTGGACACTAGTGTGAGAAACTAACACATTGTCACCCGTCAAGTTATTGTAAGTTCAGAAACAGTTTCTCGAGGAAATTATTGCAAAATTAAAGCAGTGGAAAACTTGTCCTCTCCCTCCAATCTTTTGTATTGAGTTCACACTCAAAGAAAGCTGGAATCTTTTGAATACATGAAAGTGTGATTCCTCTGCTGTTGTTATTAACTCCATGCAACAGATTGAATGGATAACATCCTAGCAATTGCTGCCCTTATCTTTCTAGATCGCAAAGGTTAGGATTTTTCCACATGCAAGCAGGCGGTTTTGAGAAGTTGTTAACATTCGTGTTATAGATGATGTACCGTGCATATACTGTATGCACACTAATAAATGTTCCAGGTGCTGGATAGGTTGGTCCTAAGCAGAATATTCTGCTCTGAATGATCTAAATCAAATATTTTAGAGTTGGGAACATTTTTTACCATGTATGGACCTGCCCTCACAATGCAGATTATAACCTTACATAATTCCTGATGTGACTTTAAGATGTTGAGAAGATGGAAAGTTTTGCCAAGTCATGAGTTGAGGCACAGTGCAATTTTTCCAAGTCAACATAATTCATGGACAGAATCCAGGTCTGTTTCCAATCAATGGCAATTCCCACGATGTTCCCAGTGAGGAGCTGTGAAATGGTAATGATCTGGAAGGCCAAGACCACGTGACCAAACTCCTCTGTGATAAGTGGAGCAGTTGTGTGCATGTTGGTAACCTGCAACCTCCCATCGCAATGTTTAGTGAGATGTGGGTGGCAGCATCTGCTGTTCCTATCTCTGAACCCCTTCAATGATGTGGCCTCCTCATCTGAAGTCCAGGATGATTGAGCAGAATCAACAGCAACAAAAGAGAAGGAGTCTCCCTCATATAATCTGTTTTGTTCTGTTTCTTCCTGATGTTTTACATGTGGTGAGGACTGTATCAGGATATCGACAAAGAGTACTTGTGTGCTTGCGGGTATGCATATGTACATGCGTGTGTGTACTGGTGCATTGAGGACAGTGTGAGTGACCAAGAAGACACCCTTGACAAGTGTACAGCTAGATGCTACCTGATCATTCCAAGGTCCAAAATACTGCCTTTGAGAATTCCATTAAGTAATATGCGGCTTATATCCACCACTTCTGCCTCAAATGATCTGGAGCATAATAATAAACTGTTGGAGAAACTCAAATAAGCATCTATGGTCGATGATTCAAGTTGAGACCCTGCGTGTGGAATCCTGCAGATACAATACAAGGTCTCAACCCAAAATGGTGACCATTTCTTTGCCTCCACAGATGCTGCTTGACCTGCTGAGTTGCTCCAGCAATTCGGTTTGTACTCCAGATTCCAGTATCCACAGTCGCTCTCGTGGCTCCAGAGGACAATAGGTTAATTGAGATTGTGGCCATTATCTCCACAGGCAGACTAGCCCAGGCAAAGCAGCAATGGCTAAGTTCTTCCTGCAGCTGAGGAAACATCTCAATGTAATCGTATAATCCCACAACCGCAAATGGAATTGAACTGTACCGAAATGGAATGCCAAAGGTGCATATAAAACCTGCATCATTTGGTTGAATTTCCATGCATTGGGAATCAATATCGGGCAAGGGATCATCTAGAGATTACTGTAACTAGTGCAAAGCCAACTGTTTAGACATTAATATTAAAGATGTTCTGCTACCATCACAATATATTTCAACATCTGAACAAGCTTGATATAACTGTCAGCGCTTTAATGACATTGTAAAATTTCAAATGGGTTCAGATCCCAGCTCACCAGGTAATATTTCTGTTCAATAATTTCTGCTTTTCCCTGAATGCAGGGCAGTATAAAAAGCAGGACAATTTAATGGAGGTTAGCAGCATTGCAAAAAAAATAGTTCTGAGTTTCACCAGATCTCTGCATTCTCCTTTTTGTAAAATGAGGCAGCCTTTCATACTTTCTACCTCTGTAAATGACACAAAAGCCTGTAAATTTAATTTTAATAGGCAATAATTAATAATGCTCATTCCAATTATTGCTTAAATTATTGATGGAAAAGATTTAATTGAAATACCTTGCTAGATTTAATTTCTTGTGAGCAACGAACAGTGAGAAAAGATAGGAAGTTATTCAGAATCTTGAATTTCCCAAAATTCATTTTGCTAACACAGATTTGTAAAATGTTGTTGTGCACATCCAAGTCATTAGAATGAGGAGACGTATGTTTGTCAATAGACAATAGGTGCAGGAGGAGGCCATTCGGCCCTTCGAGCCAGCACCGCCATTCAATGTGATCATGGCTGATCATTCTCAATCAGTACCCCGTTCCTGCCTTCTCCCCATACCCCCTGACTCCGCTATCCTTAAGAGCTCTAGCCAGCTCTCTCTTGAATGCATTCAGAACAGGTGTCGCTGTGTTTAGGTAAATCAGATTAAATTAATTTCTCATCACGTCTCAAGTGCTTTGTCCAATTTTTTTTTTAAGTAAAAGAGAGTGAGATTGTTGAAAACACATGGTAGGGATTAAAATATGTTGGAACCAATCACACAGAAATTTAAAATACAGTAAATTGATTAATCTGGCCCACTCAGAACTTCAGTGTTCCTGGACTAGCAGATTGTCCATACATTCCTTTAAAATATTCCTGTTAAAACTCCAAAACACTTCCAATTCATTTCTTCTTCAGTTGTTACACGATAAAAGAATAAACTTTCAGAACTCAGTAAGTTTAAAGGTAACGTAGAAACCAGGCCCATTGAGTTTCAAGGGTGGATGGGAAACAGAGCCAGGTGAATTTTAAGGGAGAAAAGGGATGAAAGAATGGATAAGAAAGATTTCAGATGGATATCGACCAAGCACAAGCAGGCAGGGCTAGTGTAGAGGGGGCATCTTGGTCGCTATGGGAAAATGGGGCTGAAGGGCCTGTTTCTCTGCTGTATGACTTTATGAGTGCGGGAAATGGACCCAAATGGATTTCAAGCAAATGTGGAAGATGGAACCAGATAAATTTAAAGGGAGCGCAGGTAACAGAATCAGTCGAATTTCAAGGAGCTCAGGAACAGGGCCCTGAAGAGTGAGATATGGAACATGGAAACTGGGGACCCGGTGAACCAGATGCCAGAAGATTGGGATTTCTAAACAGATTATTGTAGATATACTGTAGTTTACCTCAAAGCAGTCTAGCAAAGGGATGGTCTGTGCAAGGAAAAGTTCCTCCACTTAACACCCAATAGAGAAGTCAATGGAAATATGAATGAGTGATACAATGCAACAACATTAGTTATTTTATTTTATGTATATCATATACTAATATTATTATTAATATATTCCAGAAATGTATTGTGTTGATAAACTACACATATTTTGCTTGAAAATGTCTTTAAGAAAATTAGTTAAATCAGTTAAACAAAGCAAGCGTTGTATAAAGTACATTTTATTGAACCAACATTGGCGTAGTCATAATCTATTACTGTGTAGTTTCTTTCTTTCGTTTATCCTACAAAAGCACCTTTGTAAATACATCTAATTATTGTCCATTTCTCTGCTCAACCAATGAATGGTATCACATTATTGTTTACTGATCTAATTTCTGTGGGGTAAAGCATTTGAACGACTTGTTTTATGCATCTTAAGAGATTAAATAACTGTAAACAAGCATACCTACATAATTATATCAAAGGAGTCGAGAATATTCAAAAATTCTTGCTCACAACAAATTTCTTTTGTGCAAATTAAAACCTGCTGCTACTAATCTAAATGGTGATGTTAATGAAAGCAGGTTTTGATTTACTTTTTTTTATAAACTCAACAAAAGAACACTTGTGGAGTAAGATCACCATGAAGTCTCCAGAAGTTCAAAGCGGAAACGTGTGGTGCCTTTCTCTGGGTAAGTCAAGGTCTTAAATGCAAATAATTTAAAAATACAGCAGTGATTAAATAGATGACCAAACCTCTGTTGAGAACTAGCTGTTCTATCTGCTGCACATTCTGTCCTTGCATTTGTGGCAGTAAAATTGAAATAGGTTTAGAGCAAAATCCTTTGTCGCATGACAAGTGTCCCATCATTTTTCTTGTGAAAATGCCATCAACTGTGATCATGGCAGACTTGCTGACGATGGCAAATGTCTCAGCCATCTGCTTCTGAATACTTTGATCTGTTGAATATTGTGTAGAACCTTTCTGTCACAAGTACCTAGCATCTAGACAACAATCTTGTAACTCTTCATTAGCACCAACTAGGGAAGCTTCCTTCTGGCTGCTTTCTGAGAAAACAGCTTCATATCTTTATCACTGAATCTTTGATGGCATGGGCCAACAATGGCCAATGATCATGTTGCAGAGAAAAAGCTTATTCAAGATCAAAAACTGACTGCTGGTACTCATCATTGAAGATCCTTTACAGCATTGCGGTGGGTAATTTTGCAGCAACCAACAAGATTTGATGGAGATTGATTGAGTTTTATTCAAGATTTCACTGAAATGTTCACTGCAGCATACAAAGTAATGGGTGGTGATGGCCCAATTTAGGTAGTACCATCTCAAGTCTGAAGAAGGGTCTCGACCCGAAACGTCACCCATTCCTTCTCTCCTGAAATGCTGCCTGACCTGCTGAGTTACTCCAGCATTTTGTGAATAAATACCTTCGATTTGTACCAGCATCTGCAGTTATTTTCTTACACCATCTCAAGCATGAGCTTCTGTGATTTGGACAGCCTGGCTAACTGCAAGAGAAATGTTGGACTAATGGTCAAAAGAGCAGCAAACTCCCATTCTGAGTAAGGTCATTGCTCTCCGATTCCTACTCAACCACCAAAACGTCACCCATTCCTTCTCTCCAGAGATGCTGCCTCTTCCGCTGAGTTACCCCAGCGTTTTGTGTCTACCTTCCTATTCAACCACGTCAGGGATCCTATTCAGCCAACCCAGTAATTTATTGTAGCTCAGATCCGCAAGCATCAGATATGCTCTGGAACCTTTTTCTAAACAAGTAGCTCATGTTAAGGCAACACAGTGGCCCAGTGGTAGAGTGCTGCCTTTCCGTGCCAAAGACCCGGGTTTGATCCTGACTACGAGCGCTGTCCGTACACAGTTTGTACATTCTCCCTGTGACCAAATGGTCTTTTCCAATACATAGACAAAAGGTGCAGGAGTAGACAATAGGTGCAGGAGTAGGCCATTCGGCCCTTCGAACCAGCACCGGCATTCAATGCGATCATGGCTAATCATCCATAATCAGTACCCAGTTCCTGCCTTCCACCCATATTCCTGGATTCCACAAGCCCTAAGAGCTATATCTATTTTGAATGTATCCAGTGGATCGGCCTCCACTACCTTCTGAAGCAGAGAAGTCCACAAATTCACAACTCTCAGTGTGAAAATATTTTTCCTCATTTCAGTTCTAAATGGCCTACCCCTTATTCTTAAACTGTGGCCCCTGGTTCTGGACTCCCCCAACATCGGGAACATGTTTCCTGCATCTAGCATGTCCAATCCCTTCATAATTGTATCTTTCTATAAGATCCCCTCTCATCCTTCTAAATTCCAATGAATACAAGCCCAGTCGCTCAATTCCTTCATCATATGACCGTCCCACCATCCTAACAATTAACCTGGTGATCCTCCGCTGCACTCCCTCAATAGCAAGAATGTCCTTCCTCAAAGTACTCCGGTTTTCTCCCACACTCTAAAGGCGTGCAGGTTTGCAAGTTTATTAGCTTTGGTAAAAATTGCAAATTATCCCTATTGTTCAGGATAATGCTAGTTTGCAGGGTGATCGCTGATCGGTGCAGACTCGGTGAGCTGAAGAACCTGGTTCCATGGTGTATGTTGAAAGTCTAAAGCCAAGCTTTCCCACACTTCCTTCTATCTTTTCTGGGCATCAAGTCCCTATTCAATACATATGCACAACATTTCCACTCCCCATCATGCTGACAGGCAGGCAGCAATCCTATACAACAGAGAATTTCCTCTCTCATTGCCATGTTATGTTGCCTTTTGTTTCATGTGGTCTTATTCAGGAAGGAGAATAATAATGAAGCCTATGAATATATTGGTAGTGTGGTTCTATGTAAGAACAAGGAACTGCAGGTGCTGGTTAATATACAAAAGAACACAAGTGCTGGAGTAACTCAGGCAGCATCTCTGGAGAACATGGATAGGTCGAGACCCGAAAGAGTGTTATGATGTTTGTTTGGTGCCTTAGAGATGATGAGATGTGTGAGTGAAGGATCCACAAGTATGGGGTGTGTGAAGGTCAGTGAATAGTTAGATGAAGTGTGCAGTGTTTGTGCCAGTCCATCACTGAGGTATGTACTTGTAGATGGGATTTACCAGTCACGTCCAGTCCTTAAATGTCCAGCAGCCCTGCCATAGTTCCAGGGCTCCTGTCTTTAGAGACACAACGCAGAAACAGGCCCTTCGGCCCACTGAGTCTGTGCTGGCCAGCGATCAACGTACACGAGCACTATCCTACACACTAGGACAATTTACAATTTTTACCAAAGCCAATTAACCTACAAACTTGGATGTCTTGGGCACACTGGGTGGAAATCGGAGAACCCAGAGAAAACCATGTGGTCACAGGGAGAGCGTACAAACTTTGTACCGACAGCAACCGTAGTCAGGATAGAACCCGGGTCTCTGGCACTGCAAGGCAGCAACTCCACTGCTGTACCATTGCACCACCACCATTGTCACATCCAGGAATTTTCCTCCCACAGACTTCAACTGTTCCTAATTCTAAAGTCCAATGCTGTTTGCAGTCTATTAAAGAGCTGACAATTTAGTCACTTTGCCAAAAGGTTTGGACAGTTAAGCTTTAATTGAAATTCTAGCACTTGGGCCTCCCAACCTAATAATTATCTTTTATGTATCTACAATACAGCAATATAATGGACACCTACATATTGTATCACATTTCCAGAGAAAAATAATAATTGCTATCTTGAAGAACATTTTGCATGCAATCGACTTGCGTAAAATTTGTCACAACTTCCAAAAACAAATTCGATATAACATGAAAGCATAGATCAAGAGCCATTTAGCCCATTGAACTCCTTCCTTTTTAAACACCATAGACAATACATTTTATCAAAGACTACTTTGACTAATTTGGAAAAAGTTGTTTCAAGCTTTTACTTTCAATATAAAAAATAAATCAAGCAAAATTCATGTTCCTTACACACTACATGGAGAAACAAGGAACTGTAGATGCTGGTTGACAAAACAAAGTGCTGGAGTAATTCAGCAGGTCAGGCAACATCTCTGGAGAACATGGATAGGATAATTAAAGGTCCAGACCCAAAATATCACCTGTTCATTTTCTCCAGAGATGCTGCCTGACCCACTGAGTTACTCCAGCAAGTTGTATCAGTTTGATCTGGGGCATCATTCTCAATTGAGTCAAGCCGTACGACAATCTTCAAGATATGATCACAGTGAAAAGGTGAACTGAAATAATGTTATTGCATTCTTTGAAAAATGAGGATTCAAAGTATCTCACTTTCCTAACTCGACAATCTTTGAACTCCAGTTGAACAGTTCTGCAATTTCTGCTGCTTCCACCAAAGCCTTTAATGAGTCAGTAAAAGGTAATAAAGTGACTCATAAGGAAACCTGCAGTGATTACCTCATGCTTATTGGCCTGAGCCCATCACTGCGTTTCTGCTGAATTTATGACTCAATCTTGCGTGCCAATTTGCCATTTGCAAGAAATTCAAATGTAAATGTCAGACTTAATACCAATTCAACTAGTGATATCTTCAGAGTATTTTCACCTTTTAAATGCCCACCTTATTTCACTTTGAAATGTTAACTTGGGAGACGTAGTGAATACGTATTGCTCAGATTCGTAGGATCTGTATGGAGTTTGTACGTTCTCTCTGTGACCTGCGTGGGTTTTCTCCGGGATTTCCGGTTTCCTCCCACATTTCAAAGACGGAAAGGTTTGTAGGCTAATTGGCTTGTTATAATTGCAAATTATCTCTAGGCATAGACAAATAGAGTCATACAGCGTGGAAACAGGCCCTTCGGCTCAACTTGCCCACACTGGCCAACATATCCCTCTACACTAGTCCCACCTGCCTGCATTTGGCCCGTATCCCTCCATATCTGTCCTATCCATGTACCTGTCTAACTAATTCTTAAACTGTTGCTTAGTGTGTAATAGTGTTAGTCATAGAGTCATAGAATTACTCATTCATGTGGGAATCGTTGGTCGGCGTGGACTCGGTGGGCCGAAGGACCTGTTTCCTTGCTGTGTCTCTAAACTAAACTAAAAGGTTGACATCAAGATCGTTGACTTCAAAAACTTGCGCAAAAGCTATTCCGTGAAAAACTGAGATGCAAGCAGCAAAATTCGAGTGATAGCTTTTCACCTGAGCAAAGTACAATATTTGCATCCTGACCAGTCATGCAAATAATTAATTGATTAAGAGAGGTGAGAGCCAGGATCCATGTTTAATCTGAAGACGCCAAGATCACTGCATTACCTTTTGTGTTATTGAAATTTTACAAAGCTCATGTTATAATGAGCATTTATGAGTCTGTCATCATTTGATTGGTCTTTAAATACAACATCGCTTTGGAATAAAAACAGAAAATGCTGAAATTCTAGGCGTGAATTAAGCTTAATGATCCTGTATCACAACACCAATGATTCTTTATATATTTTTCCATAGGATGTGGGTGCCATTGGCAAGTCTAATATTTATTACCAAACCTGCATTTTTCCTGAATAGTTTGGTGTGCACCTGGTGCCCCCCCATGTGCCCGACTGGGCAAGGATTGCAGATTCTTTCCCTGATGAACACAAATGAACAGATTGCTTGTTTTTAAAGTAATGCCAGTAATTTTATTCATCACCACTTTTCCAAAATTATCTAATTTACTCAATTTAAATTCATCCATTGCCATCGTAGGATTACAATTCACATCTCAGAAATCTTTAGCCTTGGCTTGTGATTGCTTGCCTGGTAAAAATAACCACATTTCTGCCTTAATGGGAGACATTGTTCGTCACTCACCTGCTGAGTATTTTCAAATTTCAAGAATCTTCTAAACTTTGCTTTTGCAATATCGCCATGGAGAAGGAGAGCATATCATCGGCATGATTAAAACTCGCAGTACAGGAGGTCATTTAGCCCACTTAAACAGTGCAACACTTTTGAAAACCAATCTAATTCTCATCCCTTTGTATGCTTCACCCCTGCCATGTTTCCTCATTCAAAGTAACCATTCATATTCCATTAAAAGTCTGATAGACCAAGAGGGCACAGGTGGGTTGATGGAAAGATTACATAAAAAGCAGGTTAAATTCAACATAGAAAACTGTGAAATGGTTCAAAGAATAAGGGGAATTATAGGTAAGTCATACAACTTCCAGAGAAAGTTGCTGGAATTGAGTGACCTGGGAAGAAGCTGTTCCTGAACCTGGTAGCTACAGCCCTCAGACTCCTGTGCTTTCCTCCCAATGGTACAAATGAGAATGCAGCCAGGGTGATGTGAGTCCAATAATATTTTCTGCATTTTGAGGCAATGCCTCCTATAGATCTCTTCAATGGTGGAAAGGTCAGCATCTGTGATGGACTAGGAATATCTAACACTCTCATTAGCCTCCTTTGGATTACTGAACAATCTTTGGATGCAATCTGTCGGTATGCTCTCTACAGTATCCCTGTAGAAGTTTGAACATTTGGCAACAAACCAAATCCCCTTAATCTTCAAAGGAAGTAGAGGTGTTAGTGAGCTTTCTTGGTGATTGCAGAGATTTACAGGCGCAGGAGGGTGAAGCGGTTGACTGTCTCCATGCTGAACCATTGATGAAGACAGGTTCATGGATCTCCAGCTTTCTCTACCTGAAGTCAACAATCAACTTTTTGGTCTTGCTAACGTTGACAGCAAAAAAATAATTCTGGTACTATTCAATCAGTTTATTAATCTCCTTGTCAAGCAAATCTCTTTCATGCTCGTACAAACAGCTGTACGCTCTGTCCCGCATTGTATTTACTAAAAGTCACCCCAGTGAAAAAGAATAAAATGACTTACCTGTTTTTCACAGCTGCACCATAGTCCTTCCTCAAATAAGGAAGTAACATCTGCAATCTCCAGTCCTCTGTCACGATCTTTATATCCAAGGACATATTGGATGAGTGCAGTCATTCTCTTTATATTCATAACTGAAAAGCAAAACAAAAACTATAGCTGCTGGAAATCTGAAGTCAAAGCAGTAAATCTATGGGGATGTTAGTAGTTCATGCAGTACCCATGGAGGGAGAAATAGAGATGGCTCATGTTAATGGCCTTGCATCATTTTTCCAGTTCCGATGCAAGATCTTTGTTCTGTAACATTGATGCCATTTCTCCTTCCACTTCCCTCCTCCATAAGCCACCCGACATCCTGAGGTTCTCGATCATTTTATATTTCATCCACTTAGACCCCCGATAAAGCATCATCTTTTATTTCAGATTTTCTCCAAGGCCTCCCTTCACTTATTAGTCCCAACGCACTAATTTTTCATCATATCATTGTGACCTTTTAAATTGCACATTTTCTGTTTTGTGCTAAATATTTTACTGAAATATTCCAGCTTTGTACACGTGTGTGTTTTCTTTTGCAACCTTTTTTGAACATGAGTCCTTTGTTTCAATTACTTAATTAACTAATTCATTATTTTGCTACATTTGGAAACTTTTTGGATGATGTGGGAAAAAATAACACCATTTCCCGGAATTCTTACATATTGTTATCTTTCCTTGGAGAAATCCTCCATGAAACCGATTACGCCAATCATTTCCCTGGAGTCTATTCTTTCACATGTGCAAATCAACTCATCCTGATTGTCCCACTTTACCGGTAGATTATCGTTGCCATCTAATCTACCAGCCTGAACATCCCTGAGAGGTTGGAGAAAACTCAAGACACTCATGGTCATAGGAAAATCGAGCAAACTCCATACTGACTGCACCTGAGGTCAGGATCAAACCTGGATCATTGCAGCTGTGAGACTTCAGCACTACCTGCAGTGTCAAAATATCTTTTACCAGGGGCCTGTCTACACTTGCATCACTTTGCTTTTATTCTCTTCTTCTTGTTGTCATGCAGCAATTTTCGCTACAAATAACTCACTCTACAACCAGGCTAACGGATATTGACATTTACTCAATTTGAGTGGTTTGTTGAGTGTTTGAACAGTGTTTAAAAAGCCTGATTCATGGTTGCACTGCGATTGGCTTCCACTTTTCATTGCATTACAAAAATTGTACGTTTCTGTCAATGGACTTGTCAGAAGTACACATTCTTGTTATTCCATCCACCATTCATTCACTCAGGCAAGAACCTGGTTTTCTCTCTTGCCTCCCTTCCCTATTTTGATTGTCGAGCTTCAACTAATGAGGCTTAAACCCACGTTTTAATGAGCCAACCTGAAGCAAGCAGATGGCCTCCAATAGGGATAATTGTCAAAGTGCGAACACCAAATGCATCTGAATTTGCCGAATTCAATTCTAATGTGACACTAAGTTGAATGTAAAACAAGGCAACAAATTAGACAATTGGGAATTAATCACGCAACAGATGCTACTTTTGCCCTCAGCGAGCTGAGGCAACCTAACTGTCCATTGAACTCGCCCACGGAACACTGGGTGATGTTTTGCTCACACTAGATCTTCAACAGTCAGAGGAGAAGAGATTCCCAACTGGGTGCTTCTTCTTAATAATTTATTCTCCCAATTATAAGTACAGATGAAGAATGTGGCATTTTAAGGTTAAATCTTCTCCCTTCACGGAAAATGAATTAAAAGTATATGAGAGCTCTCTGTAAAAATGACAAAAACAGCTATCATGCATAAAGTTAGAATATGTTTTAAACTTCAAATGTTAATCTAATTTATGGTCTCGTCTCTTTAACATGGCAGATTCATCATGTTCAAACTTCTGAAGATGTGCCTTAATTTAAAATTTCCCCAGGGAGATTTATTTTATCTCCTGTGCACTGTTCAGGCTTCTGAACAGATAAAGCTATTGCAAGATCTTCTCATTGCATGGCATAATTTAATAGAACAAACCATTAAAATAGAGCCGGCTCAAGTTTAACATCACCAGATACATATAAAACAGCAAGATTATTGACGCAAATTCACTGTCTACTGAATCGTAAACTTGGAGATTTTCTTGCTTTTGCATCAGGACCACTGTGTTGAAGAAGGAGTGAGTTCCTCATTAGCAGAGGATAGCAGAGCAGTGTATTCCATGCCAGCAGTTGAATCATGCTTTATATATGGTTTCTCTCCACTGTTGAGAAGCAGAAGGGAAATGTAGGGAGTGGGTAATTATTCTGGGATGATTCCCCCCCCCCCCCCCCCCAAATTATTTATGTGCAATTTAAGTATATTTTTACATTTTCCTTAGATATATGCAATTAGGAACACGATAAAAAATACTGGAAACCGGTGGACTAGATGTGTTGTAACATTTAAAGAAAAAAATTGTATAATTTTTTTAACAAAGTGCCTATTTATCAATCAAGCCATGGATAGAACATAGCACAGCACAAGAACAGGCCCTTTGGCCCATAATATATGTGCCGGACATGTTGCCAAGATCATCACTTATCTATCTGCACATAACCTATATTCCTACATTCCCTACATATCCAATATGCAGGATATCTGGATATCTGCTAATAACGAGGAGCACCATTAAGTAGAGTGCAAGGTCAAAACTAAAGCTGTCCATAGCGTAACAGCGGCTGGGAATTCAATTGCGGTCAATTTCTGCTGACTATGAAATGAGTAAGAATTGTTAATTGATTTACTCCTCACCCCTCCCATTCTATGTTGTAAATAACGTATATCATCGTAATGGGCATCCTTGTGAAGCGTTATTGCTATCCAGAGTAAAAGCTAGTGGAAAATGAGGCTCCAAATGAGATTTCAATCTTGGTCTCAATGTTGCATTTCTGTAATAGCAGTTAATAGATAGTTAAGAGATTGGAGCTGTGGAAAAGGTTGACTTGACTTGATCTGAGTTGTCAATGGAAGGGTGCAACAGAGGGAAAATAGAAGGAAATATAAATGTGCAGTATTTCAATTCAGTGAAAAAGCTATATAAAAGATACTTAGAGTATTTAAAATATCTGTTTATACTTCTGATATAATATTATAAACTAAGAGTCAGGACACATTATGCAGAAACCATTACCAATTATAGTTAATAATACAAATGAGTATGCACTTTAATTTAAGATGCTATTTACAGGTTTTAAGTGAAGATTTGTCTGGTGATCAAATTTGTGGCAATTAGGCTAAAGTATACTTGACCTACAAGTGTTCCAAGGGAACTGAAGGAAATGATCCAAAATGAAAACACGTATAGCGAACATTAAAATCTGTCACCAGCAAATGTATGATGTCAATTTTTACATCTCGCACATTGGTTTAACACCGTTGCAAAAAATAATTAATTAGTCTGGTTTCACATGAAGTGACAGGATTGATGTTGGATTATAGTGGCATCAAAGTGAATATTCATTTCCTGGGTGATTTTCTAGCAATTGTTTTGATGACATTGAATTATGATGTCAATATATACATTTCACAAATATATTCTGAAATCTAAAACTGACATACAATTTATTTGGAGATGAGCCCAATTTGAAAGTAAGTTTCAAAAGGCAGATTCCTGACTTTGAACTAATACTCAGCTTCTCAAATTAAACTGCTTACTCATTTTGTGTCATTAGAAGTAGAATTACTATCTACCTCATTGGACATTGCTGGCTTTAACTTGTATTAAACTTTATTCACATTATTCTCTTTGTCATGTATCTGTACACAGTGGATGGCTCGATTGTAAACATGTATTGTCTTTCTGATGACTAGTTAGCACGCAACAAAAGATTTTCATTGTATCTCGGTACATGTTAACAATAAACTGAACATAACTTAATTATGCACTATAATGCATAATTTTTCTGTGTAATGTGTGCTGTAATAATATAATAAAATAGCATGATATTCTTAAAAATTGCTCTCCCCGAAGGTTAATACTGCTACCTACATCTTACCCAGGCAACATTAAACTGGGCAATTACTTTTATTCAGCATCTAAACACATGGTAACACTAACTTTTTTACCAATAATTAAAATTTTCTCTTTGAAGATGATCTTTTAAAAGGATTTGACTGTTCAATTGGCCTGACAACTTTCTCCACAAATGTGCTGTGTGCATGAAGGCATGTTATCGACTGTTTCTTTGAACAGACTCAAGGTAAATTTAATTATTCACCTCAAAATTACAGCTTCTTAATTTCTGCTTTGACTTTTCATATTAAATCAATAATAATAATAATAATATATTCCTTTATTCGTCTCAAACCGGGAAAATTTACAGTGTTACAGCAGCAAAGTGGATAGCAAGAGATCATTCATTATAAATAAAAGTAAAGACAAGGATAAACTGTCATCAGTTTACTGTGCATTCCTTAACTGTTACTGTTGACTCGTCTGCTGGGAGCAGTGCTGGTTGTGCAGTCTCACAGCAGCGGGAAGGAAGGACCTCCTATATCTCTCCTTCGCGCACTTGGGGTGAAGGAGTCTGTCACTGAAGGAGCTACTCAGTGCGGTGAGAGTGTCCTGCATGGGATGCATAACTGACGTGTAATTCTTACACACTCTAAATGAAGACATTGAGTCATTTTTAAAAAAATGCAAGGAATGCAGATAAGAATTGGCAAGGAACAGGGTTATTCTGGTTGAAATTTATTGGTCTGATCGAGAACATTTCTGAATCTATTGAGTGCATATTGCAGACTATTATTGAAGCTAATAGTGCTTTAGATAGTACATTTTACAGTCGGGGTCAAGACCAAATTACCCAGTTGGAAGTGATCTCCCATTTTAAGTGCCTCAGTGGCTGAAATGTTAACTAATTGATTATTATTTGCAGAAGGATTCTGAGTTGGGTTTAGAAAAATGCAAGGCACTGGTACAGTTATAAGAATTTGTTCAAAATAACACCTTTCTGGATTAGCCACTGTATTGTAAATCATTTGTTGCATCTCAGATTAGAAAAGAGTCCTTGAGTTACGGGATGCCACAGTGGTGCAGCAGTGGAGTTGCTGCCTTACAGCGCCAGAGACCCAGGTTTGATCCTGACTACAGGTGGAGTTTGTATGTTCTCACCATTACCACGTGGGTTTTCCCCAAGTGCTCCGGTTTCCCCCTACACTCCAAAAAAGTACAGGTTTGTCGATTATCCCTAGTGTGTCGGATAGTGCTATTGTACGGGGATCGCTAATCAGCATGGGCTCGGTGGGCCGAAAGGCCTGTTTCCGTGCTATATCACGAAACTACCACCTGAATGTAAGGCATTTCCAGATATGGTTTGAAATAAGCTTTTCAAAATAGGAAGAAAGGGCATCTTTATTGTGCAAATCATGCCAAGATGTAACATTTTAGCATTAAAACAAAGAAACACTAAATGTATTTCAGAAACCAACTACCTTCAAATTGAAAGATGAAAAATAAGTCTGATCTTGGTTCTTGAAAATATAATTTGGAATATTATAATAGGTGCCATTATAAAACAACTTAATAGAAACATTACTGTTATGTCACTGTGAGTGATGTAGGAGAAATGTTGATTCTTTTAATGAGTCATTAAAAACAAATTCCACTGTAAACAAATAGCAATTATAAACAAAGAACCTGGTGATTTTTCGATAGTTTATTATCATTGTCTCAATTTCTGTTAGCATTATATTTGAGGACAATTTAAAAACTAGAGGTTATAAAAACCTACTCCAGATGCCGTAGATGCCACTGGGAGAGTTGGTACTTGGTGCCTACATTTAAACCGTTCTTTGCTAAAGAGATGGATGGTCCTAATTATTCTCACCATTGAGAACATGAAGCTTGAACTGCATCAAAAAGCTCCTAGCAAAATACCTTCTGCAAAGAGAACCACATTCTCTTTCTCCTCCATCTGGGTGGGAGATAGACAGCTGGTGAATGTGTATACTGTTTACTCTGTCATGAACAACAAGTGAGGGAGACGCTGAGTAGGCTGGGACTCTATTCCCTGAAGCGCATGATGATGAGGGGCGATCTTATAGAGGTGTATAAAAGCTTGAGAGGAATAGATTAGGTAGATGCACAAAGTCTCTTGCCCAGAGCAGGTGAATTGAGGACCCAGAGGACATAGGTTTAAGGTGACGGGGAAAAGATTTAATAGGAATCTGAGGGGTTACTTTTTCACACAAAGGGTGGTGGGTGTATGGAACAAGCTGCCTGATGAGGTAGTTGAGGCTGGGACTATCCCAACGTTTAAGAAACAGTTAGACAGGTACATGGATAGACAGGTTTGGAGGGATATGGACCAAAGGCAACCAACACACTCTTCCCCAAAATACTTGCTCGTGACTAAGGATCCATTTCAGAGCTAAGGTGGAGACCCCACACTGACATTTCTTAATGTTTGCATTCACATATGTGAGCTTGCCACAAACGTTAGGACAGCCATCGGTACAACATTACAGAAGAATTAGTATCACAATTTCCCTACTCCTCATCCTGTAACAGATGCATTCCTTACCCAGCTGCACTATTGAAATTGATGGAAACATCGCATGCCCGTTATAAACTGGAGTCATTTGCTGGATAAAATGATGAAAGAACAAACCAAATTTCTTTCTTTTATGTTTAGATTGCTACTTTGCAACATTATTATACAGAGGACAGTTCACCACTACTCTCCTCTGAAGGAAAATTAAAGTAATAGATGTCATTATTAAGAGATTTAAAGAGGTGATTGCTTTACCAATCATTTAATTCAAAGTTTTAGATTACAAAAAAACAACAAAATGGCTGATCATAATATGCATTTAATATTTTCTATTACTTTAAACTGAAATCTCATTTTACTGCAAGTGAAAGCATAGTTATATTCATTGAAATAAATAATTTTAAGATGTCATTGAACACCAGACTGCATTGAATTTACAGCCAGTGATCATGAACATTATGTTGTGTAGCTGTTCTGTGTCATTATTTGTTGAAAGGCTGACAGGCAGATTATTTCAAAGAACCATCCAGCCTTTACATCACAAGCAGTACCAGAATCAAACCTCATTAACCTTTTTGATGCAATATAATGTACATTCTGATCAATATCTGTTAAATTTTTGATCAAAGCCAACCATTACTTTTAAATTGGACAAATTGTATCACCGTGAAATCCTTGTAAATTTAGTAAAGCAACAAAGGAAGCAGCAGCAATACCGTTATTATCTGAATGGTGTCAAGTTAGGAAAAGGGGACGTACAACGAGATCTGGGTGTCCTAGTGCATCAGTCACTGAAAGGAAGCATGCAGGTACAGCAGGCAGTGAAGAAAGCCAATGGAATGTTGGCCTTCATAACAAGAGGAGTTGAGTACAGGAGCAAAGAGGTCCTTCTGTAGTTGTACAGGGCCCTAGTGAGACCGCACCTGGAGTACTGTGTGCAGTTTTGGTCTCCAAATTTGAGGAAGGATATTCTTGCTATTAAGGGCGTGCAGCGTAGGTTTACTAGGTTAATTCCCGGAATGGCAGGACTGTCCTCTCTTGAAAGATTGCAGCGGCTAGGCTTGTATACACTGGAATTTAGAAGGATGAGAGGGGATCTTATCGAAACATATAAGATTATTAAGGGGTTGGACACGTTAAAGGCAGGAAACATGTTCCCAATGTTGGGGGAGCCCAGAACCAGGGGCCACAGTTTAAGAGTAAGGGGTAGGCCATTTAGAACGGAGATGAGGAAAAACTTTTTCAGTCAGAGAGTTGTAAACCGTGGAATTCTCTGCCTCAGAAGGCAGTGGAGGCCAATTCTCTGAATGCATTTAAGAGAGAGCTAGATAGAGTTCTTAAGGATAGCAAAGTCAGTGAGTATGGGGAGAAGGCAGGAACGGGGTATTGATTGAGAATGATCAGCCATGATCACATTGAATGGTGGTGCTGGCTCGAAGGGCCGAATGGCCTAGTCCTGCACCTATTATCTATTGTCTATTAACCCTTCCAGCATTTAGTTGGAAGAACATAAAAGGCAACCATTTGGTCAAAGGTCTGTCTTTCTATCCCTGAAGCACAAGGGACTCTGACTGTGATGTGAATGATATTATCATATCATCTATGCAGCTTCTCAGACTCTGCCATCCAATTCTGCTATTGCCAAATTGAAAGGTTTTAAAAAGGAGCAAACTATTGTTTCAAATTTTTTTTACAACACTTTTCGAAAATGCAAATTTCAGGGTTTAAAAAAAAATGTTTGAGTTTGAAAATGAAGAAAACTAATTACAAAAATGTCAGAATCTTATCTCTATTCGTGATTGTAATGGACATTTTGAATATAGCATCAATGCAATTGAGCTATTACCTGCAACCAATATCATTTTTAAGCTTTCAGCGTGGTGCTGTCCTTTTGCCCCGATGAAGTAACATACTGTAGTAAATGAAAGGTTTTCAGTCTTTCCCATTAGAGTCTATTACACTAAATGCATCATTTATAGAGCTATTAGAGCGGCTTAGAAAAATTCGAGGAATTGAGATGGCATCGTCAGCATAAAGACTACAGATGATGAAAAATTGACTCAATGCAAGTCGTAAAACATCCAAGACATGTTCACATTCTCAACATTCAGGTTTGTTTCCTCTTTCTTCTGCTAAACACAGATTTGTTTCCTTTTATCTACACTAACAACGTCTCTGTTGTGTAGGAAGGAACTGATGATACTGGTTTAAACCGAAGATTGACACAAAAAGCTGGAGTAACGCAGAGGGACAGGCAGCATCTCTGGAGAGAAGGAATGGGTGATGTTTTGGGTCGAGACCCTTTTTCATCAGACCCCTATATCACCATCTTTCAGATGCACCACCATCCAATGTTTCATTCACTCTCTTTTGGCCTTTGCACACATCTTCCCTTTGCTTTTCTCATCCCCCCTCACTTTCTCTGCAATTTATAACTTGTTTCATTTCTACTTTTTCCCAGTTCCAATGGAAGATCATTGACATGAATAATTAACCTTGTTTCTCACTCCTCAGATGACTAGATGAACATTTCCTACGTTCTCAAACAAGTGTGAAGTTAAACATTCCTCCTGTAAGGTATGATAAGCATTCTCAAATGCCTTCTGGAGTCAGAACCCATCTGGAACCAAACTTAAGTGTTATCAGTTAACAGAAACCACAAATGACTATTGTCAAACTAGAACTAAGTGACCAATATTTCAGATTCATTGTCCTTTGTTGTTATGACAGGACATAGACGCCTGTAACCTAACTAATTGTGCAAACTTTATTTAAGGGCAGCTCAAATTGATTTATTTATCTTAAAGAATTTGGCCATGCAAAGAAGGTACAAGTGTATTAAACTGATCTCATTTCAAACTCCCCTTTCAACTAGTTTTAAAATCCAACTTCCCGGGGTGAAAGCTATGAGTGTTTGCAGTTTTGTCATTTTTTCTAATTGTTCTAATCCATTCCTAGAACTAATTAATCATCCATCGACAGTCCACCTTCTTCAAAGTTAGCTGCTGAACATGAACTGGTCTCTAGAGCTCAAAGTGCCTCACGTAATCTGGAAAATCCCCTTAAATCACACGGTTCAAAGGACATGTAACTGAAGTACACACCGATGAATTGCAACAAAAGATGTGTTTGGAATGTGCACAAGTAAATTTCATCAGGTCATGCACTCCCGATACATAAAAATACCAGTCTGACAGCGTTGGCAATCCTGCAAAATTGCTTTCCTCAAAGACAAGCATTATTATTAATTTAATTTGCAACGTTGCTTGTGCTCCTGAAATGTTCCAAGCCAGTGATATATTGCACAACTTTAGACCTGCAAAACTCTTCACACTATTTGGTGTCACATTTGAGGTGTCGTTTTTCTGGGATATGTGTGGATTGGTTTGCAAAATTGCCGTTATTGAAGTTTCCAAAGAATGGAAACAAAGACAATGGTCACACGTCAATGTATTTGCTGTACAGTTTGCCAATCGCTCCTGGTCTAATAAAAGACCACCTTATTTAATTTTTTTCCAAAAATTCTTCAGAAATATTAATTTATAAAACATCAGGAGAAAGCTGGACATTTGAAACAGCCACAAGCACGGAATCAGAACAAGGATTTGAGGTGGAGAAGGGTTTGTGGCATAATTGGGGATCGTAGAAAAGTGTTGTCTATGGTCAAGGAAACCCAGTTTGCCGCAGGGATCTCAATAGGTATTCGTGTAAAGATGTAGTGTGATTGGATATTCACTGCCCAGGCCCAAAATGCTTCATGCTAACCTTAGCTTTACAGCATAGTAGAAGAAACTGTCCGAGGTTTAAGATGATTATTGTTAAATTGTTCACACGACTTTCCTTTGCAACTTCTTGACTTAAATAAGATATAACTTGGTTAAGTGAGACAATATTGTTCAGGT
Organism: Rhinoraja longicauda; assembly: GCF_053455715.1. NCBI lineage: Eukaryota > Metazoa > Chordata > Chondrichthyes > Rajiformes > Arhynchobatidae > Rhinoraja > Rhinoraja longicauda. The sequence goes on from NC_135969.1 coordinate 34,006,871, forward strand.
AGACCTATCAAGACATTCCATCCACTTGGTACTTATTTCATATCTCTAACTGGTATCCTTGCCCATCCTCTGAACTTGATCATGAGGAATAGGATCAAGATAGTTCCAAACTGTCACATTCAGATGATGTCAACTGAGATGTTGATGTCAATATATTATAAATATTACACGGCAGTAAGAATTGCTCGGAGTTACAGAGACAAATTCACAAAATGCACTCCTCGACCTCAGACGGATTTCTCCCTAAAGTTTTCTTTCTTTGATAGATGACTTGTTTGTCTGCAACTCATTGATGTGATACAAGTTTGAAGAAGGATCTTGACCTGAAACATCACCCATTCTCTCCAGAGATGCTGCCTGTCTCGCTGAGTTACTCCAGTATTTTGTGTCTATCTTCGGTGTAAACCAGCATCTACAGTTCCTTCCTACTTATTGATATGTTTTTCTCGTTTGTAAGAAATCTATTTGTGTTTTGGAAATATCTTTTATGATTATAATCTCTGTTGGAATTTGCTCCTCAGAATTAAATATGCTTAAAGTAGAATAATTCAAACGTATTTAATTTGCTTCTTTGGCTGGAAGTATCTCCTCCTTGGTTAGGTGGTGAGACCTTGATTATTAACAGTTAAACCCATTCAGAAAAGAGACTAAGGTTGTGAAGCAAATTGGTCTTTGAAATCTAGTTCGATACCTGATAATCTCTCTCAAGTGAGGGTATTGGTAGTAGTATATTCTGAAGTACAGTTACTCGTAACCTCAGAATAGAAACATAGAAACATAGAAAATAGGTGCAGGAGTAGGCCATTCGGCCCTTCGAGCATGCACCGCCATTCAATATGATCATGGCTGATCATCCAACTCAGTATCCCGTACCTGCCTTCTCTCTATACCCCCTGATCCCTTTAGCCACAAGGGCCACATCTAACTCCCTCTTAAATATAGCCAATGAACTGGCCTCAACTACCTTCTGTGGCAGAGAATTCCACAGATTCACCACTCTCTGTGTGAAAAAAAACTTTCTCATCTCGGTCCTAAAAGACTTCCCCCTTATCCTTAAACTGTGACCCCTTGTTCTGGACTTCCCCAAGTTCGGGAACAATCTTCCCGCATTTGCCTGTCCAACCCTGTTATGGATTGGACTGAAGGTATTGATATAAGCTTCAGACTCTTGAAGGGATACACTCAATGTCATCACAGTAGCCACTGCAAGGTACAAATCAGTTTGTTAAACAACACCAATGCCCCTCTCAGCGACTTTGATGGGGAATTTTGACAGGCTCAGAGGAGAATAAATTAGAGTAAGTGAAATGGGAAAATTGCGGTGCCCAACACCATGTTGGAAGTAAATGATGGATGGATCTAAAGAGGGTACGTGACCAGAAAGGAAATTCTAGATGCCTCAGGAATTCTAAAGACAGCGAGAAGTTGTCCACAATCTGTTAGAAAGACTAATGGAAGAAGATTCTTTGAACAATTATCTATGACATGGGGTAGATATTAGTTGTCAAAACTGAATTAAAGGAGGATGATTCTCTAAGGTGTAACGAGATGCATACCAGGTTGTTATGGGAGAGTGAGTTGGTGAGATGCTGACAGAAAGCATCAAATCCTCTCTGACCACAGAAGAGGTGGCAGATAACTGGAGGTTGGCACTTGTACAACCTGTATTCAAGTTCAGCTGGAATTAGCGAGCTTATAACATATATAACAAATAACATATAACAACTACAGCATGGAAACAGGCCTGTCCGGCCCTACCAGTTCACGCCGACCATTCTCCCTGACCTAGTCTCATCTAACTGCACTCAGACCATAACCCTCCAATCCCCTCCTATCCATATACCTATCCAATTTACTCTTAAATAATAAAATCGAGCCAGCCTCCACCACTTCCACCCATTCCATACAGCCACAACCCTCTGAGTAAAGAAGTTCCCCCTCATGTTACCCCTAAACCTTTGTCCCTCAATTCTGAAGCTATGTCCCCTTGTTGGAATCTTCCCCACTCTCAAAGGGAAAAGCCTACCCACGTCAACTCTGTCCGTCCCTCTCAAAATTTTAAAAACCTCTATCAAGTCCCCCCTCAACCTTCTACGCTCCAAAGAATAAAGACCCAACCTGTTCAACCTCTCTCTGTAGCCTAAGTGCTGAAACCCAGGCAACATTCTAGTAAATCTCCTCTGTACCCTCTCCATTTTGTCGACATCCTTCCTATAATTTGGCGACCAGAACTGCACACCATACTCCAGATTTGGCCTCACCAATGCCCTGTACAATTTCAACATTACATCCCAACTTCTATACTCGATGCTCTGATTTATAAAGGCAAGCATACCAAACGCCTTCTTCACCACCCTATCCACATGAGATTCCACCTTCAGGGAACAATGCACAGTTATTCCCAGATCCCTCTGTTCCACTGCATTCCTCAATTCCCTACCATTTACCCTGTACGTCCTATTTTGATTTGTCCTACCAAAATGCAGCACCTCACACGTATCAGCATTAAACTCCATCTGCCATCTTTCAGCCCACCCTTCCAAAAGGCCCAAGTCTCTCTGTAGACTTTGAAAATCTACCTCACTATCAACTACTCCACCTATCTTAGTATCATCTGCATATTTACTAATCCAATTTGCCACACCATCATCCAGATCATTAATGTAAATGACAACCAACAGTGGACCCAACACAGATCCTTGGGGCACTCCACTAGACACTGGCCTCCAACCTGACATACAATTGTCAACCGTTATCCTCTGGTATCTCCCATTCAGCCATTGTTGAATCCATCTTGCAACCTCACTATTAATACCCAACGATTTAACCTTCTTAATCAACCTTCCATGTGGAACCTTGTCAAATGCCTTACTGAAGTCCATATAGACAACATCCACAGCCTTGCCCTTATCAATTTCCCTGGTAACCTCTTCAAAAAATTCAACAATTTCCTTTCAAAATTGCCTATGAAAAGTTTAAATATCTTGGAATTTACGTGACTAGGAAATATACTTCTTTATTTAAATCAAATTTTCCTCCTTTACTTGTTAAATTACACAGAAATATCCAATTTTGGAAAACACTTCCTATATCATTAGTTGGTCGTAGTAATGCTATAAAGATGATCTTTCTGCCACAGCTACTATACTTATTTCAAGCAATTCCGATCTACCTTCCAAAAAAGTTTTTTTTAAAAATTGATTCAATTGTTACTAATTTTATTTGGGACTACAAGACTCATAGAATAAATAAAAGACACTTATGTAAGTCTAAAATTAATGGAGGAATTGCTTTACCTAACTTTTTATTTTATTATTGGGCGGTTAATATTAAAAATATAACCTGCTGGTTGGATGATTCTGATCAACAACCGGATTGGTTAAAGATGGAGAAAGAGGATTGTTTACCATTCGATATTGGTGCGATCCTCTTAGCTCCAATAAATTTAAATAAAAAAACATATGGAGGTAATTCCATTATACATAGTGTTATCCGTACCTGGAAACAATTAAAGCTTACGTTAAAATTGAGTAAATTATCTGTTTTCCTTCCTATTGCGAATAATCCTTCTTTTAAACCGTCTGTCTTAGATAGAGGCTTTGCTCAATGGAAAAGTTATGGAATCAAAAGGGTGGGAGATCTTTATCATAAGGGAACTTTTCTTTCGTTTCAGGAGTTACAGCAGAAGTACGGATTACATGTTAATAATTATTTTAGATATTTACAACTTAGAGATTATGTAAAATCACACATGCAAGAATATAAGTTTAGAGGTCCAGAAATACTTGATGTATGCCTGAATCGACATTATAACTCAAATAAATTAATATCTTTTATTTACAATATTCTCCTTGACATTGACATTCCGTCATCAGAATCTTATAGACGAGCATGGGAGGACGAATTGAATCAAGTTATAATGCAAGATATATGGGATGAAAGTTTACAACATATACATCAATGTTCATTGAATACTAGACATTCCCTAATACAATTTAAAATAATACATAGATTACATTATTCGAAGACGAAATTAAATAGGATTTTTCCTAGTATCTCTCCTATGTGTGATAAATGTCAATTTCAAGAAGCTAATTTAACTCATATTTTCGTAACTTGTATAAAAATGCAAAACTTCTGGTTGGAGATTTTTAAAATAGTTTCTAAAGTTATTAATAAAAAATTAGATATGGACCCAAAATTAATTATATTAGGATTATCAGAACATACTACAAATTTTACAGTAAGTCAGGTACATTTTCTTGATTACAGTCTAATAACTGCGAAAAAACTAATACTTAAATTTTGGAAAAAACCAATAACCCCCACAATTAAAATGTGGACTATGGAAATGACAGAGACCCTGCATTTGGAAAAAATAAGGTTTGCCTTAATCGACAAACCTGAGTTATTTTTAAAAATATGGTCTCCATTTATTGAATTTTTAGAAAAGTAAATGGGCTTGGCACAGGACTAAAATAAAAAAAAAATTTAAATAAAAAGTTGAAACTTGAGTTGGGGGTTGGATGTACAGCTGTGGTTTTTGTCTCCCGGATCTACTCCCGTTAATTTTTATTGTTAGATCCTTTTTTCTTTTTTTTTAACCCTCTTACTCTCTCTCTCCCCAAGTTTATAGTTTTATATTTTTATTTTTACTTTCTCTCTTCAAAAATTTAAAAATTGAAGCTATGTAAGAACTTTGTAACAAATGTGTTTTTTCTTATTTCGATTTGTACATATGCTTTTCAAAAATAAAAATAAAAAATAATAAAAAATTCAAGAAGATTAGTCAAACATGACCTTCCAGGCACAAATCCATGTTGACTGTTTCTAATCAGGCCTTGATTATCCAAATAATTATATATATTGTCCCTAAGTATCTTTTCCATTAATTTTCCCACCACAGACGTCAAACTAATAGGTCTATAATTGCTAGGTTTACTTTTAGAACCTTTTTTAAACAAAGGCACAACATGCGCAATGCGCCAATCTTCCGGCACCATCCCTGTTTCTAATGACGTTTGAAATATTTCCGTCATAGCCCCTGCTATTTCTGCACTAACTTCCCTCAATGTCCTAGGGAATATCCTATCAGGACCTGGAGACTTATCCACTTTTATATTCTTCAAAAGTGTCCGTACCTCCTCTTCTTTAATCCTCCTAATTTCCATCACTACTCTACTTGTTTCGCTTACCTCACATAATTCAATATCCTTCTCCTCGGTAAATACCGAAGAAAAGAAATTGTTTAATATCTCCCCCATTTCTTCCGGCTCAGCACATAGCTGTCCACTCTGACTCTCTAATGGACCAATTTTATCCCTCACTATCCTTTTGCTATTGACATATCTGTAGAACCCCTTGGGGTTTACTTTTACATTACTTGCCAAAGCAGCCTCATATCTTTTTTTCGCTTTTCTAATTTCCTTTTTAAGATTCCTTTTACATTCTTTATATTCCTCAAGAACCTCATTTACTCCCTGCCGCTTATATTTATTGTATATCTCCCTCTTTTTCCGAACCAAGTGTCCAATTTCCCTGGAAAACCATGGCTCTTTCAAATTATTATTCTTTCCTTTCCACCGAACAGGGACATAAAGACTCTGTACTCTCAAAATTTCACCTTTAAATATCCTCCATTTCTCTATTATATCCTTTTCATAAAACAACAATTTCCATTTCACTCCTTTTAAATCCTTTCTCATCTCCTCAAAATTAGCCTTTCTCCAATCCAAAATCTCAACCCTTGGTCCAGATTTGACCTTCTCCATAATGATATTGAAACTAATGGCATTATGATCACTAGACCCAAAGTGCTCCTCAACACATACCTCCGTCACCTGACCCATCTCATTTCCTAACAGGAGGTCCAACACTGCCCCTTCTCTGGTAGGCACCTCTACGTATTGCTGCAAAAAACTATCCTGCACACATTTTACAAACTCCAAACCATCCAGCCCTTTAACAGAATGTGATTCCCAGTCTATATACGGAAAATTGAAATCACCCACAATCACCACTCTGTGCTTACTACTAATATCTGCTATCTCCTTACATATTTGCTCTTCCAATTCTCGTTCCCTATTTGGCGGTCTATAATACACCCCTATAAGTGTTGCTAAACCTTTCTCATTTCTGAGTTCCACCCAAACAGCCTCCTTAATCGAGCCTTCTAGTCTGTCCTGCCAAAGCACTGCTGTGATATCCTCCCTGACAAGCAATGCAACACCCCCACCTCTTGCCCCTCCGATTCTATCACATCTGAAACAATGAAATCCTGGAATATTTAATTGCCAATCGCAACCCTCCTGCAACCATGTTTCACTGATCGCCACAACATCATACTTCCAGATGTCAATCCAGGCTCTAAGCTCATCCACCTTTCTTACAATGCTCCTAGCATTAAAATATACACATTTAAGGGACCCATCATTTCTTATTCTCAGTTTATTTCTTTTCCCTTCTTTCTCTCCTACATATTGGGTCTGAGTGTTTCCCTTTTCTGCCTCCTGCCTCACACACTGCCTATTAGCTATCTGTGTTTGAGTCCCTCCCCCCAACCGTACTAGTTTAAAGTCTCCGCAGTTATTTTAGCAAATCTCCCCGCCAGGATATTGGTTCCCCTCGGGTTCGGGTTCAATTGTTGAGTCTAACACCAGGGAGATACTATTTAGAAAAAGAATTGCAAGACAGGATGATCTGTATTTGGAGAGCCATGAATTAATCAAAGATATCAGCATCTTGTCCTGTGCAATTTGACTGATTTTACAAAGAGGTAACCAAGTGTGTCGATAAGGGTGGTATATAGCTCACGCCACTTACTGAGCAAGTATCAATTACACCAGCCATCAGTCAACCTACCCCCTCATCTATGCTCACCCATCATTTCCCATGCTCTGTCCTGCACCCTGTCTCTTCTCCAGCTTTCTCCCCTGCCACTCCTATCATTCTGAAGAAGGGCACAAAAAGCTGGAGTAACTCAGCAGGTCAGGCAGCATCTCTGGAGAGAAGGAATGGGTGACGTTTCGGGTCGAGACTCTGCTTCAGACGAAACGTCACCCATTCCTTCTCTCCAGAGGTGCTGCCTGTCCCACTGAGCTACTCCAATTTTTTTGCATCTATTTTCGGTTTAAACCAGCATCTGCATTTCCTTCCTACACATTCTGAAGAAGGGCCCTGGCTCAAAATGTCATCTGTCCATTTCCTCCTCAGATGCTGCCTGACTTGTTTGCCACCAGCACTTTGTATTTTGATCAAGATTCCAGTATCCGCTGTCTCTTGTGTCTCCAGGAATACATTCAACTTTATTCTAATTCAGGGCATGTTGGAGTCCAGGCTGGAGGGTTTTGAATCAATTGCATATGACAGGGAGAGACCAAGAGGGGCTAAGATGGATGGTGTTCAAAGAAGCACTTCTATGGGGAGAAGGCTTTTCCAACAGCCTCGCTCCTTCTCTCAATCATTTGGCGGCATTTGGCAAATTAAAGATAGACACAAAATGCTGGAGTAACTCAGCAGGACAGGCAGCATCTCTAGAGAGAAGGGGAATGGGTGGTGACGTTTCGGGTCGAGACCCTTTTTCAGACTGAAGTCTGAAGAAGGGTCTCGACCTGAAATGTCACCCATTCCTTCGCTCCAGAGATGCAGCCTGTCCCGTTGAGTTACTCCAACATTTATGTCTATCTTCGGTGTAAACCAGCATTTGCAGTTCCTTCCTACACATTTGGAATATTGAAATTGGCTGTAATATTCTGTGACGGGATCCTAAATTAAATCTGTTTGTGATTCTCTCCATTAACCTGCTGAACACATCCCGATAAAATCAGCACAAACGCACAGGATGAGGTAGCGTTCACCATTTGGCATCTTCTCCTATCTCCAGTGGGGAGCTGCAAAGTGAGGATTCTGTTGCTTGGGGATTGGTACAATGTGGCATTAATGCTGAATTTCACCATTAAAGAATTTATTTTCAAATAGATTGGTGCATTTTATAAATTACTTGCTTTTAATTATGGAGACCTTATTTCATTTAATGTTATGTCAATTGATAGAGAACAAAAATAATCTGCGAAATTCCAAAACAAAATTAGCTCTATCGAGGAAAAAGTGAAGGCCATTGATTTTTGTTTTAGTAAGTGATTTTCCTCATTTACACTGTGCTTTGGTCAAAGTGTGATTTGTCTGCAGCTGGCAGAGAAGTCATCTACAGCAATGATGCTACGTAAAACTGACAGAAGTAATATTTTGCTCAGTCAATGCTGAAGATTCATATTCCCAAGTGTGACTCCAACAAGCGGTCAAAGCACCGACCAAATTCAAATGACAGAGGCTATAATTAAAAATCCAGGTCACCAGCAGAGCAGTCCATCACACCCCTATTAGAGCCACTAATCATTCCATAATCAGTTTTAAAACTTAACGTAGTAAAGCTTAGTGTCAATTTTAAATATACCTTTTCCAGGTCTGAAACTCTGTCCCTTTGTTCTTCCCATGCAATCAAATGTCGATCTATCTTTTCAGTCCCTTAACTATTTTGTGCATCCCTTGTTAAAACAGTTCTCAAGACGTTTCTACTGAGTTGAAACACCCAATCTCTTCCTATCTTTCCTTCCAGATAAGATTCCTCACACTGTGATCAACTCTATGCCTCCACAATCTCATTTCATATTCCTTATACCCCTCTTAACCATAACTCCCTTCTTCCTCCCAACATCATTTCCCATATAAAGACCAACACTTGCTGGATAACAGCTTTTACTGTATCCCAAATAAACTGCAGCAAGGCACTAAATCTTTTGTGTCTAAAACTACAGGGCTTAGGTTGAGGTTAAGCTGCAAAAGGTTCAGAGGAGATCTGAGAAGAACATTTTCACCAGTGGGTGGCCTGACACTGGAATGCGCTGCCAGAGTGGATTATAGAGGTAGGGACTCACACAACATTTAAAGAATATCTAGTTCACTATATGAAATGTCAACACACACAAGGCTATAGACCACGTGCTGGTACTTGATGGTTAGCATGGACACAATGGGCTGAAGGGCCTGCTTTGTTACTCTATGAATTTATGACTCTTCAACAAATGCCTATTCTGAACCAGTAAATACCTCCATCAAGGAGGACAAGAGCCACGAGTGAATAACAACACCGGTTTCTATTGCCTGTCACCCATGATTCCAACAAAGAAATAGACTGATGTAGTGTGCCAAGTAGGCTGACCCTCGGGAGCCGCCACACTGAACTATTTTCATCGTGAGAGCGTAAAAAAACATGCAACTAACCTAATAGCTGCATGGGACTACCTTCACTAGATGAACTGATCTGATTGAAGACATTACTTTTGACTTCAGAGATACAGCGTGGAAACAGGCCCTTCGGCCCACCGTGTCTGTGCCAACCAGCCAGCGTCCCATACATTACACACTTGGGACAATTGACAATTTTTCCTCAAACCAATTAACCTACAAACCTGTACATCTTTGGAGTGTGGGAGGAAACCAGAGCACCCACAAAAAACCCACGCCGTCATAGAATGAATGTACAAACTCCATAAAGACGGCACCCGTAGTCATGATCAAACCCGAGTCTCTGCCGCTGGAAGGCAGCAGCTCTACCGCTGCTCTTCTGTGTCGCCCTTCATCATGAAGATGAAGACTTACAAACATTTTTGGAAAAGCAACCGCCAAATGGGCAAAATATGCTGGCCTTGCTGGCCACATTCATTTTTTAATATATATATCTGGAAAAGAACCAGGCGTAAAAGCCATTTTGCAGCTAAGCTGTATGTGCAAATGAGCAATTTATACATGGGCAAAATTGATATTTTGTGAGCTTCATTTCAATATGTTATTGACTGCGCCCCATAACTCAATTCATAATTGGCACAAGAGCCCACTTGCAGGTGAGAATTTGAAGACCTGACTTCAAAGAAATAAATCAGGTCATAAATTAAACTCAGGAAATGCCACAGTAAAAGCCCAGAAAGAGCTTTGTTTCTTTTATCTCCCGTGTCTTCCCACGCTTTTGACTTGTCACTTCATGATTTTCCTTCCAATATCATTCTACCAAAAATTACATGTAATCACAGATTTAATAAAAACATCAAAACATACCTTTAAAATTGATAAATACATTTTAAAAAGAATAAATAAGCTTATAAAAAAAACATTACTGATAACCTTCCAGGCTGAATAAATTATTTACTTGGATGATGGCAAATTGAAAGTACATCTCAGATATCTCATTCAGAAATTATGACAATCTGATACTAATGTCGATAAAAATGCTCATCGTGTAAATCATCAATCATTTAAGATGAATCTACTTAAAATGGACTTTGATGCAGAAACAGTAGTATGTTCACTGATAGGATCGGCTAACATTACTTTTCAAGGGACAGAGTGCTGGAATTAATCATTTGACTGAGATGAAAGTGTTTCATAGAATTGTAGTCATGCAGCACAGAAACAGGCTCTTTTGCCCAACTTGTCCATGCTGACCAAGATGCCCCATTGACACTCGTCTCACCTGCCCACATTTGACTTATTTCTCCTGAATGTCATTTTATACAGCATATTCCTCGTATGTTGCAAAATATACTTGGCTAATAAAGCATGATTATGATTTATGATTATGATATTAGGATTGATTGACTGGTTGAAACAGGCCCGTCAGCCTGAATCCACACCATCCATTGCATTCTGAACACCTGTTCAGATGGGTTCTATGTCATCCCACGTCCGCATCCACTCCCTACACACGAAAGACAATTTACTGAGTCAAATCAACCCACAAACCCGCACATCTTTGGAATGTGGGAGGAAACCGGAACCACGTAGAAGAAACCCATGCAGTCACAGGGAGAATGTGCAAACTCCACGTACACGCAGTTTGACACCTTGCACCATGAGAAAATCTTTTTTACTTCAGCAGTTCAATAGAATCAAGGAAAGGCCACAGTCCTTGAAAAGGCACATGTTCCCCTCACCTGGTGTCTCTGGCATGAAAGACTTCTGTGACTTTGCTGTCAGAGCGCGAGGCTGCAAATTGTCAAAGGTGACAAATATCTTCAGTTACAGCCTGGACGGAATCAAACATAGAAAAGGTCACCTCTACAGACAGTCGCCATGTAATCTCTTGCTCTGTCCTTAGAATACAGATTTCAATGAACATGTTGCTATTGAAGCCTGAACATCACAAAGATTCCTCGCTGTTTTTGACCCTATATCGCTCTAAACCCTTCCTATCTGTCCAAAATGAAGTATTTAAAAGATTGTAACTGTATCCACCCCTAGAACTTCCTCAGACAGTTGGTTCCAGATAAAGACCACAGTCTGAGCGAGAAAGTTGTACCCGAGGTCCCACTTAAATCTCCCCTCTTTATATTGTCTGTGGCCTCTAGTTTTAGAATCCTCTAATCCGGGGTAAAAAACTGTCAGTGTTCACTTTATTCATGCACCTTTTGATCTTGTGGGCCTCAATAAGATCACCCTTAGCCTCTTTCGCTATGAGAAAAACGTCCCAGCCTATCCAACTCTGATTTAAGTCGGACGGGATATATGAATGCAAACAGTGGTACCAGCAGACGGTTAGGGGTGGGGGAGGGCAGAGTACTAGTTCCAATCTTCGCATCTATCTATCCCTCTCCCGCCATAGTTGCCCTGCCAGTTCCACTCTTCGCATCCATATATCCCTTCACTATCACCTCTTCTCAGCCGTCAATGAACCATTGTGGGCTCCATCTTTCCTTGGCCATTAGTGCCGGCTCTGATTTGTTCTGAACTTTTCCATACCTCTAGTTTCTCTCTCCCCTGACTCTCAGTCTGAAGAAGGGTTTTGACCCGAAAAGTTTCCTATTCCATTTCTCCAGAGATGCTGCCTGATCTGTTGAGTTACTCCAGCATTTTGTGTCTATCTTTGGGTGTAAACCAACATCTGCAGTTCCTTCCTACACATTCAGCCAAGTGTGTCTGCTTCAGTCCATTTATAGGTCTTTGCTTCCTGCCATTAAGCTAATGATGGATCCAATTTCCTACTCTCCCACGGATCTCATGGGCATTTTGCAATTTTGACCAGCTTGTCATGTCAGATCCTGTTCAGCGTGTAGGTTAAATTCAATGTGGGTTGCAGTACTGATCTCACTGGCACTCCTTGTTACTTCAAAAATTACAATTGAACCAGTCATGTACAATCTTCCCTGAACAAACCCATAGTTATTATCCCCATTTAAATTGTGCCTTTCAAAATAAAAATATGTGCTCCTTTGAATAGAATCCAACAATTTACGCACTTTCAAATTTAAACAAACTACTCTGTAATTACTCAGTTTATGCCTCCTCCTTTTTAACCAACAGTATAATGGTCACAAGTCTCTGGTGCCACTTCTGCCGCCAAGCAGAATGAAAAATGGTAGATGTAGTCTCTGCGATTGCTTCTTTTAACGGTTTGTGATGATACTTCATCTTGGCCTAAAAGGTGATTTATCCTTTTGAAAAAAAATTACCTCTTACTACGTCCTTCTAAACTATTTTTAAAAATCCTATCCAATATTTCATACTCATTAACATCAACATCAGCCCCAACTTTTGTGAAGACAATCAAAAACTAATTGAGATACTTCACTCATGTCTTCTACCTTTTACATGCAGATTACTTTCTTCATCCTTTCTGGTCCAGCCTGTTTCTCGTTAATCCTGATTTGGGGCGGCACAGTGGCACAGCGGTAGAGTTGTTGCCTTACAGTGCCAGAGACCCGGGTTTGATCCTGTCTGGAGTTTGTACATTTTCCCTGTGACTCCGTGGGCTTTGTCCGTGTGATCCGGTTTCCTCCTACATTCCAAAGATGTGCAGGTTTGTAGGTTGATAGGCTTCGGAAAAATTGTAAATTGTCCCTAGTGCGTAAGATAGTGTAAGGGTGATTGTTGGTCGGCACGGTCTCGATGGGCCGAAGGGCCTGTTATGCGCTGTATCACCAAAGTCTAAAGTCCTCTTGCTCTCTAGGTTCGGCAGACCCACACCCTAAACCTGGAGGCAACTGAATATGCTGCTATTTTAGAATAACTATAATGCATCGTGGTATTATTTTAATTTTGTTGTTGAGTCCAATGTGCATGTGAGCCTTCAGAAGCAAAGAATTTCATTGTTCCAGTTCATATCCGGTGAATAAGACAAATAAACACTTGTATTTTGAGCCTCGTGAGTCTTGGGTAAGTTAACCCTATGCTGCTTGTTCCCTTGGTCTGCAAAGTCCTTCCTCATTTTAGTAAATAGTCAAAAGTGCTTTATTCGTCACATGTGCAACTGCACAGTGAAATTCATTTTGCATATATTACACAAGCGGGCGCCGCCATTTTTGGCACCATTCTTCAAAGTCCGGTCGGCCCGCGCGCGTGATGTACTGCAGCAGCTCCGGCGAAACGATGTCCCTCTCCTCTCCTTGCCCGGCCACCTTTGTGTCCCAGGGGCGCCTACTTTATAATCATGGTGCAGTGTGAGGCAACACTGCAGCACAATATCCAATATCAATGTTTGTCACTAAAGCACAACTGTAATGACCCATAAATTGTGTCAAACCGACTGGGGGTAACCAAAGCCTCCATTCAATCAACGTTTGTTGTTACAACACTGGCATTGCTAGCAAAACAGCATCATGGCCGGATTTCCTCATTGGTAAATTTCCTTCAATAAATCACATTGATGATCAAGCGGACTTAATACAGTCGAACAGTTTCATGGTCACTTGGATTATCTCCAGGTTTAAACTAATTTCAAATATTCTAACCACCACTGTGAAATTTGCATTCTCGTTTTCTGATTTCTTCGTCTACTGGATGTATCCCTGGACGAGAAACATATCACATCAAAGAATAAAATGAGGCTTGAAGAGAACAGGAATAAAATATGGCATATTCCAATATGATAAGAAGTGCATTTTCAAGAAGATTGCCAAGTAAGATAATGATCTGGAAATTGCAGCAAAATAACATCACGTTAATGAATTGAATAAATTTTATTCAATTCAACGATGCACATTCTTATTAATGTGTTAATTTATCAGCGAATTTGAAGGATTATGCGATGCACCTCAAATTGCAAATATCCAGAACTTATTGGTTAATTTACATCATTCTGCAATTTGCTTTGCAAAAACTCACCTCATCCTGAGTCTTCCCATCATTTTAAGAACTTTCGTTATTTGCATATAGATTACCCATTAAACCCGTGACAGACTGTTAGCACGGAATTTAACAGCATAAGCACCCCTTTAATGATGTGATAAATGTTAATGTAATGTCAATCAATCATTCTGACCCAGAATGGGAACAATTTTAACTGTTCTATCACAATCCTGCAGGTTGTTAGAGATTTTAAAAAATGTTAAATTTAAAATATTCTTTCTTCCCAATTTTCCTTTGTTTTTCTACTCTCTTGCTTATTCTTTCCTTACTTTATTTTTAATCTAAAATATGTTTTTCCCCCATTTCTTCTATTTCTTTCTCAAATCTTGAATCGCTGGTTTGAAAGATCTAGTATCGATCCTCTTATTCATCACGATCACAATTGCACCATTTCAACTTTCCAGCAAGCTGCAATGCAAAAATGGCAGCACAGTGGCACAGCAGTAAACCCGCTGCCTTGCAGCGTCAGAGACCCAGCTTCGATCCTGACTATTGGTGGTGTCTGTGTGGGGTTTTTACGTCCGTCCTATGACGTGGAGTTCTTCCTATGGTGTGGGATTTCTTCGTGTGCTCTGGTTTCCTACCACACTCCAAAGATGAGCAGGTTTGTAGGTCAATTGGCTTTTGTAAATGGCCCCTAGTGTGTAGGGTGGGTGATCGATGGTCGGCATAGACTTGGTGGGCCCAAAGTCCTGTTTCCACATTATATCTCTAAAAAAGCTGTTCGGCTTCACAATAGACAAAATGTTACCAAGAATGGTGACTGTGAGATACCATTATTTAAGATCTGCCTTATGTTAAGAAAACACTATTTTTGACAAAACATTGCAGGCACTCAAATACTAATTGCAAATTTGGAACCTTGTGGCCATTGTTGGTGAGAAAATAATTTAATTACGTCTTTTTCCATGATCAAAACAAGAAAGACAGAAAGGGGATTTTAAAAGAAACAAAGAAAGTTCCTCAAGGGCAGTTGCTTTCTTCTTATGGGTGGGGAGAAGAGGGAAGGGGTGATTTTTCTACCTGAGCAATACAATTCAGATTTAGCAATTCAGGCAGCCTTGTCATTTGTGCAATCTCAGGTGACAGGTCCTGTTTTGGAGTCTCTGCTGATCTCCCCAGTTCTGAAATTGCATTTGCTCTTATCAGTAATTTCTCATCATATCTTTTGCCTTAGGACAATGTCATCTGTACAGGGTCAAATCCTGATGGAGGGTTATTTTTTTCCTTGGCTTATTTTCTCCTTGTTCAAAAATTCATTCAGTATTAAGGCTTTCATATTCATCGTTTGTGTGACCAGACAAAACCCGAACAGCTTCAAATTATTCATTTGATTTTGATATTCACATGCGACCAATTGTTTACATTTTATTGCAATAGCAGTCAACACATATCAATTAAAGCAACTACAAAGAAAAATCATTTCTGTTGTCATTGTTGACAATTATAATTCATTTTAGCCCATTTTCTATGCTGTGTTAGACAAATAAGCAGGCGGCATATGAATTTAAAGCAGAGAGACGAGGCCAAAAATCCTGGTCCACTGATGCCCACTAGTTCCAGAATATCAATTGAAACAAAATAATTTTTCAAGATCTTGTTATGTGAGAAGACTTAAAACCGTTGCATTGAATGCTAATAAAAGAGATAATGCTGGTAATTTATTAAATTGTGGCCTTTATCATGGGGATTGTGAATTGAACATCAATTTCCTGTCTGAGCAACAGTATGAAAATGAATGTGTTGGAAGGAACTGCAGCTGCTCGTTTACTGCAGATTCTGGTATCTCTAGTCTACCCAAAGATAGACACAAAAAACTGGAATAAAGGGCCTGTCCCACTTAGGCGATTTTTTAGGCGACTGTCAAAGTCGTAGCAGATCGGCGAAATTTTCTTTTACCCTACGACAATGACCACGACAATGCCGAGTCAGGTCAACGTCTTCGGAAACATCGCGAAAATTCCCACGCTGTCAATTCTTCTCCGGCGTCCTAATTTTCACTGAAATCACTGACAAGTCGGTAAGTACTTGAGAGCATCTTGCCCGGGTTACTTGAAAACCGAGCTTCACGGTAACAAGGCATAAACTGGATTTACTTCCAGTTTACTAATAGCAGTATTAAGAAATGTAATTTAAAAAGTGGTTAAATGGATTTTTGTGCGGAGTGCGGGCATTCTTTGAAAATGTACGGGAGATGCATATCTGGTTTCTGGGTTGCATATCTGGGTTGGGAGTCTACTTTAAATGTGATCACTGATGGCCATAAACATCGCAAAAATTCCCACGCTTACCTGACCGTCAAACTGTCGCCTCCAATCTACCTGTCAAATATCCTGACGATAAATAAATTGGTTAAACACAAGTATTTTATGGTATCTTCAAATGACTTTATTTAATTTAATATTACATGCTTCTAAATGCATCTAAGACAACCTAGCAAACTTGGGGACAGCATGCAACAGCGCCCGCAATAAGCAACGATACCTGGCGGCAAGCCAGCTGTCGCCGAGAAATTTCACTCCGGATGATTTCTCAGCGACGCGCTGAGATCCACTAGGATTCTTGGAAGACTCCTCACGATCATGCCCACGACACCCCTGCGAACTGTCGGCAACAGCCTAGTCGCCGGCAGTCGCCTTAAAATCGCCTAAGTGGGACAGGCCCTTAACTCAGCGGGTCAGCCAGCATCCGTGGAGAAAAGGAATAGGTGACGTTTCTAGTCGAGACAGGTCTGATAAAGGGTCACGACCTGAAACGTCACCTATTCCTTTTCTCCACAGATGCTATCTGATCCGTTGAGTTACTCCAGCTTTTTATGAAAATGAATGTTATGTACAAGGAAGGTAATATGTTTCAAATCTGTTTTCGTTACTTTAACCAAATAGAGAGCTTCCTACTTTTGGAAATGTGTGCTCCAACCTTACAAGTTCTGTTCAATTCAGTCACAACTCCTGGTGTGAAGCACAAAGAGCCCAGGGCTCGTCAACTTTCTTTATTTTTCATATTCATATAGTTGCACTTTTAAGTGATTGACATGGAACTGCAAATAGCAGCCCCAGAAATAGATGAAATGTGTGTAATATGCAGTCATGTCCTCAAGTCAAAAACTACTGATAGTTGGAGTATTTCCAATTGGTTAATACCTCTGCTAAAGTAACATGGACACCATGCTGATAATCAGTATCAATAATATTGAAGTATTCACTGTTTAATATTCTACAAAACTCCTTCTGAAATTGTAGGAGTTTTTACTCTGCTGTAGTTTTACACCATTATTTGCTGTTTTTTTATGTAACTGTCAGAGTTACGCAGCTCAATTAAGAACCAAAACATTGACTCAGTAGTTGCACATTGGAATCGCACTAACACCAACTAGAAATTACGTTCAATTATGTTAGCTAATGTTTTTCCAAATGGTGCCTTTTGGAATTACAATATTTGAAAAAAAGAAAAAGAAAGCATTATACCACTTTTTTTTTTTTTTCCCCATGCGTAATCTAGGTCAATTCTAGCTAATTTCATTATATATCCAGTGGGAGCATAGGTTCAAATTCAGTATTCTTTGGAGAGACTCAATCATTCACGTGAGTGCATATAAATCACTTCATGTTTCATTTTATCAATAACCTTCAATGAAACACTACACTTGGGGTTCCATTTCTGAAAATAATCCAGATTCACTGAATCTATAAATGAACTGTGGGAATTTTCCTACACCCTCTGTGAAGTGAATTGTGTATGCATTAGAAATTTTGTTCTATTACACAAAACATCTTTATAAACGGTAGCATGGTGGTGCAGCGGTAGAGTTGTTGCCTCACAGCGCTTGCAGTGCCAGAGACCCGGGATCGATCCCGACTACGGGTGTCATCTGTACGGAGTTTATATGTTCTCCCCGTGACCCTGCGTGGGTTTTCTCCGAGATCTTCAGTTTCCTCCCACACTCCAAAGACTTACAGGTTTGTAGGTTAATTGGCTTGGTGTATGTGTAAAATTGTCCCTAGTGTGTGTAGGACAGGGTTAGTGTGCGGGGATTGCTGGTCGGCGCGGTCTCGGTGGGCTGAAGGGCCTGTTTCCGCACTGTATCTCTAAACTAAACTAAAATACCACACGGAGACTGAAACACCCAAAACTTGTTTCATCAATTTTATTTTCTCTTGTTCCATCTTCAATACAATCGTTTAATAAATCTAGCAACCAAACCTAAACTGTGAAACAAAATTTGAGATGCATTGTGTTAACATTCCAAACAAAATTGCCACTTCCTCCTAAAGTAAAGTGATACATCTGAGCTAAATAACAATCATGTTGTTGCTTGCTACATGGGGCAATTATTTTCACAACTTATTGAATGAATTTGGCAGCATTTTTTGATTGGAATGTAGCTGTGAGAAGAAATATATTCACTGCAGCACACTATCATGAAATAAGCAAAGCTCAGAATAAACCTGTACCCTGAATTTATGGTCAGTTTTTTTTCCCCCTCCAATATGTTAGATATTTGTTCAGCGTGCAAGGAAGTGGGTGGCCCATGATGAAGAATATTGCAGCATATCTATGTTACAAATAATATTTGTGAAAATGTGAATAACATTAGATTAAGCGTATGTTTACACTTGTGACAGTAAAATGTAGAAGGGAAAAACAGTTTGATTTCTTTACCTCACTTTGATTTTGTGGCTGTCATCATTTGCACATTCTCATTCTTCAGCAAAATGAACTCACTGTCTGCTGCAAGTCTGTTATTTACCAGCTGTCGTGCTGAATTATCCATTTAAGTAAATACAGAAATGAGTGATTTTGGTTTGCGCCACTGAGCAAATTTAAGACGCCTACAAAATCAAACTATCAAAATTACATTGCACACCATGTGGTCTGGTAACAGATGTGATGGGTCCATTTTCACATCTGTCACTTCAGCCAACACGACAGATGAAAGGGGAAAAAAACACAGCTAAATATGGGTTCCTTAATTCATAATGCATAAGAAAATTAGAATCAGAGTATGCTTATGTTTAATTTTGACTGAAGTTTCTGCAAACTTCAAAAATAGAAAATGCATTCAAATCCTTCATTAACATGGTTTTAAAAATAATAAATACATATATTACATATATTACTAAATTAAACTACAACCTGTTTCACTTGGCATCATCTTATTTGAAAAATGATAAATTATCTACAATAGCATTGCAAAATATAAGTAAAAATAAGAGATGGCAATTAGCTTTGCCACACAAACAAGAATGTTTCATGGGTGGGGTCTCGGCACAACAACATCTGACAATCAGGGTGGCACGGTGGCGCAGCGGTAGAGTTGCTGCCTTACAGCACTTGCAGCACTGGAGATCTGGGTTCGATCCTGACTAAGGGTGCCGTCTGTACAGAGTTTGTACGTTCTCCCCGTGACCTGCATGGGTTTTCTCCGAGATCTTCGATTTCCTCCCACACTCCAAAGACGTACAGGTATGAAGGTAAATTGGCTTGGTATAAGTGTAAATTGTCCTTGGTATGTGTGGAACAGTGTTGATGTGTGGGGATCGTTGGTCGGTGCGTACTCGGTGAGCAGAAGGGCCTGTTTCCACGCTGTATCTCTAAACTAAACTATAAAACTAAATCCAGCATCCTGCCGAGAACAAGGACAGACCAGGTGCCAACAGGAACGAGAACAAGGACGGACCCGGCAGCTGACAGGTACGAGAACAAGGACGGACCCGGCAGCCGACAGGAACGAGAACAAGACTGCTGAGAATGAAGATCTGGCAGGCCTGGCAGCCACATGGCCCAGCAGGCCTGGTTCACCATGAAGGGCCCAGTGAGCTCAGAGAGTTGAGGAGGGGGCAGCTGGCCACAATGGGCGCGAGCAGTGGGCCGGTAAGAGAGGGAGCTTCCAAGGCCGGCTGCAGGAGGCGCCCCCAGGACACAAAATGTGGTCGGGTGAGGAGAGGAATGTTGGGTTGTGGGTGCAGCAGCCTGGGGTTTATCTGGGCTGACCTGGATCGGGGACTCTCCAGTACTTCCAACATGTGGACCGCACTTTGGATTTTCGCTTTGTAAACGGCACCAAAATATGGCGACTGTGCATTTGTGGGTCGTGCAAAAGAATTTCGCTGTGTTGTGTATACGTGACAATAAAGAACCGCTGAACCATTGACGTCTACTTGCCATTCAGAGCTCAAGGATATAGATGGGCAATAAAACAGGCCCTTCACAACCAGTTAATAGACAATAGACAATAGGTGCAGGAGTAGGCCATTCGGCCCTTTGAGCCATTCAATGTGATCATGGCTGATCGTCCACCATCAGTACCCCGTTTCTGCCCTCTCTCCATACCCCCTGACTCCGCTATCATTAAGAGCTCTCCCTAACTCTCTCTTAATGCAGCCACATTAGACCACAACCACAGGTAGACACAAAAAGCTGCAGGAACTCACATTTCTGGAGAGAAGGAATGGGTGACGTTTCGGGTCGAGACCCTTCTTCACACAGTGAAGGTGCCGATTTCTGGCAGCAGAGCAAGACTGGAGTAATCCAGCCCAAGTGAAAGATCGTGAAAACTAAATTATACATTTTCAAAACGCTCAAAGATAGTTTTAGCTTTCAAAATCTGATTCTGAGTGGAAATAATTGGAATGTTTTTTCCAGTTCATATGGTAGAAGAAATAATAATTATGTTGACAAGAAAACTGTCTCCATGATGAGATTTGTGGCTGAATGATAGCCTGCCATTTCTTCTGATCAATATTTTTTTTCACATGCAGTCATCTGTTTTTCTGTGAAGCAAATAGTTTAAGTTTATAAATAACTGCTGTATTTATTGCATGATTTCAGAAGCATGGCATTTAGTGACGGACTTAAATTAAAAGTGCATTTTGATCTTTTTTTAAAAATCTGTTAAAACCTATTGCTTTTTGAGCATTCTTGACAGCGCCAAACTTGCAGTCATTGTATCTGAAACGGCAAATCAATAAAAGGTGATTTGGCCAATTCTTGTTTAAATTATGAGAACTAATGGGTCGGATTTTATCACTGCAGTGGTCTCACAATTACCTCCATAAAGAAATCTCACCTAACTAGCGAGCCATATCAGGGTTTGACATAATTGGGCCGGTGAGCATCAGTTCAAACACACCACTCAAAATTGCAGAATAAATCTTTTATACACAAAGATCTCTGTCAAATCTGTCATTTTTCTTCATTATTTCTGAATATCCTTTACATTTTTAAAAACGCATTCTACCATATTCTTAACTGACTCATAAGGTCATAAGTGATAGGGGTAGAATTAGGCCATTCGGCTCATCAGGTCTACTCCACCATTCAATCATGACTGATAGATCTCTCCCTCCTAACCCCATTCTCCTGCCTTATCCCCATAACTTATGACACTCATGGTATGGTATGGTAGTTTATTGGTCACATGTACCGCGGTACAGTGAAATTCATTTTTGTACACAGTTCAGTACAAGTATCACGACACATAAGCACTTAGATAAATATTAGATAAGCATCTCAGATACAGCACAAGCTTATAGCAGTAGTACACTGAGACAGTATTCAGAGTCTCCAGTTTGGTGCCATTTTCAAGTCCCAGTTGTTGTAAGTGCAGGGATCTTAACTTGACCATGAAGGCTCATTGTCCTGGCGGCGTTGCAATGTCGGCCTGGCCAGGCGTAGCCGTTGTTGTCCTCCGCCGCTGCTCTACCACTGTAGGCCGCGTCAAGTCCATGCCATCTGCCATTCCTTGTTTCCTCATTTCAGCTGGTGCAGATTGTATGAAGAAATTATTTGGCCAATTCTAGCTGGTTCGCGTTATTCTATTGTTATCCCATTGGACTCCAGTGAGGGAATACTGCAGTCAAGCATAGCAGCTATGTCAAGAACAGGAATCCATCTTGACTTGCCTGGTCTGTGCTAAATGACCCGATGTTTCCGAGCACATGTCCAGCAACATTCGGCTGCACGCAGGGTAAAACAGCCCAATTTACCGGCACCTCATCCACCACTTTGTCTCCACTCTTTTCAGAACTAGTACACAATGAGATCCGTTTGTTCCATTCACAAAATGCACCATATCAAGAATTTCTGGACAATTTCTGGAGAACCTGCAAACTCTGCTACCCGGTAAGGTAATGACAATAATTGCACAGGGCAACCGCCATCTGCATGTTTATATCCTGGTCACACTTTAATCCGATTTAAAAATATGCTTGTTTTTCTCTCTTGTTGCCGGGCCAAAATGTGCAACTACAGTGACAATAAAGTATCACTCATTCATTCATTCATTATCATTATCATAGACAACATTGAGGTCAACAACATGCTCCTCCTCACTTCACAAGAACAATTACAAATGACAATAAATGCTGTCCTATCAATAATATCACATCATGAATAAAGAAAAGAGAAACAATATTGCCTATTACACCAAAGTTGCTTTATGTCCCTTTTGTTACAGATATTTCAGTGTCTCCTTGAACACAAATCATGAACACATGACTAAAGCAAATCGCCATACTTAATCATAGTTATGCTTCATCTGATGGTAAGATGGTAGGCTGGGTGGAAGGTGTATTACACCATCAAACATCTTCTCATTTGTTCTTTCTTCCCAATCAACCACCAATCCCACTGCATCTTAAAATATCTTTGTCATAAATTCATAGGTGATAGGTGTAGAATTAGGCCATTCGGCCCATCAAGTCTACTCCGCCATTCAATCATGGCTGATCTATACCTTCATCATAACCCCATTCTCCTGCCTTCTTCCCAACTTTAACTTCGCCCAGTTCTGCCGAAAAATCACGATTGATAGAAATTTATGAGGTGAAGGATTGGAGTGTTTGCATGGGCCAACCTATGAGGCAACTGGTGTACTAGTTGGAGGTGGATTTTTGAGGATTTCTTTGCTGAGCTTTATCACAACTCTGAGATGACAAAGCTTTGCCTGTTCCTTAAATGGGCAGCCCCTTATTTTTAAATTGTACTCCCAGATCCTCTCACAAGTGGAGCCATCTTTTCCACACCCACCTTTACAATCCTCCTCACATTCATATACATTTCAATGGTCACATATCGCAACCATTAAATCAAGAGAACACCACATAATAACCAAAAATGCCTCATTTGGTGAAATCATAAGCATTCAAACCCATCAGTATTGGACGTGCCCATTGGGCTGGCATGGCCACTCATATTTCTCAACATTATGTTCACATGCCAGATCTTGCATTGCATCCATTAAAGTCGTCCTCACTTTTATGCTTTGTGAATTACTTAGACAGCCTCCATGTGTCCGACATGCAGAGAATCTCCCTATTCCACTCCATCTGTACAATATCATGAGAGGAATAGATGGGGTAGACGCAGAGTCTATTGCAGAGAGTAGGAGAATTGGAACTAGAGGTCATAGGTTTAAGGCGAGGAGAAAGATTTAATAGGAACATGAAGGGTAATCTTTTCACACAAAGGGTTGTGGGTGTATGGAATGAGGTGCTGGAGGAGGTACTTGAGGCAAGTACTGTAGCAACATTTAAGAACCATTTAGACAGGTACATGGATAGGACATTTAGAGGAATATGGGCCAAACGCAGGCAGGTGGAACTAGTGTAGATGGAATATGTTTGTTGGTGTGGGCAAGTTGGGTCGAAGCAATCTCTTTCCACACTGAATGACTCTGCCTTAATGTCAACGTACCCAGAACTATTTCTGAAATTTGTAATGCCACCCTCTCTCTTGCCCCAAAAGGTTTTGACTGGTTCTGTGACTTTTGCTGTGGATCCCGCCTGGAGTCAGGAACTGGATGTTCAGGAAATGTTCCTTGTTGCTTGAGCTCCCTTTTCGACTGACTTGTTGAAATGAACATGGTAGACCGAACTGACAGCCCAACATGACCAAATCAAGAGAACTCCCTTAGAGCGACTTGTTAATAAAAATTGTTCCACATGAAGAAACATTAGTGTGCTTGGTGAAAATTGGACGGTAAAATAATGATTATGGTTTTGTGTTTTCTGGGTTAAACTTGGACTTATAATTGCATGTTTGGAATTAGAACACGTCCACCTGCACTATTCATTTACTTCCCCTATTACCTCAGCATAAAAATCCCAATGACCCGAGGTGCTCCATGCTCAAAATTGATGGATTTGAGTGCTCACTATTTCACTAAATTTAGTATTTTTGGTTATTGCGTGTTGTTCTCTTGATTTATTGATCATGACATATGGCCATCGGAATGAACATGGGGCCTTGACAAGGTGAGTGGGGAGAGAATGGGGTTTCTTATACGAGAAAGAGGGCGGCACAGTTGCACAGCGATAGAGTTGTTGCTTTACAGTGCTTATAGTGGCAGAGACCCGGGTTCGATCCTGGCTAAGGGTGCTTGTCTGTACGGAGTTTGTACGTTCTCCCCGTGACCTGCGCGAATTTTCTCCGAGAACTTGGGTTTCCTCCCATACTCCAAAGGCATACAGGTTTGTAGGTTAATTGGCTTGGTATGAATGTAAAAACGTCCCTATTTAGGATAGTGTTAATGTGTGGGGATCACTGGTTGGCACAGACTCGGTGGGCCAAAAGGGCATGTTTCCGCACTATAATAATAAAACTAAACGAAATTTTGCTCTAAATTAAACTAAACTAAACCTAGAAATAAGGATCAATATTTAAAAATAAGTTACCCATAAGGTAGAAAATGGCCAGGATTTTGCTCCCAGTTTGTTCGGTATCCTTGAAACCTCTTGCTTCTACCCCACCTCTGAAGATGATTTTTGAGTATTTTAAGGAAGAGGCAAATAGATTCTTGATATGCAAGGGATATAAAGGGCCTGTCCCAGTTAGGCGATTTTAAGGCGATTGCCAGCGACTAGGCTGTCGCCGAACGTTGTCGAGGGCATGATCGTGAGGAGTCTTCAATGAATGGTAGATTTCGGCGAGTCGCGAAAAAATGTACCTGCTAGAAATTTCCCGGCGACAGCTGGCTTGTCGCCAGGTATCGTAGCTTATTGCGGGCGCTGTCGCATGCTGTCCCCAGGTTTGCTAGGTTGTCACAGATGCACGTAATATTAAATTAAGAAAAGGCATTTGAAAATACCAGAAGATAGTTTTGTTTAATTTATTTATTTACCGTCAGGACATTTGACAGGTAGATTGGCGACGACAGTTTGACGGTCAGGTAAGCATGGGAACTTGTATCGGCCTGACTCGGCATTGTCGTGGTCATTGATGTGGGGTAATAGAAAATTTCGGTGATCTGCTACGATCTGCAGTCGCCTTAAAAATCGCATAACTGGGACAGGCCCTTAAGCAGGGCCGTCTTAACGCATGGGCCTGCTGGGCACTTGCCCGGGGCCCCACGAGCATAGGGGCCCCATGCTGATCTGTGTATGTTAAGTGACTTGCATTAAATAAATACTACTTTAAAAATGTAGGTTCAAAAAGTGCTTTTTTCGCAACATTTTCGGTCCCTAAGTGCTTCTCACAGCGATCTGTAAGTGCTTTTCACAACAATGTAGCACCCTAAGTCCATCGCTAAGTGCTTTTCGGTAAGTGCTTTTCGCCGGCACGACAGGGGGGGGGGGCTGGTAGGGAAAGGGGGATGGGGGAGAGTAACGGTAGGGGCCCCAGTACACTGCTTTGCCCGGAGGCCCATAATACTGTAAAAACAGCCCTGCCCTTAAGATTACCAAAGGCAGGCAGGATTGTGGAGTTGAGGCTATAACAAGACCAGCAATGATAACATGAAGAGGCAGAGAAGACTTGAGGATCTATCCCTCTTCCCAATTCAAATGTTTGTATCTAAATGAAAAATTTGCAGGTTCTCGACTGAAATAAACCTCATTTGATACATTGCAGCTCAGAACAGAGATGCTCCAAAAGATGCACATTAATGCACAAGTAATTGATAATTTTATGACAAATTACATGGATCATTATGCTGAATGGTTTTTGCAAAGCGGAACAATTTTATTCCTATAACAGCAATGAATGAATGTAACAGCTTAACCTTGTTTGGTGTCATGGTCCATGGCTTTATTCTTCCCTATTGTTATCACTGCTTTCAGCAGTTTGACACATCCACCTCTCAATGCCCTTCATTTCTGGTCTCCTGCACATCCCCCATGCTTTTCGTTTCATTATGGGAAGTTATGCATTTAACTTCCTAGCTTCCCTCTCTCCCCTGCTTCTCTACCCCTCATTCAGTGCACCTCCCGATTCCTTTTAATCTTCAAATGACTCTTTCAGGGCCCTCTTGGCAATCTCCAATACTTCTGTTATGTGAATGCTCTGCTACTCTGACTGGAAGGTCAACAGTTGTACGGAGCTGGGATGCCAGAGGATTTCCTTTTTCTCCCAATTGTTGGTCAACCTGAAAGGAAAAATTGACCATCTTGGTACATCCCTTTGAGTCACATCAATAGAAAAAGTAACAGAGCTATTTTTTTATTTTAAATAGTGAGATGGAAAATATTGAAACTCAAAGGGATCTGGGCATCCTTGTACATAAGTCACTGGATGCTAGCACATGCATGTCGCAGACAATTAGGAAGGCAAAAGCTTTGTAGTTACATGCATGATTATGATGTTGTTAGCTGGAACATCAAGGTTAGCATTAAATTGGCATCACTCTGCAGCTAAAACTGCATCCTTGCAACACATATCCTACCCAATATGATGAATGCTCCAAGTCAAGCTAAGAAAAGTGTGCTGCTGGTTAATATAAGAAAATAACTGCAGATGCTGGTACAAATCGAAGGTATTTATTCACAAAGTGCTGGAGTAACTCAGCAGGTCGGGCAGCATCTCGGGAGAGAAGGAATGGGTGACGTTTCGGGTCGAGACCCTTCTTCTGAAGGGTCTCGACCCGAAACGTCACCCATTCCTTCTCTCCCGAGATGCTGCCCGACCTGCTGAGTTACTCCAGCACTTTGTGAATAAATACCTTCGTGCTGCTGGTTAAACTTGGAAGCAAAATGACACTGAGTGCACAAGGAATAAAAATGGCAGTGCACAGATTCAAAATGCGGTGAATTAAGTCATAGGATTTATGAAGCAGCAAACAATTGGGAGATGTACAACTCTAAGGCAAACATGCGGCTGAAAATTAAAAGTATCATCGCGACAAAGTACTAGCAGTCAGTTAAAAATACAATAAATTCGATCATTGTTTCTAATGTCAGTGAATTGAGCCTCTGAAGCTTGGAAGCAACTTGAGTATTATGACTGCAATGACATAAAGTGTTTTTGTTCAAATCACCAGTTTCTGAAGCATCTTTTATTTAATCAAATGAAAAGCTCTTTCGTTACTTTGTGCCATTAGGGAATATTCCTGTTAATTATAATTGCAAGCTTTGATCAGCTCGTTAAACAATTAAGAATCTCCCAAGGGTTTTTCCAAGTAGAATTATTTATGATGCTCGATTTAGATGTGACTTAAATGCTACAAGATTTCCAACTGAGCAAAATTCACCACAGGCATCATACAATGCAGAGCCTACAATTTTCTTCATGTTATGACTGATATGTTCTTTATCTTGTCACTGTTGGATCCCTCTTGAAGTCTAGTGCAGCTCTAACATCATATTTCTCATCACTTCCAACGCTAAAGCTACCATCACAACTTTGAACTTTGCCACTGCTCAATCATTATTTCTCTTTATTTCAGATTTCTAACGTCAGCAAGTTTTCAATTTTCATCTATCTCACTTAATTTTGCGCTATCTTCAAGGAATAGGTGTTCAACTTGTTTCTACCATTGGAGACCTCATTATGGAATAGAATTCAGCGTTATTTGTTAGGATTTTTTCCCTTCATTTATTAAATCACTTGCCACAACATTAAAGCTGTGTTTTAGCCCATCCATTTAGGAGAAAATTAATGATCTATCTAGTTGTCTGCTGAACAAACCTACCGCTGGAATTACAGCATTTACATTTTACTAACAAGGTCATATTTATTGTACAACTGCACTGAATGATGTGAACAGTTAATATTACACATCTAATTATTCAGCATAATATGACTAATTCATATAAATGATAATTTGAAGAAGCTTTTAAAGTATCACTCAGGGAAAGGTACAAATACAAGTTTTGTAACTTGATGACTGGTTAATTTTAGTTAGTTTAGTTTAGAGATACATCCCCTTCGGCCCACGAAATCTGCACCGACCAATGATCCCCGCACATTAACACACACTAGGGACAATTTGTACTTATACCAAGCCAATTAATCTACAAAGCTGTACATCTTTGGAATGTGGGAGAAAACTGAAGATCTCGGAGAAAACCCACGCAGGTCACGGGGAGAACGTACAAACTCTGTACAGAGAGCACCTGTAGCCAAGATCGAAACCGGGTCTCGGGCGCCATAAGACAGCAACTCTACCGCTGCGCCATCGTGCCGCACACAATTTATTTGGTGTTATTTAATGTTACCCTAAAGTAAGCTGTTAAATATTGGTATGTGTATGATGGCTGGGTCACATTCTTTGCACTGCTGTGGTGTTCGGGATCCTGGCACTCCCAGTTATTATTTGGCTTTTATTTCTGTTGCGTGGTTCTCAGTAAACGAGGCTGCCTCAAGTTTGGCAAATGGAAAGGCAGCTACCCAGCTTGTCCACCCACTTTTCTCCCAACTTCCTCTAGTTCTCTTCCCCTCCTATGTCTACTCATCATTCACCCCTCCCTACTCCAGGTCCCTAAGTTTTCTCTCCTTGCCCCGTTCCTTTCAACCCACAATTTTTTCCACATATTGGGGGCGTAATGGTGGTGCAGTGGGTGAGTTGCTGCCTTACCTCGACAGAGACCTGGGTTCAATCCTGACTGCGGGAGCTGTATGTACGGAGTTTGTCCGTTCTCCCCGTGACCGTGTGCATTCTCTCCAGGTGCTCCGGTTTCCTCCCACATTCTAAAGATGTTCAGATTTGTAAGTCAATTGGCTTTGGTAAGGATTTGTAAATTGGTGTGGTGTGATCACTGGTCGGCGCGGACTCGGTGAGCTGAAGGGCCTGCTTCCACGCTGTATCTGTACACTAAACAATCTGTGTCAGTTGTTGACAGACGTGGCTGTGCCAGCTATTCTTAGATTCTATTACAAACCATTCTTAACCAATAATTACACGAGCATCGTGAAAGCCGGAACACCCTACAGCAGCTCGCCAAAAGAGGTGCTCATACCATTCAGGGTGCAAATGGAGAAAGGACTGAATTATGCAATGGGACAAACATACCTGATAAACTCTCCATCTTAAAACTAATATGATTAAAAAAAACTATTCTACAATCCCTTTTGAGCATTATAAATGAATCAAGGATTTGATGGCAAGCTTCATCTTAATGGAGGGCAGAGGACAATCCAAGCTTCGTCCACAAAAAGGGCAGAGTAAATCCAAGCTTTTTTTCCCCTCGGCAATCCAATTTAAAGGTCTCTAGTGGCATAACCTAATTGAAAAGCTAAACAATGTTTTCTATCCAGTTGTTTTTGTTACAATCTTGCAAACATGAGATTGTTGCCACATTTACGCATGCTGGCAGGATGATCTTTCGTTTTTCTTATGTTTCGGTGGAAAATAATTCACTTTGCCAAGACTTTGTTGTAACAACACTAATCCGGCTTGGATAACTGCTGCCAAGCTCTACCCTGGACCCCTTTCACAAAGAATATGTAAAATCATTACATTCACTAGAATTTAATGACCACCATTATATAAGCGTAGACAGATGTCAAGCAATAACATTAGGACCATTTTACTTTATTAATAATGGAGAGCGTTTCACTGGGGATCTTGTTATGGAAGATAAAGGCTGAGATCGTGTTTGTTGTTGGCTGGGAGCTTTGCCACCGAAGAGATTTTGAAAACACAATTGATCAAACAGGGAAGAAGCTGGCCAGCAAAACCGGAAGGTTGTGGATTTCTGCTGTGCATCCCTGAAAACTAGATTTGCTTCCCCACAATATAGCACACCATCCACAAGGGACATTGCAAGCAGACTGCCCTGCTCAAATAAACGGCACCAACGTTTGCTCATTCCATTCAAATTGTCAATAGATGATTCACCACCTTCCTGAGAGTCACCACCTTCCTGTTGGCAACAGTTCAGCATCTCTATCCAATATTTGCAATCAACTCCATAAATTAGCATTGCAGCAAGGTTTTGCTGCTAAACTGAAAGGTCAATGGTTTTCTATTTCATCGCTGAGGCGGTAAAGTAGAAGAACTTATTCCTTGTTTGATATAAATGTACCCAATTTTTACGCTAGTTGATTTAATAAAAATAAAACAAATGAAAGATGACGAACCAATTTGTAAACCACTGTTCAAGTCAAAACAGCCAGAAATCTACTGATAGGGTACAAGAAGATTGTTTCAGGTCATTATGTATCCATGCACCTGCTGCCTTTATGTTTCTAGGTTATGAGTTTCTAATGGCCAAAGCAAGAAACTGCAGTGCATGTTGTTATTGGAATATAGTACAGCGATGATGAACAGCAGTGGGGTAAGTAAATGACAAAGGCGTTGAATAGGTTGCCATTAAAGCAGGCCGCTTTGTCTTATGCATAGTTCTCACATGATCTTGCTGTCATAAGGTATCACAAAATGTTGGAGTAACTCAGCAGGTCAGGCAGCATCTAGGAGAGAGGGAATGGGTGACGTTTCGGGTCGAGACCCTTCTTCAGACTGTTGTCAGGGGGGTGGGACAAAGAAAGGATGTAGGTGGAGACAGGAAGACAGTGGGAGAACTGGGAAGGGGGAGGGGAAGAGAGGGACAGAGGAACTATCTAAAGTTGGAGAAGTCAATGTTCATACCGCTGGGCTGTAAGCTGCCCAAGCGAAATATGAGATGCTGTTCCTCCAATTTCCGGTGGGCCTCACTATGGCACTGGAGGAGGCCCATGACAGAAAGGTATCAGTATTGGTCTATTGTTGTCACGTGTACCAAGCGACAGCGAAAAGCTTTGTTTGCAAGTTGTGCTGTCAATTTACACGATAAGCAAGTACAATCAAGCCACGCACATGTACAAAAAGGAGAAAAATAACAAAGTGCAGAATATAGTTTTACGGAGTTGTAGTGTTACCATTGCAAGGACTGCAATGAGGTAGGTTCAGAGAACGGGACGGAAACCATAGCTTATAAAAGGACCCTGTGGCGCAGTGGTAGAGTTGTTGTGTTATAGTGCCAGAGACCCAGGTTCGATCCCGACTACGGATGCTGTCTGTATTGAGTTTGTACGTTCTCCCCATGATCTGCATATGTTTTCTCCTGGAGCTCCGGTTTCCTCCCACATTTCAGACATACAAAATTGTAAATTGTCCCTAGTGTGTGTAGGATAGTGTTAGTATGCAGGAATCGCTGGTCGACATGGGACGAAGGGTCTGTTCCTGCACTGTATCTCTAAACTAAACTATTAGAAGTTCATGTCCATTTTATATTTATATTTTCTAAATGTCTTGATATCACATCTCACAGATCCCAACTGCCAGTGTGGACTACTCTTATTTTTAAACCTTCTATTCAATAATAGGTTCACATTTGCTATTCACCGATCTGAAGGTAATAGAATTTGAGGCCATAAACCACAAGACCCATTCAAAATGCTGCAAAATAGATCATTAGGTTTATCTGTTCTCAGGCTCATTAACTTTTCTGGTAGGTTTTTCCAACAAATAATAATTACTTTCCCTTCCTCATTCGCACTGGACCCCAGACACAAAGTACTTGTTTAAATCCCTCTCCCTATTTATTCCACATTATCATCTCCCATTTTGTGACTCTAAAGAAACAATATTTGCCCTAAATCTTTTCCTTTTCACAAAAGCTCTTAGACAGTTCGAGGGTTCTCGTATTCTCCCTATTTTTTTTTCTCAATTTTTATTAAACTCTTTATTAAATTCTAAAATGTTCCCAATCCTTAGGCTTATTACACTTATTCTGGCCATTTGTAAGCATATTCCTTAGATTTAATACTACCTTCTCTTTCTCCTGTAATCCATGGGTAGATCACTTTTCATCTTTCAAAGGCAATAGATAGACAGATAGAAATAAAAGTTGCAAATAATGAACTATTATGACTTTAAATGCCAACCATTGCCTTCTCACTGTTCATTTTATACTATAGAAACATAGAAAATAGGTGCAGGAGTAGGCCATTCGGCCCTTCGAGCCTGCACCGCTATTCAATATGATCATGGCTGATCATCCAACTCAGTATCCCATAGCTGCCTTCTCTCCATACCCCCTGATCCCTTTAGCCACAAGGGCCACATCTAACTCCCTCTTAAATATAGCCAATGAACTGGCCTCAACTACCCTCTGTGGCAGAGAATTCCACAGATTTACCACTCTCTGTGTGAAAAAAAACGTTCTCATCTCGGTCCTAAAAGACTTCCCCCTTATCCTTAAACTGTGACCCCTCGTTCTGGACTTCCCCAACATCGGGAACAATCTTCCTGCATCTAGCCTGTCCAACCCCTTAAGAATTTTGTAAGTTTCTATAAGATCCCCCCTCAATCTTCTAAATTCCAGCGAGTACAAGCCGAGTCTATCCAGTCTTTCTTCATATGAAAGTCCTGCCATCCCAGGAATCAATCTGGTGAACCTTCTCTGTACTCCCTCTATGGCAAGTACAGTATTAACTGTAGTTTCTGAATATCCCACCACAGCCCACCTGTCCCTTGTACATTCATGGTTTCTTGCAGATAGATTGAAGACTCGGGTTTCACATTTGATTTGATCAGATATGATCAGCCATGATCACAATATGATCACCCATGATCACAATGAATGGCGGTGCTGGCTCGAAGGGCCAAATGGCCTCCTCCTGCATCTATTTTCTATGTTTCGATGTTTCTATTACATCATTCTCAAACCTAAAAGCTCCATCATTCTACAGTCACTCTTTCTCCAGGGTCTCTTTATGGCGAGGCTATTAATTAAACCTTCCTAGTTGCAAAGTACAAGATTTGAAATAATTTTTTCCTTGCTGGTTCCGTCGTAGACTGCTCAGGAAATCCCTCTTGTAATCATCCTAGGAATCCATTCTTGTCATTATGTGTCTAGTATATAAGTAAACTGGAATCCCCCGTTGTTACTGTATTGCTCCTTTTACATGAATCTCTAGTTCCATTATTTTTATAATATACACAACTTGACAGGTCCGTATGATTTAGAGGTCTCTCCCACTCACCTGTTCTATATCCTGTGCTTTCTCAGCTCCACCCAAACAGATTCATGTTCAGCCAATCCCTTTCACACTACTGATGATACCCTTTATTAACTGTGGCAATCCACTTCCATTTGCCTGTCCTTCCTGAATATCAAACACTCTGGAATCATTAGTTCTCAGTTTTTGTCACTCTGCAGCCTATTCGCTGGAATGGCAATGACCAATTCCCCCATCGATGGGTTTTGAATTAATATAGTGACGGTCCTCTGGGCAAAGCTCACTCTCAGTTTACTCTCCCTTTCCCTCTGCGTGGAGAAATTTCTCTGCATCTTAGGTCTGGACAGCCTACCCATTACACGCAAATTATGCCCCTGGTTCCCTGTACTCTTCAATGGCGGAAAACATTCTCCCCGCATCGAACCTAACAAGCCATTTAAAAACCTCGTAAGCTTTGATAAGATCTTTCATTCTTCATCAAGAACAGCCCAAAGCTACTCAATCTCTCTTCATGGCAATCCTTCATTCAGAACCAGTATGGCAAATCATTGTGGAACTCCCTTTTCACCAGGTATATCCTTTCTTGGACAAGGAGACCTGGGTGACATGGTGGCGCAGCGATAGAGTTGCCGCCTTACAAAGCCAGAGACACGGGTTCAATCCTGACCACGGGCGATGTCTGTACGGAGTTTGTGCATTTGTGGGTTTTCTCCAGGGGCTCTGGTTTCCTCCCACAATCCAACGATTTGCAGATTTGTAGGTTAATTGGCTTCTGTAAATTGTCCCTTGTGTGTAGGATAGAACTAGAGTATTGGTGATCGTTGGTTGACACAGACTCGGTGGACCGAAGAGCCTTTTCCGCACTGTATCTCTAAACTCTAAACTGCACAATGACAATAGCAAGAAGCTTCCATATCCTGTATTCAGATCATGTTCAGAAGAAATGCTAACATTCTGTTTGATAATTGCATGTTGGCCTTCACTAATCTGTGGTCAAGTACACACAGGTTCCCTCTGAACAGCAACCGCACTCATCACTCATTGAACAAATACTCTGCAAAGTAAATAGCTTCACATTTTTGTTATGTGATACATCCTCGGTCAGGTCACAATCACATTCTGCACAACTCCCACAAGATAACTTGATACCAAACGCTCACAGCAACCTCTTTATGCTGGCTCCCTCCCCTCAACACTCTCAGTCCTGATGCAGAGTCTCAAACTGAAATGTTGACTGGCCCTTTGGCTTCATTTATGCTGCTTGACCAGCACTTCAAAGAAAGAAATGGTCAGTATTCCCAGTGCGACAGCAAAGGAGGAAATAACTATTGACAAAGAAAGTGAACCAGTGAATTGCCACAAGTCCTTTGACTGTACCACACTGCAGTGGGTGTTGAAGCATGGCACTGGCCAATTTACTGCAATTACTGTACACTTTTCTCGTCCTCTTCATCTGAGTGAATGCAACCCCTCTGTGTTCAGGGATGTTATGAGGCTTGCAGTACAAGTGTATCCTGGACGTTCCTAACAGTGAAATTCTAATATAATACAAAGTAAATGAAGTTTATATGTTAATTACAGTGGCGATGCAACAGATACTCAATAGAAATGATTATGAGAAGGAACATTGTGTGGGGAGGAATTGCAGATGCTTGTTTACACTGAAGATAGACACAAAATGCTGGAATAACTCAGTGGGACAGGCAGCATCTCTGGAGAGATGGAATGGGTGACGTTTCGGGTTGAGAACCTTCTTCAGACCCTTCTTCACCCATTCCTTCTCTCCAGAGATGCTGCCTGTCCTGCTGAGTTACTCCAGCGTTTTGTGTCTAACATGAGAAAGAACATTACTCTCCTTTCTTTTCATTCATGCCTTGTAGTTCCTGACAATGTATAACGTTGTGAAATCTGTTCTGTCAGGCATCTCCATCCTCCCCCACCTGTGGAAGAGTCTGCACTTCCCACATTGGCCTCTTCAGTCACATCAAGACCCACAAAACTGCTATGGAATCAGGTTATCCAAATCCCAAGGGACTGCCAAAGGAGAAGCATTTGTTTGCATTCCAATTAGATTTATTTTGGTTTAATACACTTTTCTTTTAAAATGGATTGAAGATTTACGAATTCTCTCATTTCACCATGATATGTTTTGAGTCTAACGTGATGGCCAAGTGACCCCTCTATGTATTTTATCAATCATCTTATGTTACAATATTTGATGCAATACCACAGTTTATATGCCTAGTTAATCTTGTCTTTGTTCTTAAAAAAATGTGAATTATCACATCAAAGTAATCTTAACACACAGAGGGATATGCCATTAAAGCTAGTTTAAAAAAGCATGATCACGAGGATCCAACAATACAAAGAACACAAATATAAAATCTGTGTACCCATTCAGATGTCTGCACTAACTGATTGGGTCTTCCAAAAATACAAGTTGCTAAACATTTCATGTTCTGTTACATCACTAATAAAATGGTTATCAGATGTGCTGTTTCATTGTGCCTATTCTTGATCTTGTACGCTGAAGGAAGAGAAAGCTGGCTGATCAGAAGGCACTGCAGCGTACGTGTCAGAAAAAGGGCAGCTTTGATATTTTAACTGGCTTTAATCTAGCATTGAACAAAAGAGTTAACAAGAAATGTGGCTTTGAAATTAGATATTTGTTCCACGGCAATGGAGGCAGACATGCAATTTAAGGAACTTAACAAGAATTTACAGCTGGGAAAATTTAATCCCAGGGCAACGATAGTTACGATGAATTCAGTTCATTAATTTCATTCATTTAAAGAAAATTTGATGCTGCAAAGCATTACACCAATATATTATCAGGTCTCCAGGGATGATTGCAACTAATGAGCAAGTCAAAGGCCTTGCGTGCCAGAAACATGGGAAGCTTTTATACACAGCTTAAATTTTAACATTTGTAAGACACTTGACATTTTGCTTAACCATTTCAGTCTAACGGCAACCTCAGGTAATCTGCATTGCATCTCAATCCCTTCACCATCTAGATAGGTGTTCATTAATGTATATGTAATTGATAATATCAGAGGTATCACAAAATGCTGGAGTAAATCAGCGGGTCAGGCAGCATCTCAGGAGAGAAGGAATGGGTTTATTCACAAAATGCTGGAGTAACTCAGCGGGTCAGGCAGCATCTCAGGGGAGAAGGAATGGGTAACGTTTCGAGAAGCCTTGTTGTCTTTTACATGGGGCAAAATTTCACACTTACCTCTGCATGGTACATTCCGCACATCAGAACAACACAGTATATCTGTAATGTTATAAGAAGATAACTGTAGATGCTGGTACAAATCGAAGGTATTTATTCACAAAATGCTGGAGTAACTCAGCAGGTCAGGCAGCATCTCAGGAGAGAAGGAATGGGTGACGTTTCGGGTCGAGACCCTTCTTCAGACTGATGTTAATCTTGTTTGGATTTGTTCAATTAAAGATTTAATTTGGAGTTTAAGATAAGGAGTCCAAAAGAGCACATTAATATTACTGGGTGGTCTGATCGGTGTGCCAATATTTGCAGGGATTTCACAGAGAAATTAGAAATTGTTGTACCCGATGTGTTCATCACACTGATTTTTCTTTTGGTTGTCCACCGTGACAACATTGCAGCTAACCCCTAGAGTGGAAATAAACAGATAACTTCCCTGACAATTAAGTTTACTCCCTGCACTGTTGTAAGTGACCAGAAATTATGCTATGCTAAATAATTCCCGACGCTTTCTTTCTGGAATTTTTCTGAAAAATGTTCATGTTCATAAGTTATAGGAGCAGAATTAGGACATTTTGCCCAAAGTCTACTCCACCATTCAATCACGGCTGATCTATCTTTCCTTCTCAACCCCTTTTCTGCTGCCTTCTCCCCTTAACACCCGAAACCCATACTAATCAAGAATCTATCAATCTCTGCCTTAAAAATATCAATTGAC
The DNA here is from genome assembly GCF_053455715.1 of Rhinoraja longicauda. Lineage (NCBI taxonomy): Eukaryota > Metazoa > Chordata > Chondrichthyes > Rajiformes > Arhynchobatidae > Rhinoraja > Rhinoraja longicauda. The sequence continues at coordinate 34,044,154 of NC_135969.1, forward strand.
TTGGCCTCCACAGCAATGAATTGAAAAGATTCACCACCCTCTGACTAAAGAAATTCCTCCTCACCTTTCTAAAGGTAAGAAATATCTAAGATCTAAACGTTCTTGGTTTATTGTAATAATTGTTGGTAGTTTTTTCATCCTCTGCGCATTAGACTTTGTTTGATGTGCAATTAACTGCTTGCTTCAGTCACATGCTCTTTCTTACCTCAAACATATCACCTGACATGTGGTTGTCCATTAATTTGTCAGTCTTTTGTCTATTCTTGGGATATAGGTGTCACTGTCAAGATTGATATTACTGACTTATTGTTAGGTATCAGAATACTTCATAGTGTGTAAGGTTGAGAATTTGGCAAGTGTGGGAATTTGGTACAGAGAGGAATGAGGTGAGAGTTGACCCCGTTTATAAGATGGTGTCTCAGGTTTTCATGCTTTGTGCAAATTAGTAATAGGACCAGATTAAAAATTAGATATAAATAATGCAGCAAAGATTCAACAATGTTGTGCGGTTGAACTGCAATACGAGACTATTTGATTATTCCCAGCAAAGATGATAACAAGAGTTGCTGTTTCTTTTGAATTTCTAGATACCCTGATCAAAAGCTGGTGTGCAAGTCAGAAAGGCTACGAAATAGAAGGTAGGGCAAGAGTAGTTGGACTACTTACTTTTACACCATCAAGAGAGAGTTAGATAGAGCTCTTAATGATATCGGAGTCAGGGAGAATGGGGAGAGGGCAGGAACGGGGTACTGATTGTGAATGATCAGCCATGATCACATTGAATGGCAGTGCTGGCTCGAAGGGCCGAAGGGCCGAATGGCCTACTCCTGCGTCTATTGTTTATAAAAGTGGTATATGATCAAAAGAAAGTAGGTCTGACCAAGCATGTTTGAAATGTTGTGATCTAGATGAGATAAATAAGAATAATTTTCATAAACTGATTTGAAAGATCAGATTGAACTGAACACATCTGCAAGGATCAGGATAAAAATAGTTGACAGCAGGATTTTCACTGTGTCACCTAGGGTCAGGAGACTGTCCAAGAAAGAGCATTAGAACTATCCAGTGGGTGTCAGATGTGCAAACATTGACATTTTTGCCTTCATTTTTCAACAAAACCCAGGTCTTTACGTCTGTGTTCACCAAAGTATTTTAAAAGCGAAAAAAGCAAAGCAGTAAGACCTATTTCATGGTTTAGTTTAGTTTAGAGATACAGCGTGGAAACAGGCCATTTGGCCCACTGAGTCCTCACCGACCAGCGATCGCCGCACTATCTTAAACTTGGGAAAATTAAATATACAATGAGGGGATGTACTGATAAATATTTTCACAAATGGCAACCTTTCTTATCATACTTCACAGATTTGCAGGTTCTGCCAGACTAAGGGCTGGTTTGTTAAATTCTGTTATGTGTAGGTGCACTCTTCATTCTTAATTAGTCAGGGTGGGGTGGGTGGGGTGTGTGACAGACTGTATGGTTGGATTCTTGGGATTTTGCATTACTTTTATTTTATTATTTCCATTTCTTTTATGTTTTTGTATATTCTTGTATTTTTCTTTTGTGTATTATTTGAGTGTTTCCTACTAAAAATATATATATTTTAAAACCACTATCCTACACACACTAGGGACACTTTTACATTCATACCAAGCCTATTAACCCACGAACCCGTACGTCTTTGGAGTGTGGAAGGAAACTGAAGATCTCGGAGAAAACCCACGTGGAGAACGTGCAAGCTCCGTACAGACAGCAGCCGTAGTGGGGATCGAACCCGGGTCTCTGGCACAGTATGCGTTGCACGGCAGCAACTCCACTGCTGCTGTGCCATCCCTAAATGTATTGAGATTATTCATAGAAACCGGACAGAAACAAAAACTGATGTTCTTGAAAGATCGTCTCCCTTTTTCTACTGTAGAAATGGGATGAATTTGTAGAAAAACAAACTGTTTGCACAGCAAGCAAACAGTCACTTTGCTTAGAAAACAAAATCTAAAGAGCAAAAGGAAATAACTTTCACCTGTAAGTGCAGTATAATTTCTCTAGAAAATGCAATGTGGAGGTCCGTTATGTGGAGGTCAATCATGAACACTACCTTGGTCCCCAAACCTGGCTCTGATTAGCTGCAGTCCTGTTACTATAAGCAACCAAAACATAACAGCTGTAGAAAACTAGAGGGGTAAGAGACAAAATAAAGGTAAAAGAATAAGCAAAAGGAAATATAAAAACTGTAACTGAGAGATATAATGAATAATACAAGCTGTAAGTACAAACATGGGAAAACGTTTGGACCAAGACTTCTCTGCATCCATAACATCCACAGCTTCTGCTCACCACCTCGACCACCCCAATATGTTGTTGAAGAGGTGCACTGAATATCAAGGGTAGGTGAATCAATTCTCTCGAAGTGGAAGTGGTCATTGCCTGGAACTTCTTTGTTGAGGATGTTATTTGTCAGCCTACATTGTCCAGGTCTTGATGCAAGCAGTAAAGGACCGCGTCACTGTTTTCAAGAGTTCCCCATGTACAAGCCTCAGAATAACATGTCCAATTATATTTTGGAATCTATATTTTGTATTAAATATAACCCCATTGGCATGGGTCAGGGTTCAATGATCAGATCCAGTCCCTGCTCCATTTTCATTGTCCCTCTGCACCACAAGGAAGTTGAATTTCATACAAAGGCCATTTCCGATTTGTTGCAGAATTGAAAGCTGGAGAATTCCAGAAAGATTTTACGTTTGGCTTTTAAAAGTCTGTGGTTCACCCATTGAACAACCATATGTTTTTATTTTGAAAACATGTGATTTTTCAAAAGCCATTTAAGTGAAGCTTTTACCTTGAAATTAGCCTTGGTACAAAAAGATTACTGAATGGTAGATATTAAGCATGAGAACATGACGTGAAATTGTCAACATTGACAATCACATTATTGGAAAAATGTGGATGAAATCACAAATGAATTAAACAGATACTTATCTGTAAGAAACGAACCGCCAGCATACTCTCAAGGAATGAGAATTAGCCCTATCATGTTTTGCAGGCTGATTTCTGAAACGAGGTTTATATTAATCACCATATTTAAATTAACAGCATAGACTGATTTAAATTGAGATTATTTATGCACAAAATATTTAAATGATAATTAAAAGTATTACAAGATTTACAGTTAAAAACGTCCTTGGCGATACAGACTTTAATATATATCTCTCCCAATACAGGCACATTTTAAGTGCCAATTATGTCATCGTTACTAAGTGATTAAATATTTATACTCCTTGTGATTAACCACACAAATAAATGCACCATACATTGCATCCATTTCATTGGCATTAATAAATGTTTAAATTTATCATCTTTCAATTTGAGAAGCAACTTTACTGGGATAACTCACATGGTTTAAGGATTCAATTCAACTATCACCTTGTTAATGTATGCTGCAACATTATCTTGTTTTCTGCATTTTCCAGTCTTTCATTTCACCCCTTAACTGCTGTACTTTTTTAGCTGGTGAGCCCATGTTTTTTAAATTGTGTTTTTTTTTACATTTCCTCAAATAACTTCTTCAGATTTATCTTTTTGATTAATCTTTTACGGCCTTTCCCATTTTTGTCTCTTTGAGTGTTGCGTACAGTTTTGGTCTCCTAATCTGAGGAAAGACATTCTTGCCATAGAGGGAGTACAGAGAAGGTTCACCAGATTGATTCCTGGGATGGCAGGACTTTCATATGAAGAAAGACTGGATAGACTCGGCTTGTACTCGCTGGAATTTAGAAGATTGAGGGGGGATCTTATAGAAACTTACAAAATTCTTAAGGGGTTGGACAGGCTAGATGCAGAAAGATTGTTCCTGATGTTGGGGAAGTCCAGAACGAGGGGTCACAGTTTAAGGATAAGGGGGAAGTCTTTTAGGACCGAGATGAGAACGTTTTTTTTCACACAGAGAGTGGTGAATCTGTGGAATTCTCTGCTACAGAAGGTAGTTGAGGCCAGTTCATTGGTTATATTTAAGTGGGAGTTAGATGTGGCCCTTGTGGCTAAAGGGATCAGGGGGTATGGAGAGAAGGCAGGTACAGGATACTGAGTTCGATGATCAGCCATGATCATATTGCATGGCGGTGCAGGCTCGAAGGGCCGAATGGCCTACTCCTGCACCTACTTTCTATGTTTCTGTTTCTATCTTTTGCTCATCAACCACTTCTATTCTGATTAGTCCTTCTTAAGTACCAATAGTTGACTCTCATTCTCAAAGGTGTATAATGGATAAATGGAGGTTTTCCTTGGTAGAAACCATGCAAATAACTAGTGCTGATGACCAATAAATTGAAAGCTATTAATGAAATTATTTCTGCCAAGTGGTATAAATGTACTTGACAAAAATAATTGTCCCCAGTGTGTGCAGGGTAGTGTTAATGCGCCAGTGCTTGTCGGTGCAGAATTGGTGGGCCGAATGGCCTGTTTCTGCGCTGTATCTCTAAACTAAACTAAAATTCAGTACAATTTCGATTTGAGTCCATTTTGTTTTACCCTTAAATTATTTTAAAGATATTAATACATTGGTCACCGTATGAAAAAAAATTAGATGGTTTATTATATTTTATTTCAGAAGAGTGCAGCTTTGCTATTTGCAATCGGTCAGTCTGGCAATAAACAAAACAAATGGCAGAAATAGTTCCATCAACACTAAATAAGCAGTCAATTGATGCATGTTGTTAGCTGATTTAATGAGTGTTTCTCCATAAAATTATTCTCACATTTAATTTTATTACAGTGGAATTGAATTATAACAATCAATTTATACAGGTCTCCAAATGATTACCATAAGCAAATGATCTCAATAGCCGGAGGTATCAGCTTCACAGATTCAACAAGGACAAGGTCTGGATTTTTAAACAGCTATTCTGCTTAGACCATCATCACATTGTCTAAAATGCTCTCCCATGAAATTAATCCATTTCTGAAAGAGTAATTAAAAACACCATTCCACCACAGAATGTCTATCTTTCTATCATTCAAAATACCAGAGAGAATTAAGAAAATCAAGCAATCCCTCTCTATTTGAAGCTAATATAGATTCTTTTTTTTTCCCTTATTCCCCTTCAGCACTCCTATTTCCCTGCAAAATTCAATACAAGGTACTCAGTCTAATCAGCATAATGAAAAAGAAATAAAACCTAAGGGCTGACTGCTTTCAGCAAATGTAGTTCAATTCACATTGCTCACCAGCATCAAACATTGACCTAAAACTGGATTCCACAGCACTAGTCATCAACCTTTCAAGCATCCTTCAGAGTTGAGGCTGACTTGTTTCGACTCCAATTGCCATCAGTCATGATTGAAGATTCAGGGTTCAGACACAGGTGGGGCAACAGAAGTTTCATGCAGTTTTATAGAAACATGGAAAATAGGTGCAGGAGTAGGCCATTTGGCCCTTCGAGCCAGCACCGCCATTCAATACGATCATGGCTGATCATCCAGAATCAGTACCCTGTTCCTGCTTTCTCCCCATACTACTTGATTCCATTAACCCTAAGAGCTATATCTAACTCTCTCGTGAATACAACCAGTGAATTGGCCTCCACTGCCTTCTGTGGCAGAGAATTCCACAGGTTCACAACTCGCTGACTGAAAAAGTTTTTCCTCATCTCAGTTCTAAATGGCCTACCCCTTATTCTTAAACTGTAACCCCTGGCTCTGAACTCCCCAACATTGGGAACATTTTTCCTGCATCTAGCCTGACCAATCTCTTGAATTTTACATGTTTCTATAAGATCCCCTCTCATCCCTCTACATTCTAGTGAATATAAGCGCAGTTGATCCATTTCCAGTGAATATAAGCCCAGTCTACCCATTAGAAACAGACCTAGATGTTGTGCATCCTTTCCCCTTCTTTAATTTTTTTACATGGCTTCCATGTGCTCTTCTTTTGAAACTCAAGGCATTCCTGCACCATTCTAAATGGTTGCAAGGCAAGGATTTCTACAAGGACGTATTATTTCTTCAAAGATATATTGACAATTCCCAGAGTCACGAGTGTATTATTGTCACATGCACCAAAACAGAAATTCTTAGTAGCACAAGAGGCTTGTAAGCGCAGGACTCAATAGATTATATAGTAAACAAAGAAAGAAAAAATGTTCAATAAATAAAAATCCCAATAGAGTGCAAACAAAAACAGAGCCCAAAGTCCCTAGTGCAACTAAGGCAGTTTGCAGTTTAGTTGGAGTTTGCAGTGTTCAATAGCATGATGGTTTTTGGGAAGAAGCTGGTCCTGTTCTATAGACAATAGACAATAGGTGCAGGAGGAGGCCATTCGGCCCTTCGAGCCAGCACTGCCATTCAATGTGATCATGGCTGATCATTCTCAATCAGTACCCCGTTCCTGCCTTCTCCCCATATCCCCTGACTCCGCTATCCTTAAGAGCTCTATCTAGCTCTCTCTTGAATGCATTCAGAGAATTGGCCTCCACTGCCTTCTGAGACAGAGAATTCCACAGATTCACAACTCTCTGACTGAAAAAGTTTTTCCTCATCTCAGTTCTAAATGGCCTACCCCTTATTCTTAAACTGTGGCACCTTGTTCTGGACTCCCCCAACATTGGGAACATGTTTCCTGCCTCTAACATGTCCAACCCCTTAATAATCTTATACGTTTCGATAAGATCTCCTCTCATCCTTCTAAATTCCAGTGTATTCTGCTCAATACGATTTTCTGACTCCTAGTCCTTCTTCCCAAAACCAGGAATGAAATGATTGCGTGGCCAGTGTGGTGTGGGTCCTTGATGATGCTGGCTGCCTTTTTGAAACAGCGCATCCTGTAGATCTCTTCAATGGTGGAGAGGTCAGTGCCCACGAAGGACCGGGCGGTGTTCACCACTTTTTGTAATCTCCTTCGTTCCTGCGCATTTGGGTTGCCAAACCAGGACATGATTCCTTCAACCTGCTGGAAATGCCTTCCTATGTCAGAGGAGCTCAGAGTAGAATATTGTTTTGCAACTTTAGTACTACAACTACAATCAATGTGGCACATCCACCTGAGCTGGCTGAGCAGGAGATCCTCGGTGGTGGAGATATTGACTTTGGAGATACAAACATGGCTTATCTTACCATTGAGTTTGGAGTTTGTAGAGTTGGGATTGATGATATTTTTTACAGTGTTTTGATGTGCCCAAACCTAAAAGTTTACAAAACTTTACTGAATGGCAGGGATCATTGTTCCTCTGTAGAACATGAGCTTGGTGTCATGGTTGAGATCTTGGTTGAATGAATGCATTAGAAGTGATTCATTTTAATCAACAATATCTGCCTTTGGTATGAGATGCCACCTGAGATGTCATAGAAAGTGATCCACTTTTCCCCAGGGCTCTCAACGGGTCCTGATGGTCTGGCCCTGTGGTGTTTGGGTGGACCACTTGGCAAAGGACCTTTCATCGGCCAGAGGAGATGCACTGTGGTACAGCTGCTGCCTCCCAACTGCACTGAATAGAGTTTAATCTTCACCTCTGATGCACAAGAGTGCATCCATCTATTGCTGGACTTTCAACGGGAAAGAAACTAGGCAGTTTCTGCTTTAGATGAGTTAATCCCCCAGCAGGTTACTGCTAAGGTAATGAAGTTTATATATATATATTTACTGACATATACACAATTATATCAGTTAATTTGGAATAGCTAAACGTAGAAAAGATAAATCAAAACTTGCATGCATGTTGTGCTTGCCTGAACTCAGAATATCATAGTGCACTTTTCATCAATGATCTCTATTTAAATTACTGTCACTTTTGCAATAATGGAAACATGACATCAAATCAGTGCACAACTTGGTATAAAGAGCAACGTGATAATCCCCAGTTAAGGATAAAATTCTATAATACGGATGAACGAGATACAAATATTGTAGGTATCACAAAATGCTGGAGTAACTCAGCAGGTCAGGCAGCATCTAGGAGGGAAGGAATGGGTGACATTTCGGGTCGAGACCCTTCTTCAGACACTTTTGTGTCCCATTCCTTCTCTCCCAGATGCTGCCTGACCCGCTGAGTTACTCCAGCATTTTGTGGTAGCTTCGATTTGTACCAGCATCTGCAGTTATTTTCCTACACGAGATACAAATATTGGTCAGTGGCTTCTTGCCCTCAAGTTATGCTGGAGGTGACCCCACAAGATAAATTAAATGTTTTTAAACATGGCAAGGTGAGAACTGGCTGGGTTGCTTTGAAGATCTTGTTCCTCCACCTTCCCTTTCAATTAACCTACGTTCCCTTTCATGGAGTTATGTTATTTATGGAAGTGATTTAATTATGTAGAAAACCTCCCAGGAAGATTGAATTGAATATCGCCAGTGGTGAGCATTGAATCAAAGCCATTTATTGCCTGGTGACTATTCATGAAATCGCACATGTTGATTGTCCTTTTATGATACTGTTAATCATAATGTTCAGTGTAGTTAGTTACAGCCTGTGGATTTTAATAGGTATCGGTATAATTAATTTCAGCTTTAGTAAAATTAAAGGCAATCTTAATGGCAAAATTAAATTTTCTTTATCTTGCGTTGAACAGAAGAGCTAAGATGTGCCCACAATGCTTTGCTCTTTTTGTGTAAAGATTCACATAGTCTCCTCAGCTAATTGCAGGCAAAATAGCACCAAAGGAGGGCACACCCAGTGAGAAAATGTGCGAGAAAATTCTACTAAGATCCAGTGAATAGCAAGGGAAGAATTACTTGAGGAATACATTTTAAAAGTGTGAGAACTTGATCTTTCCTTCAAAGGTGAGTTAAGGCCCTGTCCCAGTTAGGCGTTTTTTTAAGGCGACTGCCGGCGACTGTCATAGTCGTAGCAGGTCGCCGAAAAAACGGTGACTAGACCCCCCTACGACAATGTCTACGACAAGCTACAACAACCGACCACCTAGTCGACGTCAAGCTACAGCAAGCTACCGAAAACCGGCGACCCAATCGTCGCAAGTAGAACGTCTACCTACGACCGCACCTACGACAACTTACCACCACAGAGGCGATAACCTACAACAACCGAAGTCAACCTACGTTCACCGGCGACAAGCTACGACAAGCTATGACAGGCTATGACCCTGAAGACTGAGGACAACTGAAGACAATTCACGTTTCACCCAGTTTCCCTATAAAAGGGGGTGTATGTTAGGGTTTCCAATCATTCTGCATCATGACTATTGGAAAGTGATGCCATGAGAAACTACTCTGAAATACAATAACTTCATACATCAATTTTCCATCAAAATGTCAAGAATTTCCTTTATTGAACTACCAAAGGTTGATAAGAACATACAACTGTGCATACAAAAATAATGTAATAAACATCAATAAATTTCAATAAACTTTAAAATTCAAACTTTAAACAGAATACAAGTGCAAAAACATACAAAACCTAACATAATTTATGGACACATTCTGTCCCTCTCTTCCCCTCCCCCTTCCCAGATCTCCCACTGTCTTCCTGTCTCCACCTATATCCTTCCTTTGTCCCGCCCCCCTGACATCAGTCTGAAGAAGGGTCTCGACCCGAAACGTCACCCATTCCTTCTCGCCTGAGATGCTGCCTGACCTGCTGAGTTACTCCAGCATTTTGTGAATAAATCCCTTCGATTTGTACCAGCATCTGCAGTTATTTTCTTACATTACAATGATGGATGATCAGACCAAATCCACACTTGGAATTCGCCGAAGTCAGCACTAGCGACAACCTTAATCACCTGGCGACCAGCTGGCGACAACCTACTTCACCAGGTGACAACCTGGCGACAACCTACGCCCTCGTCAGGAGACGTCAAGCTACGCTCATTGGCGTCAAACCAACAGTCGCCAAAAAAAGTTTCATGCCTTCACAAAATCCAGCGACGACCAGAAAAAAGCTACAACTCTTTGGAGACTACTCACGACCATGCCCACGACACCCCGGCAACCGTGCGGCGACAGCCTCGTCGCCTAAAAAATAACTAGAACAGGGCCTTTAGAGTCATAGAATCAGAGTCTTAAGAGAGTTTAAAGAGAGATACTGCACAGAAACAGGCCCTTTGGCCCAACGAGTCCGTGACAATCAGGGATTCCACAGACCCCGGAGAAAACCCATGCAGGTCATGGGGAAAATGTACAAACTCCGTATAGGCAGCACCCATGGTCAGGATTGAACATGGATCTCCAGCCCTGTAAGGCAGCAAATCTATCACTGCGTCACCATGCCCCTACGAGTCATAGTCGGACAGCGTGGAAACAGGCTCTTCGGCCCAACTTGCCCGCACAGACCAACATGTCCCATCTGCACTAGTCCCACCTGCCTGCGTTTGGCACATTTCCCTCTACACCTGTCCTATCCATGTACCTGTCTAACTGTTTTTTAAACGTTGCAATCGTCCCTGCCTCAACTACCACCTCTGGCAGCTCGTTCCATATGCCCATTTCACAGAGTTCTCAATGAATATGACCTATTCCATGATTTATGGGGAAAGAACTAAAACAATTTAGGTCAATGTGGTGATGGTAATCACTGGAAAAAAATTATTACTTCTTCCAGCTGTGTATTATATGACTATAATTGTGATGCCGTTGCAAGACATGTTTTAGTATGAATGCATAATTGTGTCCGCCTCTTGTGGAGAAAAATGCAATTCAATATGGAGATGATTTCTAGATGCTGAAAATCTCTTGCAACTCAAGATAAATTCAGCACTTTTCCTTTTTTTTAAATTGCAAAAAATAAATAGGTAAAAAATATAACCCAAAAATATATGCAAACTAGTTACTTAATGAAAGATTTCATGTGCTTGATTGCTGCCCTGCAGTTTTATATTAAGCAAAGAGATAGTCAGGCTAATTTGGGATTAATCTTTTGCTCAAATGATCTACTAAGTTTAATATTTATTCACAAAATGCTGGAGTAACTCAGCAGGTCAGGCAGCATCTCGGGAGAGAAGGAATGGGTGACGTTTCGACCAGAAACGTCACCCATTCCTTCTCTCCCGAGATGCTGCCTGACCTGCTGAGTTACTCCAGCATTTTGTGAATAAATCGATTTGTACCAGCATCTGCAGTTATTTTCTTATACTAAGTTTAATAAGTTGGGCTTGCACATTAAATTATCATGAGCTCAAGCGGTCAGTGATGCGTGTGAATTGTATCCCAAAGTATCCCAGCTAAGAGTTAATAGGTTTAGGTTTATTATTGTCAGATGTACTGAGGTATAGCAAAAAGATTTGTTTAGCATTTTATCCAAACAGATCAGATATACCATATATAAATACAACCAAGTCAAACTCAAGTAAGATAGATAAAGGGGAGGATGCAGAGTGCAGAATATAGTTCTGCATTGTCGCGCATCAGTTCCATAGACAGAGTCCAATGTCCTTGATGGGGTGGAGGTGAATCAGAGTGTACCCTAGTTCATGGAAGGACTATCAGGAGCCTGATTACAGACAGGAAGAGGCTTCTGAACCATTCTTCTTTCCTCCATCTCATTTTTATGCCTGATCAAATTGAATATGCTCAAAATTAATACAATGATTGTCACGTGTTTTTCAATATCCTAATCACAAAGTTAAATTCAATAGTATTCAAAATAGCATGTGGATTGCAATGAGCCCAGAGTAGAACCATAAGGGAGGGCAAGGATCACCATTAATGTCCATCTTCAACGAGAGGTAACTCACAGGAAAGTGGTTCAAGTTATCCAGGGTGTCAGTATTGTCAACCATTGGTATCAGAGGACAATGCACAGATCTTGATTCCAGAAGATTAAGATGTACGGGATACACAATGATTTGGTCGTATGGGTTCAGAACTGGCTTATTCATAAAAGACAGAGGGTTGTGGTGGAAGATAGATAGTCTTGTTGGAGGTCCATGACCAGTGGAGTTCCGCAAGGACCCGTGCTGGGTCCTCTGCTGTTTGTGAATGAAAATTAACCTACACGTAAATGACCTACACGTAAATGTAGATGGGTTGGTGAGTAAGTTTGTTGATGACCATAAAATTGGAGAAGTTGCAGACAGTGAGATATAAATCAGCTGTAGAAATGGGTGGAGAAGTGGCAGATAGAGTTTAACCTGAGCAAGTATGAGGAGGTTGAATGCAAGGAGAGAATATACAGTTAATAGCAAGATCCTCAACGACATTGATGGGCAGAGGAATCTTGGAGTCCAAGTTCACAGCTGAATAAAGCAAGCAGCACAAGTAGATAACCTTGAAACCTTGAATTCTGGTTGCTCCATTGCAGGAAAGATGTGGCCGCTTTGGAGAGGGTGCAGAGGTGGTTTACCAGAATGTTGAGTGGATTAGAGGGTTTCAGCTACAGGGAGAGGTCGGATAGACTCGGATTGTTTTCTCTGGAGCGTCACACGTTGAGGGGGGGGGGGGTTGATAGAAGTATATGAAATTATGGGAGGCATAGATAGGCTAGATAGACAGAACTCCCCCCCCCCCCCCCCCCCCCCAGGGAGGAAATGACCAATACAAAATTACCAACCCCCCCCCCCACAGAGAGTAGTGGGGGCCTGGAATGTGCTGCCAGGGATGATGGTGGGGGCAGATACGATGGTGGCATTTAAATAGCTTTTAGACAGGCGCATGGATAGGCAAGGAATGGAGGGATATAGATCACTTGCAAGCAGGTGAGATCAGTTCAGCTAGGCATCATGCTCGACACAAATATTGTGGGCCAAAGGGCCCGTTCCTGTGCTGTGCTGCACTGTTCTGTGTTCTATGTTCTGCAATTTGCTGTGTCTATAGAAATCACTAAAAAAACACTTGGAGAATGATGGACGCCAGAATGGCGTAATCAGTCAGCAATTCATGCAGGAATCTGTGATCTGTGATCACTTCAAATAGCAGTAGTTGGGGAGTGGTCGATCCTTCCTCCCCAAAGCACTTTCAGCATAATGGTTAATATAGGACCTTAAAGTTCATATTACCAATTGTGCCCACCAACATTTTTCTCATTCTTTCTGCATGAAGGGAAAAAGAGATTGATAGAGAGAAGAAAATAATGTATCACAAACCTATAATGACCACTGAAGGAACCCATTCACTGCATGCCAACTCCAAACAGAACAATTCCATCAGTCCAATTTTCTCTCATTCCCCCATCACCCTACAACCTACAACATAGTTTCTCTCATTCACCCAATCTTCCCTTTTGATTAACTTGCCCTTTACTGACACTAAGGAGAAATTTATATAAGCCAATTAACATACCAGCATGTCTCTGGAATGTGGGAGGGAACCAGAGCAGCTGGAGAAAACCCAGGCCGTCATTGTTACAAAGAGTAAACTTGTACAGACAACATCCAGATTGCGAATGAACCCAAGTCCTTGGATCTGACAGGTAGCAGAGATAACTACTGCACCACCATGCTACTCTGAAACAAGTAATGCTTTAATTATTTCTCATGAGTTTACTCCAAAAATGAACAAATCTCCAGATTCAAAAATCTGCAAATTACAGGGAAAAAATATATAACTCACTGTGCTCTGACAACATGCTGAAAAGCGCTGACCCAGAATATCATAATCTGTACTCCGTCCTCGCATTTATTGACCTACTCTTTCAGGATTGTCGTGTCAAAATGGAATCTGCACAAGCCTTGGTCCATCGTGGACTCCACCTTTTCTTGGTCATCGGTGTCGGCTCTGATTTGTTCTGAACCTTTTCATACCTGTCCGGCAACATTACAGTCTGGTTTGGGAACAGCTCTGCCCAGGACAGGAAGGCCCTGCAGAGAGTAGTGCGTTCGGCAGAACGCACCATGGGAACTACACTCGTCCTCCTGCAGGACCTATACATCAGGAGGTGTAGATCGAGAGCAAGCAAGATTATGAGGGACCCCTGCCACCCCAGCAACGGACTGTTCCAGATGCTACGGTCAGGCAAGCACCTCCGCTGTCACGCTGTGAAAACGGAGAGGATGAGACAGAGTTTCTTCCCACAGGCCATCAGGACTGTTAACTTTTATAACTCCAGGGACTAAATTTTGTCTTCTCTGTGTTAACTTTTATTTATATGCTGTAACTGTAATTCTTTTTTGTGCACAATCCGCAGGCATTGCCACTTTCATTTCACTGCACATCGTGTATGTGCATGTGACAAACAAACTTGACTTGACCTCCAGTTACCGTAATGTCACATATTCCTTTTCAGGCAGAGATGCTGCCTGACCCGCTGAGTTATTCCAGCATTTTGTGCCTGTCTTCTGCCAATGACCACCAGTCCCAAATCTATGCACGTCCAACATTTTTGTTTTACGAAAACAATTACATGCTGCTGGTAGTGTTTGCGATATTCCAACAAATCAAACTTATCAGCTTAATAGAAACAAAAAGGATGTTTGCATCAAACCAGTTTCACTACTGTAAAAATAAATCTTGACAACTCAATTGAATAAAGAAGAAATTGTCTCCTGCTAAAAGCACTAAACAATTCATCACGAATTATGTAAATTGACATCACTTTCACCAGTGCCTTTCAAATAATACAGACTTCAGTAAATACCCAACAGTTTGCAAAACGAGCTTCTTCAGAATTCCAGTGCAACGTGGCAAACAGATTTGTGACACAACTCAAATGAACATTCACATTCACCATCTTCCTCAAAAGATTGTGCCTAAGCAGGACAAGAGTATTTTTTCTGAAAACATTCTTCATTCCGCATTGCACGTACCTCGACCTTCACTCACTCTACTTCCATCATTACATCTCAGATTAGTTTATTGTCACATACAGCAGAGTGCAATTACATTTCTTGTTCACATAAAGCTCACTGAGCAAGCAGCATGCGTATGGTAATGATAAATACAACAATAACTGCAACATTGAAAGCAAAAGAGCAGAATGGTGCAAGATTGTAGTACAATCTGAAACTTTGTGTGGAAAATATTTCAAGGACACCAATGGAATAACCAAATGAGATAGTTAAGATTAAGAATATGTGACAGCACCTTTGAAATAAACGCTTGGTTCAGAAGTCTGAAAGCAGAAGGAATTAAGCTGTTCTTACGTCTGGGCATCTGGGCTTTCAAGCTCCTGAATCCTCTGCCGGTAGGTAGAAGAGAGATTAGGGAATTAACAGATTTATTCATGATATTATGTTAGATAGGTTGCAGAAAGTGGTGAACATTGCCCAGTCCATCATGTGTATTGATCTCCCCACCATCCAAGGTGCTTCAAGGCAGCAGCTAATATCAAAGACCTGTAGCACACTTGAAGTGCTCTCTTCTTGCTGCTACCATCAGGAACAAGGTACAGGAGCCTGAGAACCTTTACCTCTAGGTTCAAGAACAGCTTGTTCCCATCAACCGTCAAGCTCTTGAACTGCCCTGCACAATCACAATCACAACCATATCTTAGTACCAAACTCCTGTAGACGCTGCACGATTATGGTTACTTTATATATTGTGGTTTTTGCACTATGATCAGGTTTATTTAGGATAACTGATAATTTATTGAATATTTATTTGTTGTTGATGCGTCCAATGTGCTACATTCCTGTAATGTTTTAGTTTTAGTTTCAGAGAGAGAGGGTGGAAACGGGCCCTTTCGGTCCACTGAGTCCAGGCTGACAAACGATCACCCGTATACTAGTTCTACCCTACACAACTAGGACCAATTTACAGAAACGAATTAACCTACACATCTCCAGAAACCAGAGCACCCAAAGAAAACCCATGCAGTCACAGGGAGAACATATAACCTCCGTACAGACATCACCTGTAATCAGTGTAAGAAAATAACTGCAAATGCTGGTACAAATCGAAGGTATTTATCGAAGGTGTTTATTCACAAAATGCTGGAGTAACTCAGCAGGTCAGGCAGCATCTCAGGATCCGGTAATCAGGATTGAATCCGGGTCTCTGGCACTGTGAAGCAGTATTTCTACTGCTGTGCCGTTGTGCCGCCCCTGTTATGCTGCGGAAATGTAATTGCTTTGGATCAGATCCTGTGCAGACGACAAGGTCACCCTTGAATTCTTAAATCCTCATCCAGAGATTTGAGCACAAAATTCTTGTCTGAAACTCCAGTGCAGTTCTGAGGTAGCGTTGGAGTTGCAGTTTTTGGAATTAACATTAGAATGACAATAGACAATAAACAATAGGTGCAGGAGTAGGCCATTCGGCCATTTGAGCCAGCACCGCCATTCAATGTGATCACGGCTAATCATTCACAATCAGTACCCCGTTCCTGCCTTCTCCCCATACCCCCTGACTCCGCTATTTTTAAGAGCTCTATCTAGCTCTCTCTTGAAAGCATCATATTTCGGACGACTCATCTGCTTTCTGAAGATGATTCCATGGGTTCATTTTGAAAAATAGGGAACCTATTTTGCAAAACAGTACATTTAAATCATGAGATAACAGAAGCTGCTGGAGAAACTAACACCAGATTAAATAAAACCTTGCAAGAAGACAAATGAGTCATTTTCTTGTTAATCGACCTAAGCTTCTAAGAATTTTACAAATTTGTTAAACGAGCATGAAGACTAGCTGGAATACATTAATATGCATGCTCTTTTATCCAGTATTTGCATGTATAACAGGCTATTTGTCAATTTGAACGAGCAGTAGTATCTACATTTGACCTTGCAATTAATTTTTTGATCATGCAAAGAAAAAACATAATGCGATTTTGTTCTCTTTTTACAAAATAAAAATAAATGCATTGAATGAATAGAACAGCAAAATATCCCAACCATTAGTGACTATATAGGGACAAAGTTGTTTGTGCAAAGGAACAATAGATGCAAGAGAATTAAGAATAGAAAAAGCTCAGTCTCCAATTAGAGGTCCTTGAATAGAAATTACATGAGAATTGTTGTATTCAATAGTTAAGTATGAGAATGTAACTACCAAGGTATGCAAAATATATCAGCAGTCAAATGTATCAAAGGCAGTTTCTGAAAACTGAATTATAAGGTTTTGTATTTGACAGAATCCAATCTCATCATCATAAGCATGGATTGAATTACGCTTACAAATAAAATAGTGAATCTCAACCAATTTACTCTGACTTTCTCGACTGGTTCTTATTATTTAATTGGGATTTTGCTTTGGTTTGGTCTTCTGCAGATATAATTTTCCTTTTGACGGCCAAAGGATTTTTATAAGCAATCACACCGCCAGATTTTAATCAGATACGACACAAGTCTGAGAAAATTGGTGTCAGTTTTGTCAGTTTCTGATGGATGTTGCTGCTATCTGCATGTGCTATTTGTGCCTATTGCAGTGATGGTGGCAATAGGGACTTGAAATGTAATAGTGCCCCATGCTGGGCCTGCTATTGTGCCCTCCAGCTAGATTGCTGTTCTCCTCTCAATGTGCTCTTTGCCAGTGCTGTGTGACAAGTCTATGCACACAACTGCAGGGATGAAACGGCACATAGCAAGTAATTTTAGGGAAACAGAACACAAAGCCTTCACACACCCCATGTCAGAAATAAAGTTTAACCAGCACTTGAGAATAAAAGGGAAAAAAATACCATACAAATGTTAGCAATATGACACAATCATAAATTAAATGGTAACAAAAAATTGTAAAGAATTCTACAGAATCAATTAACTGGCATCCTCCCCAACAAGTCAAAAGTTGGCACAAACTAATGAAAGTGCAACCCATGCATAAAACAGATATTTGTCAATTAGTATTTGCATATGCTACAAAGGATGATAATCGTATTTATATGCAAATTCATATCATAACAGCAACTTCGGGGTAGATTTCTATTGCTTGTGCATTCTTTAATCGCATATATTCAACTAACTGGATAAAGATTTTTCCTTCCAATCGAAACCTGAAAGGAAATGTGGCCAAAAGTGTTTCCACAGTAATAAAGTGTTTTAAAAAAAATAACATTATTGATTCACACCTTATTGGGTTTACATACCACATGACTGAAATAATCAACTCCCCCCCTATTGTACTTACTCAAAACAAACTCACAAATCACCAGCTGAAGTGACCAGAGAGGGATAGATTAATTTCAACACCAGGTTTCCTTGGACAATGTGGCGCAGTGGTACAGTTGCTGCCTTACAGCGCCAGAGACCCGGTTTCGATCCTGACTATGGGCGCTGTCTGTACGGAGTTCGTACATTCTCCCTGTGATTGCGTGGGTTTTCTCCGGGTGCTTCGTTTTCCTCCCAAATTCCAAAGACATGCAGGTTTGTATGTTAATTGGCTTCTATAAATTGTCTCCAGTGTGTATGATAGAACAGGTGTACGGGTGATAGTGTGTCCACACGGACCCGCTGGGCCGAAGGCCCTATTCCATGTTGTATCTCTAAACTAAATTAATTATGTTGCCGAGTTAGTTTCCTACCTAGTCCAGAGAGAGGACAGAATATTCTCAAGTGACTTGATCATCTGTTGCTTCACAGCCAGGGCAGAATGTGACTTGATCATTGCCCATAGCGATGCACTTCCAGGAGCCACAACTGGACAATGAGCAGATATAGTAACGCAACTATGCCAGGGACCATGGGCCTGTTAATAATCGCTCCAACACCACCTCAGCTAAGAGCAGCTCAACAAACAAAAACAACTTGCTATTTATATTGCTGAACCATTTAATTTCTCAATCAACTGCAATTCTGGAGGAGTTTAGATTATGAGCTTTTAACCTCTTTCTACTCAACTGTTTCTCTTCACTTTAAATATGAAAAAAAAATGGCAAACGTAATGGAAATAGTTCTACTGGCCTTGAGAATGAACGAAAATGATTCCCCTTAACCCTAAAAATTCTTGACCGAGCTATAATCTGTCATTTTGGATGAAACCTTGAGCGAACTTCATTATAGGTTGAGAGGCAATTATAGTCTTGGATCAATTAAATTGACTTCATGTGTTTCTGTGGTCAACAAGCATTAATCAGTCTGTCACATTTAGGTTCGTATGTCTGGTATTTGTGATCCATCCTGACCAAAACATCATCACTTTATGAACTTAACCTAATTAACCTTTGATACAAAGACCAAAGTATTACTGAGGATAACAAAGATCAATCAATTATGAATTGTTACTGCATACATGCAGGTATTTTCCCATTTCAATTCCTTGTAAAATTACAGATTTATTTACACATCATATCATTACTTATGTATTGCTTCTAAATCATAATTCAATCCTGCTCAGAAATGAAATTGTATTGTGTGTCCTTTCAGAAGAGGCAGAGGTTCACTTGCACCTCCTCCAACCTCACCTACTGTGTCCACTGTTCCAGGTGTGGACTCCTATATATCGGCGAGACCAAGAGCAGGCCGGGTGATCATTTTGCTGAACACCCCACTCAGGCTGCCTAGGCCTATGCGATCACCCGGTTGTTAAACACTAACTCCCCATCCCATTCCCACACTGACATTTCTATCCTGGGCTTCCTTCACTGTCAGAGTGAGGCACAACACAAATAGGAGGAACAGCACCTTATATTTCGCTTGGGCAGCTTACAACCCAGCGGTATGAATATTGACTTCTCTAACTTAGAAACATAGAAACATAGAAAATAGGTGCAGGAATAGGCCATTCGCCCTTCGAGCCAGCACAGTTATTCAATGACATTTAGAAGGATGAGAGGGGATCTTATAGAAACACATAAAATTCTTAAAGGATTGGACAGGCTAGATGCAGAAAAAATGTTCCCGATGTTGGGGGAGTCCAGAACCAGGGGTCACAGTTTAAGAATAAGGGGTAGGCCATTTAGATCTGAGATGAGGAAAAGCTTTTTCACCCAGAGAGTTGTGCATCTGTGGAATTCTCTGCCACAGAAGGCAGTGGAGGCCAATCAATATGATCATTTTAGATGATCAGCCATGATCATATCGATTGGCAGTGCTGGCTCGAAGGGCCGAATGGTCTACTCCTGCACCTATTTTGCTATGTTTCTATATGATCATGGATGTTCATCCAAAATCATTAACCCGTCCCTGCTTTCTCCCTGCATCCCTTGATTCCGTTAGCCCTACGAGCTATATGTAACTCTCTCTCGAAAACATTCAGTGAATTGGCCTCCACTGCCTTCTGTGGCCTTTGCGGCCATTACTTCAAGTAACCGGTGCTTTCCCTCTCTCTCCGTCCCTCCCCCACCCTAGTTCTCTGATTAATTTCACTGTCCTTCTGATTATTTAATGATTGTGTGCCACGTTGTCACTTCCCCAAAGCCAACAAACCATTCTACATTTCCTTATCATCATCTGCTATGATTTGTCATTTTCACACCTTAGCCCTCCATATCTCTGGACTCCCTCTCCCCTCACTCTCAGTCTGAAGAAGGGTCTCGACCCGAAACGCCACCCATTCCTTCTCTCCAGAGATGCTGCCTATCGCGCTGAGTTACTCTAGCATTTTGTGTCGATCATGTAGGTTTTTAAGTCCAGCCACTTTAGCAACAATCATAACTTATATTCATGCACTGCATCAGTTACACTAATCCTACATTAATTCCATTTTATTCTCTCCACATTCCCAATCAATTTCCCCTAGATTCCACCACTCAGCTGGACGATATATGAAGAATAAGAAAATAACTGCAGATGCTGGTACAAATCGATTTATTCACAAAATGGTGAAGTAACTCAGCAGGTCAGACAGCATCTCGGGAGAGAAGGAATGGGTGACGTTTCGGGTCGAGACCCTTCTTCAGAATGAAGAAAGGTCTCGACCCGAAACGTCACACATTCCTTCTCTCCCGAGATGCTGCCTGACCTGCTGAGTTACTCCAGCATTTTGTGAATAAATCGATATATGAAGGATCATTTACGGTGGGCAATTAACCTGGAAACCTGCACATTTTTGGTACAGGGGAGGAAACTGGAGCACCAGGAGTAAACGCCCATGGTCAGAGGACGAACATGCAAACTTCACACAGACTGCAGAGGTCAGATTTGAACCTAACTTACTGGAGCCACGAATCAGCTGCAAGACTCGTGGGCGGTCACGGTGGCGCAGCGGTAAAGTTGCTACCTTACAGCGAATGCAGCGCTGGAGATCTGGGTTTGATCCCGACTACAGGTGCTGTCTGTATGGAGTTTGTACGTTTTCCCCATGACCTGCGTGGGTTTTCTCCGAGATCTTCGGTTTCCTCCCACGCGCCAAAGACATACAGGTTTGTAGGTTAATTGGCTTGGTAAATGTAAGAATCGTCCCTAGTGGGTGTGGGGTAGTGTTGATGTGCGGGGATCGCTGGTCGGCACAGACCAGGTGGGCCGAAGGGCCTATTTCCGCACTGTATCTCTAAACTGAACCAACCTCTGCAATAGGAAGATAATTCTGTGTTAAAGGTGTCAGGCCAGGAAGAATTGAGTTCGTCAGAGAAGCCCCCATTCTGATTAGATGTTGGAGGTTAGAGGATATTAAATATCCAAACTATTATGATTTGCAAAATGCCGATCGTTTTATTCTAGGTATTTCCATTCTTGAAGTTAAATTTTGGAAAAGATCGGAAATGCAAAACACAGTTCCAACCATCGTAAGCTCACCATATAATTTAAGCAGATGGAGATGGGGGAGGTTGACGAGACAAAAAATATTGCCATGAGAAAAGAGTTAATGTTAGTGAGTGAGAATCAATACTGGTGAGTGGGAATCAATACTGTGTCACAACTGGGAATTCTCCTTAAGGATTCCCTATGTATCAACATGTGACAAGTGAGACAGACCTGTGGAAATTAATTAGGTCAGCAAGTACAGAATATAAAAGACCCCAACCATCACATCTTGTGAGATTGATTAAAGATATACATGGTTCACTTGAACTGTTGCATTTCTATGGTATTTTTTAAATTAAAACATGCTGCACAAATGTTTATTATTCTGTTATGTCACTTTTTCCTTGTCTGAACATCATCCCAGGAATAGTTATTATGGAAAATAAAATCACTTATACCTCAATATTAAAATATTGAGCCAAATCTTTCTGGAATAGAAAGCACAAATCCATGATTCATCCAATTATCAATGCACAAATCAACAAACAAATCGCTTCAGAGATTCAGCATGGCAGAAGTAGCAAATCTCCACCACATGCTAACACACTGCTCCACCATTTACCTTGCACAAAGGACACACAAATAATGGTGCCTCATCCTTAACCTTCCTATCACTTCAATTGTTAATTCAATGACCATCAATCTCTTCAGCTAATAAAGGGACCAGTTATCTCTGTGTCAAACTTACCAAATAGTGAAAGGCCTGGATAGAGTGAATGTGGAGAGGATGTTTCCACTGGTGGGAGAGACTAGGACCAGAGGCCATAGCCTCAAAATAAAAGGAGATGAGGAGGAATTTCTTTAGTCAGAGGGTGGTGAATCTGTGGAATTCATTGCCACAGTCGGCTGTCAAGGCCAAGTCAATGGATATTTTTTAGGTGGAGATTGACAGATTCCTGATTAGTAAAAGTGTCAGGGGTTATGGGGAGAAAGCAGGAGAATGGGGTTGAGAGGAAAAGATAGGTCACCCATGTTTGAATGGAGGAGTATTGATGGGCCGAATGGCCTAATTCTGCTCCCAGAAATTATGAACACAAGCTAAATTATTTTTGCTTAAAACATTCTCATTATATTTTGTGTTTGCCCCTCCTCAGTCTTTCTTGATTCAGCTTTCTCGACCTGATCTGACTCGAATCCACCTTTTTTTGCAGTCCATTCACACCTCTTTCCTCAAATCTCATTAGTTACAGAAATTTACTGACCATTGAGATCCAGGAAGCCCCATGGCTGTTACAATGTTGTTATTAGTTCATATTCCAGAAAGTCATGACACACAAATATTCAGATTGAAGGGCTTACACAATAGCGTCCGGCATTCATAACAATTGATCCTTTTGACCGCGCTTTTGCGGTTGCAGCTCCGAGACTGTGGAACAGCATCTCTCTCCCCATCAGAACTGTCCCCTCCATCGACTCCTTTAAGTCCAGGCTCAAAACCTATTTCTACTCCCTAGCGTTTGAGGCCCTCTGAGGGGGCGCTGTGAACTGCTTATGTATGTGCTGTTATGTTTGTGTGCCATTGTATGTACATTTCTTAGTACCTGAACTGATGTACAGCACTTTGGTCAACGTGGGTTGTTTATAAATGTGCTATACAAATAAAATTGATTTGACTTGACTTGACTTTTATTTAAGCAGTCTTCTACAACGGGACTATCTGAAGTAAATTAAGGAATTTTTACAAGCCAATATTCAAAATAATCAGTGACAAATGCTCCTTCTGGACCTGATCATAAAGGAGGCTGTATTCCGGAATGTTCCAAAGTCTACACAGTCAAAATAAAGCAAAAAGTACTGAAGATCAGTCAGCGAAAGACATATTAAAAACTCTTATTCTCCCACTGTAGAAGCTGCCTGATGTGCTATTATTTTATAGGGTGATCTTATAAAGGTTTTCAAGATCACAAGGGGAATAGATATAGAGTGAATGCACATAGTCTTTTATGCAGAGCAGGGGAATCATGAACCAGAGAACATAGGATTAAAGTGCGGAAATCATACCAGGGAAATGATTTTTAATTGGAACCTGAGGGGCAACTTTTTCACATAGAGAGTGGTGGGTATATGGAACGAGCTGCCAGAGGACGTAGTTGTGTCAGGTACTATTATAACATTTAAAAGACATTTGGACAGCTACATGGATAGGGAATGTTTAGAGGCTACGGGCCAAACGCAAGCAGGTGGGACTAATGTAGTGGAGGCATCTTGGTTGGCATGGGCAGGTTCAGCTGAAGTTTCTGTATGACTCCATGACTGTAGAAATTTGCTTCTCAGCAGTACCATTAGAAGCCTTCATGCAAACCTCTTCATTCTTTTAAAGTTTTCTCAGGGAGCCACGATAAAAATGAAGCCCTTTTGAAGTGCCATAATTGAACTCGTATTTCAAAAGTGACTAATTTGTTCACTTTCATTGCACAGATATTCCAGGTAATCACACCCCATCATGTATGGCCTGTTTAGAATAGTAAAATAAATACACCTTCACTTTCCTCAGGCATATTTCCAGTGGGATCTTTATAAACTAGCCACCAAGGCCCTTAAACTCAATTTGCACTTCTGGTGATTTGTGATTGAAGTTTTGAAATCTTTTGCCCTGGTTACTAATTTCGACTCGAGTACACACACCAAGAAACCAAATGCATCCATGCAAAGAATAATCGTCTTTCCATGAAAGTGAGCATATATACAACTCTCACTTTTTTTTTCTTCGCTGGACCTTGTTCCATCTTTATAACTGTTTAGGGAATATTTGCTTCCTTCATTTTTTTAATATACTCTGTGTTAACTTTCATTGTTCATACTTCTTTAGATGTCCATGAAGGTGGTGTTTTGGGCAAGGCTAATGTTACGGTGCCAAACTGCCCTTCAAGTGGTGTGACCTGTGTTCTTTAACGGCTGCAGTAGTGCTTATTTGAGGGGGAGGGGAGATTGTCGCAGTGGTTACCAGACTGTCACCCATTAATGATGAAGTAGTGTTGCGGGTCTGAGTCGGGCTGCTCTATGATTTAGCTGGGAGCTGGAAGTTATTTCCATGTTTTTTGCTCCCTTTGCCCTTTGAGGTGACAGAGTTCGTAGGTTTGGGAAGAACTGTCAAGGCAGACCTAGAGAGCTGCTGTCTGCATCCTGCAGATAATGAAGCCTTGGTGGGTTATTAATAAACGGAATGGGTGCCTATTAACAATATTCTGGTCCATATTATTCAAACATAGTTTACATTTTCTATCCATCCAAATGTACAGCAAAGGCTCAAAAAGAATGAAAAACCTCAAAGCCCTATATTTGAAGAATGGATTAAATGCAAAGCAATTGATGATGTTATTTCACACTCCTTGTGTGCCAAGCAAGGCTTGGAATTCAAACCAAGAACCACCAAACCTAACCATAATTCAACCTGAGTGTAACAAATTATAAAAATCCAAAGGCTTTGATTTAAGAATTCGTCCATCATTTTAAAATAATTAAAAATTAAGACTAGTAAAGCACCAATACACTTTCTGTACATTGTGTACAGATATAATGGCAATGGCCGCTCTATCTTTGAATGCAATGATAATTAAAAAGCATTGCTGTATTATTACTTTAGACTCTGACAGAAAGGGTATGTTATTGAAACCCATGGGATCTGATTTGTATGCCAGGAGTCAACTGATCCAGTAACACACAAGCAACAAATTGATTATAATTATCTCATAGCTCTTCATGATGTGGTTTTTTTCTTTAACTACAGTGGAAATCGATAGTGAAATTGAATGGGAATATAAAACCAATTTGCTGAATAAATAAAATGAATAGATTTAACTAGAATACAACAAAATTTAACCAAGCTTCGGTGAAAATTGGTTTAGTGCATCTGAGATTCCGTTAAGCTCTTGGGATAGTGCATGGCACAACATTCCAATGTCCTTAACGCAAATATTTAAGAAAAATAATAATCCAGATAAATGTAGTTCCAACGATAATCCCCATGTTTCATCAAGTTTCCCCACAAACACCAAATTCATTTTGGAAATAGAATAATATACTTTGCACCTATTATCTAAAAAGTTGCCCGCAACAGTGTAATGCACAAGCTCAAAACACAAGAAAAAATGCGAAAAAAATGATCAAGAGATACCTATAAGACAATAACTGCAGATGCTGGTATAAATCGAAGGTATTTATTTACAAAATGCTGGAGCAACTCAGCAGGTCAGGCAGCATCTCAGGAGAGAAGGAATGGGTGACGTTTTGGGTCGAGACCCTTCTTCAGACTGATGTTAGGGGGGCGGGACAAAGGAAGGATATAGGTGGAGACAGGAAGATAGAGGGAGATCTGGGAAGGGGGAGGGGAAGAGAGGGACAGAGGAACTATCTGAAGTGGGAAAAGTCGATGTTCATACCACTGGGCTGCAAGCTGCCCAGGCAAAATATGAGGTGCTGTTCCTCCAATTTCCGGTGGCACTGGAGGAGGCCCATGACAGAAAGGTCAGACTGGGAATGGAAGGGGGAGTTGAAGTGCTCAGCCACCGGGAGACCAGTTTGGCCAACGTGGACCGAGCGCAGGTGTTGAGCGAAGCGATCGCCGAGCCTGCGCTTGGTTTCGCCGATGTCAATAAGTTGTCATCTGGAGCAGTGGATGCAATAGAGATACCTGGTATTCTATTTGTCTCTTTGTTCAAGGGGGATTATAAGAAAAACCTGGCCTACAACGCTCAGCTCAATTAGTGTAGCAACACGTTACATTCCTCCCAATTCAGCTCCAGCTATCTGATTTTAATTTTTATGCTTTCCTGTAATCATGCTTTAGGGATTAAACTGCAGATTTCCAATACATTTTCTGTTGCAATGGCCAATTAAGAAGGAATTTAAAAAAAAATCAAAATCCAATATAATTTGTGAATTGTTAATTTGCAACCCACACCTCTGCGCCTTGCATGTAAGTGTTAAATGTACCTGACATATTAGTGGCAGAGGTTAGCATAAAGTAGTTATTATATTACAATGTAAAAGCTTATTTACACATTAAAAAATATATATTAATGACATGCTAACACGGTGAATTGAACCTGAGGTGCTTTCTGAATTGTCTGGCACTGATCTATGATACAAATCTCTTTCCTAGATATCAATGTCCCTCCAAATTAACATCATGCATTGTGGCCTGGTATGGCAATAGGAGGCACAGACATGTGTTAATTAGTCTTCAAAATATTGGAATTTGCACAGGAACAAGGGGCTGTAGAGAGTGATGGAATCAGCCTTGTCCATCACAGGCAAAGCCCCACCCTCCATCAAAAGTATCTACATGAGGAGCTGCCTTAAGAAGGGAGTATTTATCAAAGATCCCCGCCATCCAAGCCATGCTCTCTTCTCAATGCTGCAATGGGCAGGAGGTACAGAAGAATTAAGTCCTCCGGGTTCATGGACAGTTACTTTCCTACAGCTATCAAGTTCTTGAACTAACCTGCACAACCTAATTCTACCTTAACAGCAGAACATTAAAGTCCACCTCTTGCACCCGCTAGGATTTGATTTTTTCCTAATTATGTTTAGCACTTGTCTTTTTTTTTTTAACAGACTTTTTTTTTAAAGAAATGTTGTGTAATTTATGCATAATTCATGAATAATACATTTTTGTGTGTTATCAGATTCTATGTGCCCTGTAATGCTGCTGCATGCAATGTTTTCATTGTACCTGGAACTTAACCAAACACGTGCATATGACCATCGACTCAACTTGACTTGTCCAAGTTTCTTTCACTCCAAAAATGACCAACATTTCATGGTCTATGGGAGATTAAATAAAACACAGTGGTGCCAAAATTATTACATCATAGTACTAAAATAATATAATGATGCAGGATTTCTGATATACAGGTCTTACTTAGTGCCAATTTCTGAGCTTGCTGAATCCAAATGTCCCTAAATCTGCTGCATTTTACATCCAAAAAAAATCAAAAAGGTTAACACAATATTGGTTTATTACTTGGTTTTCTCCTCACCCATTGATTTGAAAAACAGAGAGCATTTTTTTAGAAACTGGCTTTCAACAAGGTATGTGGATGTATAAATGTAAATAGGAAGCACAGATGTGTGTTTGGAATTAGTCTTCAAAATATTGGAATTTGCATTATAGCTCCTTCATTTAAACGATGAGAAAATTATTTTACAAGGCAATAGATCAAGAGACCCAAAGCCGTTTACAAGTGAACAAAGCATCTGAAAGGACAAAAAAAGATGAGTTAATTCTTCACAAATTGTTCATGGGAAACAAGAAGCTTTCAGTTTCAGCTTACAAAAAGCATGAATTCATCTGTGAGATTGGTTCAGATGTACGCTGCTTTGCCTGTCGTTCATTTCATGGCTCAGTCACTGGAGCTTCATTAACACAAGTGTCACATCTAAGTGGTGTATTCAAATGTAAATAACATGAGATGCCCTGATATTTGCAGTCCAAGATTACTTCATCCTAAAATAGCTTGGTTTACTTCCACCGTTGTGAATACATACTGTTTAATGGATAATGCCTAGTTCCAGAACATACTACTTAAATGACTGAAGAAGGGTCTCAACCCGAAAGGTCACCCATTCCTTCTCTCCAGAGATGCAGCCTGAGTTACTCCAGCATTTTGTGTTTATCTTCAACTTAAATGACAATAGTTTCAAGAGAAACTTCAGCAATGTATTGTTCAATGTTAAATGTACCACTTTTATGATATTCTGCACAAATCTTTCCACTTGCTTTTCATGACCACCTTTATTCATTTTCAGAATTAAAGTAGCTAGCTTGCCTCAAAAATTATATTGTGCTTCCTATTTACATTTATACATCCACAGATCTTGTTGAAAGCCAATTTCTAAAAAAACTCTCTCTGTTTTTCAAATCAATGGGTGAAGAGAAAACCAAGTAATAAACTAACTGAAATATTGCGTTAACCTTTTTGGATTTTTTTGGATGGAAAATGTAGCAGATTTAGGGATTTGGGACATTTGGATTCAGCAAGCTCAGAAATTGCTGCTAAGTAGGAGCTGTATTTCAGAAATCCTGCATCATTATATTATTTTAGTACTATGATGTAATAATTTTGGCACTACTGTGTTTTATTTAATCTCCCATAGACCATGAAATGTTGGACAGTTTTGCAGTGAAAGAAACCTGGTCAAGTCAAGTTGAGTTTGTTTTAAAGTTTCTCAGAAGAGACATTGAAATGAAGGAAGGGCAAACTGTTCCAATGTGTCAAAGGAAGGTTTGCGACAGACCTTCGTCAAGAAAGTGGAAATTGTGTAATGAAAGCAATTCTATATTCCTCTCCATTACTGGAGAAGTTATATGAATTACATCAACACGTATAGGAAATACCATATAAAGCACACATGAACTGGATCACAGAATGGTTACAGCGTAAAGTAAGCCATTAGGCCCATCACATCCCAAGTGGTTCCATGCAAGACCGGTCCAATTAATCCCTCCCCTCACACAGTCCTGAAAATTGGTTTCATTCGCTTACAGCGTAGATGCAGGAGAAATATTCCCGTGTTGGGGGAGTCCAGAACCAAGGGTCACAGTTTAAGAATAAGGGGTAGGCCATTTAAGACTGAGATGAGGAAAAACTTTTTCACCCAGAGAGTTGTGAATCTGTGGAATTCTCTGCCAGAGAAGGCAGTGGAGGCCAATTCATTGGATGTTTTCAAGAGAGAGTTAGATTTAACTCTTTGGGCTAAGGGAACGGGGTTCTGATTTTAGATGATCAGCCGATCATATTGAATGGCGGTGCTGGCTCGAAGGGCCGAATGGCCTACTCCTGCACCTGTTTTTCTATGTTGCTATGTTTCAATGTATTCAGTTCCTTATTGAATCATCCAGTAGCAAGCCTTTCCAGAACCCAACCATATTTAACCAATAATTATTTATTTCCAAAGATAGACACAAAATGCTGGAGTAACTCAGCGGGACGTTATCTTATCGAAACGTATAAGATTATTAAGGGGCTGGACACGTTAGAGGCAGGAAACATGTTCCCACTGTTGGGGGAGTCCAGAACCAGGGGCCACAGTTTAAGAATAAGGGGTAGGCCATTTAGAACGGAGATGAGGAAAAACTTTTTCAGTCAGAGAGTTGTGAATCTGTGGAATTCTCTGCCTCAGAAGGCAGTGAAGGCCAATTCGCTGAATGCATTCAAGAGAGAGCTAAATAGAGCTCTTAAGGATAGCGGAGTCAGGGGGTATGGGGAGAAGGCAGGAACGGAGTACTGATTGAGAATGATCAGCCATGATCACATTGAATGGCGGTGCTGGCTCGAAGGGCCAAATGGCTTACTCCTGCACCTATTGTCTATTGACAGGCAGCATCACTGGAGAGAAGGAATGGGTGACGTTTTGGGTCGAGACCCTTCTTCAGACCCGAAAGGCCACCCGTTCCTTCTCTCCAGAGATGCCGCCTGTCCCGCTGAGTTACTCCAGCATTTTGTGTCTATTTTTTTTTTAAACCAGCATCTGCAGTTCCTTCATACACAATTATTTATTTCCATTCATTTCTCCGAACATCTCAAATAAAAATAAGCAACGATCACACAGAATTACCTGGCTAAAGGCAACCCAACCATATCCGAGTAGATAAAGAGATACCATTATTTTCCAAAATGAAATCCTAACATCTGCTTTTGTGAAGGTTTAAATATTCTTCACTGATAGTCGATGTCACACATACACACACACACACACACACATGTGCACACACATGTGCACACACATGTGCACACACACATATATATATATATATATATATATATATATATATATATATATATATATATAACATCAACTATCAGTGAAGATATATATATTATAAAACGGCTGATCTGAAGGTCACGTTGCTACAGCAATCTGTGAAGCTGTATGGGTATTGGACTCCTTAACAATTAAGAGGCCAATTAGTTTACGGCCTTAGTTTAAACTGTAGACAATGGTTTCCAATGAAATAAAAAGTATTAGTTTTCCTTTCTTCGGTTTTACATCGTAATTCATCGATACAAATCTTTTGCAATAAAGGATTTTGAGTCAGCAGCCCAGGTGAAGTGAAATTAGGTCAAATATTTCATGCTTTTATGTTCAACAAACATTAATGTGCACAGACAACATCCAATGTAAAAGGGTAATAATGCGAACTGTCAAAGACATAAATCAACGTTACTACCTAGATGGCCTTTGCACTTAGCAAATCCTTGCTAAGTTCCCAGATAATGTTATAGTAACCATTTATTTCTTTATGGAACGATCAGTCAAAGCTTTTCATTTTCACACCACCTTAAGGTTAACAAGTACACAAAAACTCCCATGGAATATCATGCAAATCAATCCTAATATAAAGGCCTTTTTATGAAAAAGACAACTCATCGCAGTGTGTAAAATGCTCAGATGGTTATGCCGTTTGCAGGTCTGTACAGATTCATGGCAATACAACTGAATATTTGCATCTCAACGGTTTTCTGAGACAAACAGCAACACAAATTTGATAACTTCATCCAGACTTAGAAATATTCGAAGGTCTTCACAAAAAATTCAAACAGTGTTATTCTTAATTTTTTTTCCCCAAAACAAGATTATCCAAAACTAAAACATTAGCTTCATGTTAGAAGGGAGGATGAAGATTGCACGATAAATGAATAGCACATCTGTCATCTTGTCCCGAGAAAGCAAAACAAAATACATAATGTCTCGGCAGACAAAAAGCAATTAGCTCAGCACCTATTGCAGAGCAACAGGGAGTCGACATTAATGCAAATAACAAAGTCAAATCCTGAAGACAAAATCATTCCAACTTTACCTCTCAATAAGAGATAGGAGACAAGGCTATGAAGAGCATGAGGATAATATCATCAGTACAGATCTTGAAAAGGTATTGGATAAAGTTCAAAATAAAAGAGGGATGCACCTATGTCTCAAAGTAGGGACTGGCAGCATGGATAAAAATCAACTCCAGGACGGGTAGCATAGTATTAAATGCCCCTTTATCCATCTGAAGGATGGAAACTTGCCGTGTTATAGAGGGGCTTGGATAATTACGTTTTGTTTTATACCCGTGTGCAGTAACATTTCAAAACACGCAGATGTTGCCAAACATAATG
The DNA here is from genome assembly GCF_053455715.1 of Rhinoraja longicauda. Lineage (NCBI taxonomy): Eukaryota > Metazoa > Chordata > Chondrichthyes > Rajiformes > Arhynchobatidae > Rhinoraja > Rhinoraja longicauda. Next base: position 34,075,750 of record NC_135969.1, read on the forward strand.
CATGAGAAAATAGTAAAGAAGATAAATGACAAGAGTACACTGCTGGACTGGGAAAATGTGTGCCAGTTGAAATTAGTTGTTTGGTGCAAATAATTAGATACCATATGCAGAAACTAGCGCAATTCCAAACAGTGTGCAGGAACAGAGGGTGTCTATGTGCCTTAATCCGAACAATTAGCAGGGTATCACCATCTTTGATTGGACTTTACTGGCTTTATTTTGCACTAAGTGTTATTCACAATGTCCCTTTATCATGCATCTATACATTGTGGATGGCTTGATTGTAATCATGTATTGTCTTTCCACTGACTGGCTAGCACGCAAAAAAAAAGCTTTCCACTGTACACGTGGCAATAAACCAAACTCAACCCAAAACTCAACATGTTGAGAGCGTGATACTGAGCTTCATAAAAAGAGACAAAAGCAGGAGAGAGTGTGCAACATCTCTATAAAACAGTGGTTAGGCTGCAACTGGACTATTGTGCTCAATTCTGGTCACCGTGCGATCAGGATTCGAAGGTCTGCAGAGGATGCAGAAACACTTCATCTAAGAGGTAATTCAGCTATAACATCAGATTGCAGACGCTGGGTTATTTTCTCCTTGGAGGAAAATAAAAATTGATGGAGGCATACAAGATCATAACTGGGTAACAAGAAACTGTTTCCATCAGCAAATGGTTTGCGGAGCCAGTGCAGTTATTGATCAGAGTGTTTCCAAGTGGCAGGTGTAATGTCTATAGAATTTGATGAGACACAGCAAATGTGTTCCCCAAAGAGAGATTTATTTCAAAGATGGAACAGGAACTATTCCAGACATTCAAATGGGCAATGTTGCAGGGTTAAGGTGCATTCTCACCAGACAGCTCTCCAGCCCAATAGTATGAAGAGTCACACGCATACAGAGGAAACAAAGCTCCTTCCTGAAAGATACATTATAATTACGAGGAATTGAGAGGATACTGTTTCTTTAGTTTGTGTGCAGTCAAGAAATAACTGATTTTAAGAGTGGTGCAAGAAAAAAGAAATAGTCAGGGTTTTCAAATGGTAATTGGACAGATATATGTCTGTCCCCTGCCTTTCCCATTCCACCCATATCCTTCCCTTCAGCTTTACATTTCACACCGTCACTTTGTTCCTCATCTGACAGCCTTTCCATCTCCTTTACATCTCTAGCCTTTGTCACCATCTCCACGCATCTGCCATTCAACCCCCCACCCTCCCACCCCCTTCATCTGTAACCACCTCTCACTTGCCAGGCTTTGTCCCGGTGCCATCTCTGTTTTCCAGCTTCCTCCCCACTGCAGTCTGATGGTGGGTTCAGACGTGACACCTCATCTGTTTATTTCCCTCCACAGATGCTGCCTGACCCATCGAGTTACTCCAGCACTTTGTATTTTGCCAACATCTGCAGTGTCTCATGTGCGCACATAGCTAAATCTACTTTTTCCTAAATTTCATTTCAATTCAATCAGTATTACCGAGAGATTTAGTGAACAGTGTACATTCATAATTACAGGTCTTCCAATCTTCTCATGGTGGCAATGTATACAATGCTATTCGAAAGATAATCCTTTTCTTAACTAATCCATTAATCATTTCTTTGTGACTATTTGATATGTAGTTTTGAACCAGGTGAATGCTATCATGTGTATGCATTTATTGTAAGACTCAAAAGAACTGAGCATCACTTGTTTTTTATTAAAAAGCATGAAATTTGAACTGATTTTAAAAAAATGGTTGCTTTTTCTAGACTTCCCCTGTTTATTCCCCTGCAGGTGTACGTTTTTGTTGCACTCTGAATTTTAATGAATGAGTGTAAGGAAAATGGATACGCGCTTAAAATGTACACAATCATTCTGTGAATGCAGCTAAAAATAATTTAAATTATACCTGCTGAATTTGACAAAAAAAGTTATCCCAATAATTAAAATAGAACAAAACTACTAAACTAGAACAAGGCAACTTTGTGATTTTCTGGAATTCTAAATCTCCAGCAAAAGTATTTCATAAAATTTAAAAGATTTACAGAATGGATCAAGAGAGTTAATAGTGGCCTGGTGAGGTATTGTTCTGCTTTTTGGATTTATTCTACAATCTGCATTTTTTGTATTTTGCTATGGATTTAACATTGATGTGAAACAAAGTTTTTGTCTGCAAAATTATAGTGTAAAAAAAATTAAAGATTTACAGATTGGATCAACTGAGTTAATATTACCTGGTGTGGTATTGTTCTGCTTTTAGGATTTATGCTAAAGCTTCATTGAAAAAATGCAACATGGCTGGGCGGTGAAGGGATAACTGCAGAAATACATCAACTTCCCCGGAAAGACAGTGAGTGCACTGATCTTTATTGGCAACCCTTGACTGGTGAATCGATTCATTGGTTTCTGTTCGTTAAATGCAATTCCATTAGACCTTCAAGTTTAAAAAAAACTATTTTACGTAACTCTCGTGAAATGAAAGATTACTCCACATTTTTCAGCGTTGAGAGTATTGGGAATGTGTAAAAAATAAGACATGAATGGCAAACACAATAAGAAAATAAGTCTTATGGTCGTGAAAGAGGTGGTCTGCAGTGTTCTGTTGCTGAGGTACAATTAAGGTTTGTGAAGGTCAGTCCAGGAATCTCATGAGCAATAGGCATGTTTCTGAAGCATGAAGGCATCAGATATCCTCACATGTACAGAACATAAAAGTGCTTGGCACACTTACCGGATGAATGATATTTCTCCTGGAGGCTATTTCAAAAGATTTTACAAATCACCACCATTCTATGGAGCATTAAATAAAAATGAGATTATTGTTCAAAATACCATTTACTCTTAGATTATACTTGGAATAATTACTGTGAAACGGCACATAATGTGAATCTTGTAGGACTTGCCACAGAATCAAATTACCTATTTGGCCCTCAGTTGCTTTTTTGATGTACAAGGTTTATTGTGGACAAAAAGCGGGTGAAAGCAGAACCAGGTGTGGAGGATTTGTCCATTACATCCCAATGGGAATAATCATTTCACAAATCCGTTCTGCAGTTTATATAAATGTTTCCGTTTTCTGTCTGCCTTATGATCAAAGATTGAATGTGACCACGATTCCTCTCCATTTCTGCCCCATCTTCGTTGCTAGAGTGCATACAGTGCCAGATATTATGACTCCAGCATTAGCTGTGAAAGAGCTTGTCTTTTGAAAGCATCTTTCCCATCACAGGCTGTTGTAAAGCACCAAACCTCAAATAAAGTATTTTTGAAGATTGCTGTGTGAGGTGCAAAAACCGCGGGTGGCACGGTGGCGCAGCGGTTGAGGTGCTGCCTTACAGCGCCAGAGACCCGGGTTCGACCCTGACTACGGGTGCTGTCTGTATGGAGCTTGCACGTTCTCCCCTTAACCTGCATGGATTTTCTCCAGAATCTTCTGTTTCCTCGCACACTCCAAAGACATACAGGTTTCCGTAAAATAATGAAATAGTACGCCCTAGTGTGTGTGGGATAATGTTAGTGTCTGGGGAATGCTGGTCGGCACAGACACGGTGGGCCGAAGGGCCTGTTTCCGCGCTGCATCTCTAAACTAAACTAAACCAACCTGAGCACAATAGAATCCCAAAACAGCAGTGCGTAAATAATTAGATCATCTGTTTTAGGGATGTTAGTGGAAGTATATGCATCAGCTAGAACAATTCCTCTGTGATCGTCCGAAATAATCCCCTTGCATTATTCCCAATATGAGAGGGCAAACAAGGCCTTATTTAAAATCTCATCTGAAAGCACCACCAGCAGCTCAGTATTAACCTAGAACATATGCAGTAATTTCCTACATGGGACATGAGACTTCAACCTGTAGATTTATTGCAGCACCATCTGGAGAGTGGCATCCATCTTGCATTCCTTCAAAAGACCATCATCCCACAACATCAACTCTGCTCCTGTCTCCAGAGATACTGTCTCATCTGCAAAGTATTTGCAGCTTTTTCTGCTTTTCTTCATCTTTACAGCTTTGGATTTGTTTTCCTTCATAGAAACATAGAAACATAAAAAATAGGCGCAGGAGGAGGCCATTTGGCCCTTCGAGCCAGCACCGCCATTCATTGTGGTCGTGGCTGATCCCTTTGTCTTCTCAATACAAAATGATTCCAATGAGAAAAGGTACAAAGCAAAAGAATGTGTGTACGGATTTGTACTTTCTCTGCGTGGGTTTTCCCCGGGATCACCGGTTTCCTCCCACACTCCAAAGACGTACATGTTAATAAAGTTGTGTAGGAAGGAGCTACAGATGCTGGTTTAAACCAAAGATAGACACAAAATGCTGGAGTAACTCAGCGGGATCGGCAGCATCTCTGGAGAGAAGGAATGGGTGACGTTTCAGGTCTGAAGAAGGGTCTCGACATGAAACGTCACCCATTCCTTCTCTCCAGAGATGCTGCCTGTCCCGCTGAGTTACTCCAGCATTTGGTGTCTATCTCAGGTTTATAAGTTAATTGGCTTGGTAAAATTGTAAATTGTCCCTAGTATGTGGAGGATAGTGTTAGTGTGTGGGGATTGCTGGTCGAGGTGGAATCGGTGGGCCGAATGGCCTGTTTCCATGTTGTATCTCGAAAGTAAACTAAAATAAACCACCGATGTGATCTGAAGCAAAGCTTCAATATTCCAAGATAGCACAAACTTATAACATGCAAACAAAGAGTCAGGGAATCATCGTGAAAAATAACTGATGTTGGTCCAGGAGCGGAGAAGTACGACTTTCATCGGTTCCATTAAAGAGCAGTTTTCTCCAGCCACAAAATACTGTTTTTCCTCTCCATCAGTAAACGCATGAGCAGAAGAACTACACTTGGATCAGTCAGTCTTCCAAGCAGCGATAGAGCACAGTACCAATAAAAAATCTTGCTGGAACAAAATGGCCAACACAAAGGCAGTATTGTGCTATTTGCAGATACCGAACAAGGAAGACTAAAGAAAAATCACTAAAACTGATAGCTACACCGCTATTCATCTCAGATCTACATATTGCAATAAAATCTTTGCGGATTATTTAACGTGAGCTATGTCACAACAATTGCTTAGCATACAAGTTACTTGAACAGCAAATGGAGCTGATTTACAAGTTTTTAAGAGAGGGCTATAAACTTTGTGACTGCATTGTACATATGCTTTTGTCTGTCTGATAATGCCCGCCTTTCTTTCTTTCTCAAAGCTGTCACGAAGACGACACATTTTATCAAATCAAAGCACTGGTGATACTAATCGCAGCTTGTTTATCCCAGAGGCTTTTAACATTCAATTCCAGATGGACAGATTGTGGCCAACTTTAACTGAGCAACACGTATTTTGTGGAATCTACGATGTGTTCGCTCAAGGGAGTGCTCTCTTGAGATGCAACTCCATTTTTGAAGCAGATATTTAACATTGCGCAGGCAATGGCAGCAGTCAAGCAAGCACGGGGTTTGCGGCATCGCGCAAACACCAAGCGGATTTGCAAATTTGAGCCCAGCACTTCATCTTCTGAAAAACGGCAGGATTACCAGAAGGCAAAATATGTGCATTGCATTGACATTTATTAAGTTAATGAGTGTAGATAAAACAATCTGTTTATCATAACTGTGGGAGGAAGGGGCATCTGTCAGCAGTTTGTTTAAAAGCAAACTCAAGGAATAAAGCAACGCGAGGTCCATTGGCAAGAGGAAAATTAATCATAGGCTGAAACCAAATGAAAACCGCAGTGGGCCATGATGGATCACATGGGGCACTTCTATTGAACCTTGCCACCGGGCTGCAAACATTGAAGAAAAAACTAATTGCCCCTTGTGCTGAAGTGCTCGCGATGCCCGAGCTTGAACTGAAGCAACGTTGGCCAGAAGGAACAGAGAAGATCAAGGAATCATTTCATCTTTCTTTACTCCTGCACTGGGGAAAGAGTCAATGTGACGTATGTTTGAGATTACAGCAAGAAGTGGTCGGAATTGAAGGAATGGCATTTGATTATCCCAGAGCTATTATCCAATTTGGTAAATCAGTACTAGCAGGGATGAAATCATTTGCACAAATGAAGTCTTTATCAATTGGAGGCATAGAATCACACATCATGCAAGCAGGTTCTTTGACCCATCTCGTCCACGTCAATCAAGATGCCCCATCTAAACTAGTCCCATTGACCTGCGTTTGGATCAAATTTCTCTAAACCTTTCCCTTTCTTGTACCTGTCAAAGTGTCTTTACAAATAGAACATAGAAGTACAGCACACAGACAGGCTCTTCAATCCACGATGTCTGCACCAAACTTCATGCCACGATAAACTAATCTCCTCTGCCTGCACGTGATCCATGTCCCTCCATTATCTGCATATCCATCGCCTATCCAAAAGTCTCTTAAATGCCACGATCCTATCTACCTCCCCTTCTGGCAGTGCCTTCCACCATTCCCAGTGTGAATAATTTGCCCCACACATCTCCTTTAACTTTTTTACCCCTTTCACCTTAAATCCGTCCATTTCTAGTCTTTGACATTTGTACTCACGGCAAAACTTTCTGACTGTATACCCAGTCTGTCTCTCAACATTTTAAATACTTCTATCAGGTCTCCCTTCAGTCTCTGACGCTCCCGACAACACAGTCCAAGTTCAATTGTCACATATGGCAGTGCACAGTGAGATTCATTTTGCATATATTACACATGCGGGCGCTGCCATGTTATGCGACATTATTCAAAATCCAAAGTGGGTGTGACCTGCGTGCTCAGTGTACCAATGTCCCTCTCCTCTCCTCATCGTCTTTGTGCCCCGGGGTGCCTCCTGCAGCTGACCTGAAGCATTATAAGAAAATAACTGCAGATGCTGGTACAAATCGATTTATTCACAAAATGCTGGAGTAACTCAGCAGGTCAGGCAGCATCTCGGGAGAGAAGGAATGGGTGACGTTTCGGGTCGAGACCCTTCTTCAGTCTGTGTGGTACAGCTGCATCATGATGTGCCAACCTTTATACTCAATACCTTTCCCAATGCCACATGTCTTCAGTCTGAAGAAGGGTCTCGACCCGAAACGTCACCCATACCTTCTCTCCCGAGATGCTGCCTGACCTGCTGAGTTACTCCAGCATTTTGTGAATAAATCGACCTGAAGCATTACCCCAGTTCACCTTCCTACCAGTCCTTGCTCCTTATGCCTGACTTCTCCAGCTCCATCCTGGTTACATCATCTGACGAGCCTCCGGTCAGGTTCCCGATCCCACCAACGGACGTGATTTTGATGCGAGGTCCCGTCAAACAAGAGCCTTCAGACGGGCCCCGACAAGCCTTCGGGCTGGCTCCCGGTCCCGCCGACCAACAAGGCTTCGGGCAGACAGTGCGGTCACGACACCTGGGCAAGGTCTCCAACTACTCCTTACGGTTAACACCCTGTGATCTTGGCAGCATTCTGGTAAACCTCTTCAGCACCCTCACCAACGCCTCCACATCTTTGTTGGGGTGCCCATAACTGCACACTATACTCTAAACGCAGCCTAAACAAAGTCTTCTAAAGCTGCAACATGACTTCCTGACTCTTATACTCGATGCCTCAGCACATGAAGGCAAGCACACCATATCCCTTCTTTACCACTTTCCCTGCTTCTGGAACCAAATTTATTAAAAAAAAATACTTCAAGATATTTTCAGGCAATCATGGAACCATTCAATATACAGACGCCAGACTTCATTGAAAGTGAAATGCTACACTGCAATCATTCAGAGCATGATTTGTGCCTTACAGCATAGAGAAGATGCTCTCACTTTCAGTCACCCACAAGCTGAGTTAATATCCTGGTGAACTTCTTCTGCACCCTTTCCAACTTAATGACATCTTTCCTATAGCAAGAACTGCACTCATTACTCTGTGTGGTACAGCTGCATCATGATGTGCCAACCTTTATACTCAATACCCTTCGCTGACTCGTCACTTTCAGAGAACCATGCACCTGTACTCATTCTGCTCATTCTGTTCTACAACACTCTCTGGGGCTCCACCATTTGTTCTGCGAGTCTATCCTCGGTTTGATATTCCAAAGTGCAACACCTCGCACTTGTCAAAGTTCAATGACATTTGCCATTCCTTGGCCCACCTTTCCGACAGATCTAGATCTTGGTGTAATTTCAGATATCCTTCCTCACTGTCCACGGCACCACCAATGTTGGTATGAATGTGCATTTGTTGCTAACCCACCCACTGAGACGAAAGGAAAAGCCAGATATGGAACAAGCTGAAGGGAAGGAAAGGTGGAAGTTGATGTAGGTAATTCCTACGCCAATTTCCTCATTTTTATCCCATTAAAAATCCTGCAGTAGATGGATGCACCTCGTAGGTTACTGCTCAGGCTGACTGAACATGCTGATCAGGGCAGCACAGTGGCGCAGCTGGTAGAGCTGCTGTCTTGCAGCCAGAGACCCAGGTTCAATCCCGACCTCAGGTGATGTCTGTGTGGAGTTTGCACATTCTCCCTGTGACCGTACTCCGCGCACACAGTTTTCTTCCCACATCCCAAAGATGTGTGTGTTTGTAGATTAATTGGTCTCTGTAAATTGTCCCTAGTGTGTAGGGAGCGGATGAGAAATTGGGATAACATAGAAATAGGGTAAATGGGTGATCAATGGTCAGCATGGACTCAGTGTGTCGAAGGGCTGTTTCCATGCTGCATCTCGAAACTAAATTAATTATTGCAGGTTATTTCGGATTTTGTCCCCAGAACCAAATCACGGGATGTCAAGAGTTATGCACTGCTCAGCCTCACTTGTTGTTTACCTTGATCTTGACCACATGTCGGACCATTATCTGGACTGCCCAAGACATCACACCCATTAGCAAAACCAGATGCTTGTGTGCAGCAACCATCGTTTCTGTACACCCAACATCGCAAAGGAAGATGCACCGAGACCAAATGCTGCCATCCTGTGGTGGTGCTGCCACACAACATGAGCTGTCAAAATTCTCAATGAATGAATAGCCACCAGACAAGTCCAATTTTAAATTGGGATAGCATAAAGGCTTCTTGTCCAGGCTAGGTTGAGAAGGATATATGCCAAATGCAGGCAGGTGCGAAGTCCAGAGCCCCAGGAGGCAAATCCAACCCACGGATTGGCCGCGGAAGTTGGCTATGGGAACGGATCTGTCGGCCCCGGTCAGGCGGGGTTCCACTGCCCTGGCCACGGAGAGCAAATTCTGCTCGCCGACTGGCACGGAAGTCCCGATGAGGTCAAGATCAGCCACCTCAGTGATATTTTTGTCCGGATTAAAGGAGGTACGAGACCATCAGTTGCCAGAAAATTGGTGGTGGACCTGGTATAGTTTGTTCAAACACTCCATCAGTTGCTATTAGCTGAAAGGCAGCCTCCTATGTTGCATCACCGATTACTTGTGGACTCCGAGTTTGAAGTTGATTAGCGATTTATCTCAGCAGAAGAAAATAATTCAGCTTTGACATTATATTTGATCAGATAACAATAATAAAGACTTTTATTGTTGGGTATATTTTCTTGCAAATTCATCCCATTATTCTGCCGTGGCAAAAATATTATTGTTTAGACCAAAGATACTTTCAGAACCAAATGTTGGATGGTCCACATTTACCCATTGGTCTTAAAATGAACAACTGTATTGATGGGACGGTGATGGAGAGCTCTCTCTTGACTCTCAGTCAGAAGAAGAGTCTCGACCAGAAATGTCACCGACAGTATTCCTTTCCTCCAGAGATGCTGCCTGACCCGTTGAGTTACTCCAGCATTTTGTGTCTATTTTTGTAGGAGAGAGCTTCAAGAACCTGGGCGTGCTTATCACTGAAGACCTGGGTCAGCATATCAATGTAATCACAAAGAAAGTGAATAGAATAGAAGTTCTTAGAAGTCAATAGTTCTTATCAATAGAAGTTCTTTACCAGTTCCATAACTAGAATCTAGAAGATTGTGATATGACGGCAAATACTTCATAAGTGCATAAGTGATAGGAGCAGAATTAGGCCATTCAAGTCTACTCCGCCATTCAATCAGGGCTGATCTATCTCTCCCTCCTAACCCCGTTGTCCTGCCTTCTCCCCATAACCCCTGACACCCTCTCTCTTGATCTTCTGTAAATGTATGGTAAAGATCGTACAGAATAGTTGCATCACTGCCTGGTTCAGCAACTTGAACACCCAGGAATGAAGGAGACAACAGAGGATGGTAGACAATGCCTGGTCCATCATACTGACCCCCACCTTCGAACAAATCTGTAGGGGGCGCTGCCTTAAAAAGGCAGCCACAATCATTGAAACCAACCCTGGCCATGCTCTCATTGCACTACTGCCACCGAGTAGAAGGTACAGGAGCCTGAAAACCACAACCACCAGGTTCAAAAGCTTCTTTCCAGCACCCATCCAACACTGCACAACACTAATCTCAGCAACTATGATCTTCTGTGGACGATGTCTTTGGTTGACGATGGACTTTGGGTTTTTGCACTATTAAGGTTGCCATGTATTACAGTTATTAAGTTATTGTATTTTTGATTACTATTTATAATCTGTGGGTTCTAGCATTTTATAGCTGTTATGCTGCAGCATTTTATTGCTCCGTTGTGTGTATATATAAAAAATAAACTTCCACAACCTTCAACCCAGCATGTAGTAGATACGGAGGATCCTGCTTCGCTAAAACCATACTTAAAACAACGTTCAATCATTTTATCTGTCTTTTACAGATTGAGCTTTTAATTGCTTCAGAGTTGCACCTCATTAGTTACTCCCTAGATTAAATGTTTTTCCACTTGAAACAAGTTAATTTAGTCAGATGCTGATGGGTTTATGAATTACATCTGTAATTTTAATTATTTCACAAAATGCTGGAGTAACTCAGCAGGTCAGTAATTTTAATTAAGTCATTATCACTAAAACAGCACCAAATACATTTCTCCAAAAATGAGGGAATAGATGTAGTCCTTGAGGTTGCCGATGATAAACTAACCCATCACACCATATTTTGAAGTGTGATATCCAATGGAGAAAAACAAAAGATACTATACTGCTGCAGCTAAAACAAGATGGTGATTCCAACTTGTTCACTCAAAGACATCATGGCAATTCAGATTAGATATGGTTGATGTATTCAATACATTATACGCCACAATTGAGCCAAAGAGCAAATTGCTTCCTGGTGTTTGAGCAAATAAACTAAACAATTACAATCATTCTCAACTAAATAAGGGCAACAGAAATTGGTCAGTGCACAGGGAACTCCACATTCTCCAACTCTGACTCAGATCAAGAGTAACAAAAGATTGCAAAGGAAGTTTTGGAATCAACAGAACTAACCAATTAATAACAATGGCCTGTTTCCTTTATCATTGGGGTTTTTTTTGCATATCTTTTATCCATTGCTCTTTACCTCCACATCATCATCTATATTTCTTGTTTCCTTTATTCCTAATAAGTCTGAAGAAGGGTCTCGACCTGAAATGTCACCCATTCCTTCTCTCCAGCGATGCTGCTTGTCTTGCTGAGTTACTCCAGCACTTTGTGTCTATCTTCGGTTTAAACCAGCATCTGCAGTTCCTTCCTACACTAACCAATTCTATTGACCTGGATCTTGCAACCAATGGTGAATGGACCACACTTGTGTTGATCGCCAGACTGACTTCCTCAGTTTGGAATCACTCTGCACAAGTGATCGAAACAGTCTGCAAGAAAACTGTGGTCATTGCACCTTTTAGCCAATAAAGATTTAAGGGCTCTTGCATGTGACAAACTAAGAAATACGGAAAATAAATAAATATTGATATAAATGCATAGGGTTTCAGGAGAAAGTGAAAGTTTAAAAAAATGTTTTTAATCTTAAAAAACTCAAACGTTTGTGCAGTCAGGCAGAATTATACCCACACAAATATAGTCATTTTTCCAGGGACCGAGAGGATGTTCAATCATAAGTATAAGAAAATAACTGCAGATGCTGGTACAAATCGATTTATTCACAAAATGCTGGAGTAACTCAGCAGGTCAGGCAGCATCTCGGGAGAGAAGGAATGGGTGACGTTTCGGGTCGAGACCCTTCTTCAGACTGGATGTTCAATCATAATTCTGACTTAGTAAGCCAAAAAGAATGGATCGACTGGGCTTCTATTGACTGAAAGTTAGTAGGAAGAGAGGGGATCTTATAGAAACATATAAAATTATTAAGGGATTGGACAGGCTAGATGCAGGAAAAATGTTCCCGATGTTGGGGGAGTCCAGAACCAGGGGTCACAGTTTAAGAATAAGGGGTAGGCCATTTAGGACTGAAATGAGGAAAAACTTTTTCACTGTGAATCTGTGGAATGCTCTGCCACAGAAGGCAGTGGATGTATTCACTGGATGTATTCAAGAGATAGTTAGATATAGCTCTTGGGGCTAACGGAATCAAGGGGTATGGGGAGAAAGCAGGAACAGGGTACTGATTCTGGATGAGCAGCCATAATCACATTGAATGGCGGTGCTGGCTGGATGGGCCGAATGGCCTACTCCTGCTCCTATTTTCTGTTTCCAAAATTAGTACTCCCAATCTAATTTTCTCACTGGCCCTTTACAACAAGCGAAGTGGGCATTAACAAATCAGTGATTCTGTGATAGTCCATGCACAAAAAGCAAGCAGCAGCCACTGAGAGATTTCTGCACTTGCAGTTCTCTAGTAGACACAAAGTGCTGGAGTAACTCAGCGGGGCAGGCAGCTTTTCTGGGGAAAAAGGACAGGCGACATTTCGGGTCGGGACCCATCTTCAGATTACCTGTGATATAAACCAGCATCTGCAGTTCTTTGTTTTTACATGTTCCCTATTAGTTGCAATTAGAATACTAACAGGCTTTGCCAGCACCTGCTGCATATTGGAAAAATAATTTTCAACAATAATGTCATTATTATCTAATATTCAGTAGGGAATGTTCCAATTTTTTTCATAACCTGCTGACAACTTAATAGAACAAAAATAGTTGTCGATCTGCAGGTGGGTGTTCAGGAATAGAGAAATTCCCCAGTGTCCACACGTAGAATAACAAACTTGCATTTATAAGTCACCATGTTCAACTTCCTATATGCTTCACAGAAAATGAAGTTTTATGTAAAGTTGTTGTTGAAAAACATGGGACAGTTGCCATCAAAAAGAATGAAATGTACACCTTTTAATAGCGGTGCAGCAGTAGAGTTGCTGCCTTACAGCACCAGAGACCCGGGTTTGATCCCGACTATGGGCGCTGTCTGTATGGAGTTTGTACGTTCTCCCCGTGACTGCGTGGGTTTTCTCCGGGTGCTCCGGTTTCCCTCACATTCCAAAGACGTGCAGGTTTGTAGGTTAATTGACTTCTGTAAATTGCCCCGAGTGTGTAAGATGAGAAAGTGGGATAACGTAGAATGAGCGTGCAAGTGATTGAGGGTCGGTGTGGACTCCATGGGCCTTAGGGCCTGCTTCCATGCTGTATCTCTAAACTAAAATAAGCACTCAGAGCTTTTAAATCAGAAGAGATTGTGAGATAAGACAGGAAGCAGGATGCGAGCAGTGCTAGATATAAGCATACAATGGTCTTCAACACTCTCAATCATGCCTCTGGCCACAGACCCTGACGAACACACAAAATCCATTTAGCACTCACACTTCCATGGGAATTGGAAGAAGCAGACATGAGAGACCCCTGCTGGTTTGTTGGTGCTGGTACCAGTTGTTCTGTCAGAGAAGAAAATGACCCATGTGTTGCAGAATATGTTTATATGTTACGTAGCTATCATGGGAAGAAAGGATAGCAGAGAGTTTCCCTTAAGAGAAAATCTATATAGAATAATGTTAGATCAGGGCGGCACGGTAGCGCAGCGGTAGAGTTGCTGCTTTACAGCGAATGCAGCGCCGGAGACTCAGGTTCGATCCTGACTGCGGGTGCTGCACTGTAAGGAGTTTGTACGTTCTCCCCGTGACCTGCGTGGGTTTTCTCCGAGATCTTCGGTTTCCTCCCACACTCCAAAGACGTACAGGTATGTAGGTTAATTGGCTGGGTAAATGTAAAAATTGTCCCTAGTGGGTGTAGGATAGTGTTAATGTGTGGGGATCACTGGGCGGCACGGACTTGGAGGGCCGAAAAGGCCTGTTTCCGGCTGTATATATATGATATGATATGATATGATATTATAATTGATAGCTATACAGGCAATCAGATTATACACATTAAAGCTTGAAGCCTGCAACAGTTTGCAATTTAGAACCAATTAAGTCAAAGAAGCATCCATATTATAAAAAATCTTTATCTTTTTTCTCGCCTCTTTTAGTCCATCTCCAAATACTTTATGGCTTTGTTTTTGTTATCACTGCGGCAGAGTGGGAATTGCCAAAGCTAGTGGAGTGCTTCATCTGCTCAGGTGTTGAAAATGGAATTGAACATTGGACAATTATCCCTGACCAGTCCTGCTTCGAAGCATGCCATTAAAAGAAGGTCATTGGTGAAGTAGCTGAAAATAGTTGGGCTCCAAGCACTGGCCCCCGAGGAACTCATGCAACCTTGCCATCACACCGGGACGAGCGACAATCAAGACCCAAAAGCATTCAAAACAAGAGAGTAACTTGGGAGAAGATAGGATCACTCAAGGATAAAAGAGGGAAGTTATGTTTGGAGTCAGAGGATGTAGAGAACATGTATTAAACAAGTACTTGGCATCACGATTCACCAAGGCGGACATGGAAGACAGCAAGATCAATGGAGGGTATACAAATATGCTCAGGCAGATTCACATCAAGGAGATGGTGGTGCTGGCTCTCTTGAAAAGCATTAAGGTGGATAAATCCACAAGGCCCGACGGGTACGCAGAACTGGGACGCATTGCAGAAACCTGGCTAAAGGAGGGACAGCTTAAGCAAGAGTTTCAGTTCAGTTCAGTTTAGTTTAATGTCACATGTACCGAGGTACAATGGAAAGTTTTTGTTGTGTGCTAACCTGTCATCTACATGATTACAGTGTACAGATACATGATAAGGGAATGACATTTAGTGCAAGGTAAAGCCAGTAAAGTCCAAACAAAGATAGTCCGAGGGTCACCAATGAGGTATATTGTAGTTGAGGTCCGCTCTCTAGTTGTGCTAGGACGATTTAGTTGCCTGATAACTGCTGGGAAGAAACTGTCTCTGAATCTGGAGGTGTGTATTTTTACATTTCTATAACTTTTGCCTGATGGAAGAGGGGAGAAGGGGGAATGGCCGGAATGCGACTGGTCCTTGATAATGCTGCTGGCTTTGCCGAGGCAGCGCGAGGTATACCTCACCACACTTGTGCACAAGACAATAAATTCAACTTGACTTGATCTTTCACCAGCATCAAAATTTCTTATTTTCAATATGAATGGAGGTTTTCAGCAAATTTGTGTTGAAGCAATAGATCCGGTTCCCAACACCAAAGTGATTTCATGGATCTGTCGTGTACAAAAAAAAGGTTTATGGTGGCGGCATGGTGGCGCAGCGGTAAAGTTGCTGCCTTACAGCGAATGCAGCGCCGGTGACCTGGGTTCGATCCCGACTACAGGTGCTGTAAGAAAATAACTGCAGATGCTGGTACAAATCAAAGGTGTTTATTCACAAAATGCTGGAGTAACTCAGCAGGTCAGGCAGCATCTCAGGAGAGAAGGAATGGGTGACGTTTCGGGTCGAGACCCTTCTTCAGACTGATGTCAGGGGGGCGGAACAAAGGAAGGATATAGGTGGAGACAGGAAGACAGTGGGAGATCTGGGAAGAGGGAGGGGAAGAGAGAGACAGAGGAACTATCTAAAGTTGGAGAAGTCAATGTTCATACCACTGGGCTGCAAGCTGCCCAGGCGAAATATGAGGTGCTGTTCCTCCAATTTCCGGTGAGCCTCACTATGGCACTGGAGGAGGCCCATGACAGAAAGGTCAGACTGGGAGTGGGATGGGGAGTTGAAGTGCTCAGCCACCGGGAGATCAGGTTGGTTAAGGCGGACTGAGCGAAGGTGTTGAGCGAAGCGATCGCCAAGCCTGCGTTTGGTTTCGCCGATGTAAAGAAGTTGACATCTAGAGCAGCGGATGCAATAGATGAAGTTGGAGGAGGTGCAGGTGAACCTCTGTCTCACCTGAAAAGACTGTTTGGGTCCTTGGATGGAGTTTGGACGTTCTCCCCGTGACCTGCGTGGGTTTTCTCCGATTTCTGCGGTTTCCTTCCACACTCCAAAGGACGACAGGTATGTAGGTTAATTGGCTTGGTAAATGTAAAAATTGTCCCTGGTGTGTGTGTGTGTAGGATAGTGTTCCTATGCAGGGATCGCTGGTCAGCATGGACCCAGTGGGCCAAAAGGCCTGTTTCCATGCTGTATCTCTAAATTAAACCTTATACTGTGTGTTACATCTTCAAAAGATCAGCTAAGCACAAAATTACAATTGTGCAGCAGGCATAGTAAAAGTGACTGAAAGCTTCTTGTTACAATAAAACAGTAACAACACACCTGGCATGATTAAAGCGCACAGCATGAAGCTGTCAAGAATAGTAAACTGCAGCATAATTGTTCAAATTATTTAAAATAATGGTGCCATTCAGTTGTCCCCAGTGGAATTTAAATTGCTGAAAGTGGTAGTCGCGACACATAAGAAAACACAAGTACTGTGCAGATTTTTTAAACTCTCATTTCTTTCTCCAAAGGGATTTGCTGCCTCCTGTGATAATGCCAACATAAAACACATTTAGACACAGTCTTTTCAAGAGAAAATGATGTTGGGACACAGAAAACTGCCTCCAATAAATAACCACAGAACATCTGGCATACAAATCAAAGTACAAGTCGGGCAAAGTGTGCACATGATTCCAAGGAGTTACATTATTCAGTTGTAAACCTCCTGAAGTTAAAATAAAATCAGACGTACAGACAGACAGGTCTCCCTTCAAAAGCATGTTCATTTGCACAATAACAACGATATGCAACGTGAACATCAGATGCTCACAACACTTTGTGCAGACGTTTTGCACTACAACCATTTAATCTTTGCCTAGCACAGCAGATCTGCAACAGTGCCAGAAACCTGGATCACATCTGTGAATGTGCACATTTCTTCAACATTTCCTCAGATGTTAGTTACCAGCTGGCATCCTGGATGCACAACAAATAAATGATGTAGCGCATCTTGAAATGCAAGTATATTAAGTGTCAGTATTACAATGTGCTTCATACGCAATTTAAACTTTATAAAATAAGTGTGTACTTTACCGAGGAACAAAAGCTACAGACTAAGACCCTGGAATTTAGAAGGATGAGAGGGGATCTTATCGAAACGTATAAGATTATTAAGGGGTTGGACACGTTAGAGGCAGGAAACATGTTCCCAATGTTGGGGGAGTCCAGAACAAGGGGCCACAGTTTAAGAATAAGGGGTAGGCCATTTAGAACGGAGATGAGGAAAAACCTTTTCAGTCAGAGAGTTGTGAATCTGTGGAATTCTCTACCTCAGAAGGCAGTGTAGGCCAATTCTCTGAATGCATTCAAGAGAGAGCTAGATAGAGCTCTTAAGGATAGCGGAGTCAGGGGGTATGGGGAGAAGGCAGGAACGGGGTACTGATTGAGAATGATCAGCCATGATCACATTGAATGGCGGTGCTGGCTCGAAGGGCCGAATGGCCTCCTCCTGCACCTATTGTCTATTGTCTAAGACATTGGAAATGAGCAACGCCGAGCGCTATCATTTTAAAGGGCCTGTCCCAGTTACCCAATTTTTAAGGCGACTGTCAAAGTCGTAGCAGATCGCCGAAATTTTCTTTTACCCTACGACAATGACCACGACAATGCCAAGTCAGGTCGATACAAGTTACTTTTTTTGTGAAACTAGCACTTGGCTAAGAGATTACACCGTCTTCGGAAATATAGAGCAAAATTCCCACGCTTACCTGACTGTCAAACTGTCGACTCCAACCTACCTGTCAAATGTCCTGACGGTAAATAAATTGGTTAAACAAAACTATCTTCTGGTATGTTCAAATGCCTTTTCTTATTTTAATATTACGTGCTTCTAAATGCATCTGCGACAATCTAGCAAACCTGGGGGCAGCGTGCGACAGACAGCGCCCGCAATAAGCTACGATACCTGGCGACAGCCAGCTGTCGCCGAGAAATTTCTAGCAGGTAAATTTTTCCTCGATGCGCGGAGATCCGCTACGATTCATTGAAGACTCCTCACGATCATGCCCGGCGAACGTTCGGCGACAGCCTAGTCGCCGGCAGTTGCCTTAAAATCGCCTAACTGGGACAGGCCCTTTAGTTTGAGAGATATAGAGCGAATGGCACAGCCTATCTACAGAAACACAAGGATGAGAAGGGAGAATGGCAGAAGATTAGCAATAATTCCTCAAAAAGTGGAAAGCAAACTCAAGAGGGTACACGGACAATTCCTGTGCTTATTCCATACCTGCATATCCTTCAGGATACAAACATCCCAAGGACAAAAATAAACTTTAATACCGTGTTCTGAAAAGAATATTTCCACGTAAACCTAAGTGATGAATGAATGCACTAAAGCCACTTTGCAGTGTAATTTCCTCCCTTCCATCGGCTCCATCTCTGCTGCCTTGGCAAGGCCAGCATAATCAAGTCTTGCCAGTCTTGCCTGCCTTGGCAAGGCCATCAGCATAATCAAGGACCAGTCTTGCCCCAGTCACTCCTCCTCCTCCTCCGTTCGGACATCAGGCAGGAGATTCAGAAATTTGAAAACACACACCTCCTGATTCAGGAACAGTTTCTTCCCAGCTGTTATCAAGCAATTGAACAGTCCTCTCATCAGCTAGAGTGTGGTGCTGACATCCGTCTATCTCATCAGAGACATTTGAACTTTCTTTAATCGGACTTCATCAGACTTTAATGTTTCCATGAAATGTTGTATGTTTTAACTTTGCACTGTGGACAGCTTGATTGTGTTCATGTACAGTCTTTTTTTTTTAAACTGGATAGCCCGCAAACAAAAGCTTTTCACTGTATCTCAGTGCACGTGACAGTAATAATAAACTAAACTAATTAATTCAGTGACAGAGTTACAGCTAAGATTCCTCACATGACAAGCCCCAATCTCAACAAAACTCAAATAAATTTTGCATGCTCGAGTACAAACATAAAACATCACAGACATCAAGCAGCATCAAAGTTTAAAAGAGGAATGGACAGCAGCAGAATTAAAGTAACAAAAATACAAATAGTTATCATAAAAATACACTAAAACTGTGGCAGTTAAACAGACAAAATGCCATTGCAATTGGAAAGAATCTCTTTATTCGACCTTTATTTTAATTCAAGTCTTCAGCTAATATTAGAATACCCAAAATAAATGCAACCTGCCATTCTCTTGTCACCATCAACGGAGACAAGAATTGCTTGACTTTTCAATTAACATCTTAAGTATGAGAGAGCATAATAAAATGCTTTCAAGCTTGTAGTTCTTGTTTCAAAATTCATTGCGGAAAGGCGAGGTCAAAATGCACTTACCCATTAAATCAATAAAGATCATTGAATGGTGGCTGTTAGGTCAGATTTCGAAAATCTGCCATGCTTGGAACAGGGGCCAAGAAATGTGTGGATATTTTTGAACATACCGCTCTTCATGCTTTGTAACGCTATTCATGGGAGTACCTGTCAGCCTTTGTGATAGGAGCAGGATTAGGCCATTCAATCATGGCTGATCTGGGGAAGAACAATGGAGGACCCGGTGTGGGGGGACCGCCGTGAGGGAGGTGGTGGGGGGACAAAGGACAATAGCGGGGGGGGGGAACAAAGGACAATAGTGGGGGGACGACGACAAAGGACAATAGTGGGGGGGGACAAAGGACAATAGCGGGGGGGGGGGAGAACAAAGGACAATAGTGGGGGGGGGGGACAAAGGACAATGGTGACCCGGTGTGGGGGAACTGTTGGGGCGGGGGCAAAAAGGGGAGCCGTCGTGCTTTATAATTTTGTCGGTGCCTTAGGTGGCTGCTATTTGTATACATTGTGTATGCAAGCAAAGAATCTCACTGTGCCCAGTCACGTGACAATAAAGTATTCCCATTCCTACCTCTCCCTCCTAACCCCACTCTCCTGCCTTCTCCCCATAACTCCTGATACCCGTACTAATCAAGAATCTATCTATCTCTGCCTTAAAAATATTCATTGGTTTGGCCTCCACGGCCTTCTGTGGCAATGAATTCCACAGATTCAGCAGCAGGAAGTACTTGAGATGGCAAAGGCATGGGAGTGGGGACTGAGTTGGATGGCACCAGGGATTGTCTAGCTCCACTGAGATTGTGGGTCCTTGCCCCTAACTATGAGTTAATGGTTATAAACTGGGTGGATCAGTCTGGCATGCACTGGATACCTGTCCTCGCTAAAGTGTTCAAATATCAGGACAATGTGTCTTCACATTCATTTGAATGAATTTCAACAGACTATTTTCAAAGGTATCTGGTGTTCAGACAACTACTGTCCATGGACAAAATGTGTAGGAAGGAACTGCAGATGCTGGTTTACACCGAAGAGTCTCGACCTGAAATGTTGCCCATTCCTTAGCTCCAGAGATGCCGCTGAGTTACTCCAGCAATGTGCGTCTATCTTACTGTCCTTGGACAGCTGGATTTTGTACTTGCAAAAGAGATGTATTATTTTGAAAGAACATTATTTTGTATTCAAAAGTAGGTATTATACGTCTTTTGTAACACGAGAAAATCAAATGATGAAGTCATGACAGTTTAAATACATATTGTATTTTTACATTGATTTTACATTCACCAACTTCAGTCTCAATATGCTGTGTCCAATTTTTCTAGCTGTCAATAGTGGCCAGTTTATTGAAGTCTCTTTTTTTCTGTTGTTTTATTGTGACATGCGCTATGACATTACTAAAGTTGCTGTGCGCTGCACCATTGCAAAAAAACAACTATTTTCGAATCAATTGACATCGATGACCTTCAAAATGGTTATTTTACTGGTTCCTGGTGTGACAACATTTTTGACAAGGCTTCCCTGCTTTACCTTCGGGTTATTGCCGAGCAGGGGAGCTGTAATGGATTGAGACTGTTACACAACACCCTCACCTCCTCAACTAATATCACACATTAAAGAATAAACTCAATAGCTTTAATTTTCCGACCATTTTCAACTGCCGAGCTCAGCAGGTTTTAATGGGCAGAGCCAATTCCTTTTTATTGTTTTAATTGTTTCAGGCTGACAAGTCAATCATCTGGTGAGGCAGCACTCAGACAGCCCAGGAGAGTGGGTGTTCAATGATTTGTGTAAAAGGGCAGTCAGATCAAAAACCACAATATGTATTCAATACTGGAGGAGTTTAATGTGTTACCTTCTGGTTACATTACTGTCTATACAAGGTCAAGTGTTAACTTAATTATTACCAATATGAAATATAATATTCCATTCCATTCCCTTCCCCCGTTCTAGTGCTAAAAGGCAAATGGCTGTCTCAGAGCACCTGCCGAACAGTAATTACCCATGTTATGATAAATACACCAAAAGATTAAAGGATTAACAGATTAATGTAGTCTTGTCACTGACTTGACTGTTGGACAGCAAAAGGCGTGGGTAACAAAGCAGCACAACACAATTAGAAGAACACAGGAGACTGCAGATGCTGGAGCCTCGAGTAAAAAATGGTGCTGGAGGAACTCAGCAGGTCAGGCAGCATGGAAACTGATGGACAGGGGTGGTTTGGGCTTGGGTTTGGACTCTTCTTCAGATTCCTTCAGTTCCGAAGGACAGCAGCCACTCTGTGTGAATTTAGGTTTGCAAAGGGAAGGTGGAGGGACCCCGGACTTGGAACTTGGTGATGAGTTTGGAGGGGATGATAGAGTTAAATGCCGAGCTGTAATCGACGAACAGTAGTCTGACTTGTGCATTTTAATGGCAAAATGGTGGCCCTGTGAAATGGCATCCGCTGTCGATGTGAACTTTGGCTACATAATGCAATGTATTTGGAACTGTATTTGCAACTTTTCTTACATGCACTGTAACATGACTATGTTTGCAGAGATGTGATTTTCACTGATCGCCTAACTTACGCAAAATACAGTTAAGCCCATGAATTACTTTTCCGCTTGGGTGAAAAGTACCTGAGGCCAAACATCTTGAACAGCATACTTTTAAAGCATTCGGGATGTTAATTTACTAAAAAGATAAGATATAAGAGAATATGAAAATATGAAACTAAAAAATAAGATTAAAATAAGATGGCGTTAAAATGATTTCCAGCAAATGCTAAACAATGACGAAATCCTGCCTTAAAGAGATGTTGTCATCTCTTGCAAAAGTTTGAAAGAGGACACAATTATGTAGCGCTGTAGTCACTGCAATCAAACTGAGCAGCATGTAAACTGGTCAGTGACTTAAAAACTGGATTTTTCAAGACAGATTGCTCTAATGACAATCAGAGTAATCTCCACAGCAGTAGTTGTACTTCATTAATTAGTAGGGTTTGTTTTTTTAAACAAAACATAAGGCAAACCACAGCCTTGGCAAAAAAACAATCAGACTTTTACAAATCATGTAAATCCAAGTTTAATTACTGAGTCTTGAGGGAAGATTTATCCCTCTTTGGAAAATTGTGAAATGTTCCCATTTCCTGAAAGATGCACATTTTTGGCAGCAGCTAATAGATCATGACATTTTAGTCCATACCTTTCTCCAGGATTTTCACAGAATCATTGATTTGTCAATATCTGCCACTGGTGTGGGACAATTATTTACCAAGTAGCACAGCCAAAGCAGGTTTCTTTACTGCTGTCAGCAATGTCCATTACTCGTACCGACAGAAACCATGAAGCGGACAAGAGTGTCCTCAATCACAGAGTAGCTTTTCACAGAGAACAGTTGCCTCTTCACATCTTCCTGTCTTGGAGTAATGGACATGAAAATGCACATCAGTGCAATCCATAGAGCACTTATAAATTTTCTTATGACCACAATATTCATTTTGCCCTGGTCGCAATGAAAGCTTGTAATTGGAATTTTATTTGTGCCCTTTTCAGGATTTATTAATGGATGCTTTGAGTAATTTTCATTACAAAAGATTTAGAAAGGCCTCAATACGGTAATAAACTGAACCTTTCAAATGAGTAATAGATTCAGTACAAATGTGCAAAGAGCTGTTTACAACATTATCTTTCTCAACTCTACTCACGATTTTCCATTTTCCTTCTCATAAAGGAAAGAAATGTTCCATTAATAGAAACATAGAAACATAGAAAATAGGTGCAGGAGTAGGCCATTCGGCCCTTCGAGCCTGCACCGCCATTCAATATGATCATGGCTGATCATCCAGCTCAGTAACCTGTACCTGCCTTCTCTCCATACCCCCTGATCCCTTTAGCCACAAGGGCCACATCTAACTCCCTCTTAAATATAGCCAATGAACTGGCCTCAACTACCTTCTGTGGCAGAGAATTCCACAGACTCACCACTCTCTGTGTGAAGAAATGTTTTCTCATCTCGGTCCTAAAAGACTTCCTTAAGCTGTGACCCCTGGTTCTGAACTTCCCCAACATCGGGAACAATCTTCCCGCATCTAGCCTCTCCAACCCCTTAAGAATTTTATATGTTTCACCCCCATGTTAATGACCCCCATTTAAACATTTAAGACTGACATGTGATTTGCAAACCTAATTCAAATTGTGGAAAGAAATCTCTTTTATTTCCTGATGCAAAAAGACAAATTGCACCTCTGCCAAACAACATTGTTTGTTTGAAAAACAAGATGACATAAAGTGCTGGAGCAACTCAGCAAGTCAGGCAGCATCTCTGGAGAACATGGATAGGTAGCATTTCGGGTCGGGACCCTTCTTCAGATTTTGTGAACCATTAACTGCAGTGTCTTTTCACTACTTTTGTTATTAAGCTGTATTTTCACATTTCTGACTATGAAAGAGACAGCTTCAGAGCTCATTTTCTATACACCATTCACACTCAAATGATTTTCTGCTGCATCATCAGAGGCAATTAAATATAGTTGATTGATTGATTAAATGATTGAGTGAAAAATCAAAAGAAAATATTCCAAACAGTCTGCATTAAATACAGATTGAAGAAAGGCTTCAAACTCCATTTGTTTTGTAACTAGAGATAGACACAAAATAGTGGAGTAACTCTTTGAACACTCTTACAATTTGGTGTGTTTCCCAAATGTTCCAGTCCTGATTCCCGAGACGAATAAAGATGAATTTCACATTACAGAACTTCAAAGCAGAACACAGGTTAACTTTGATGAACAATCTCTAGTTCCATTCTTCAAATCGCTGCAGCTTTGAGGCTTTTCAGAAATCTTTTATTCCTCCAATTTTTATCCACTTACTTTGCTTTTACAGATTGCATTTAATGCATCCACCATTAGAGAAGGTAAATGCCAAATCCTCAATTGTCAAGAGTCAAGAGCGTTTTATTGTCATATGTCCTGAAACGGAACAATGAAATTCTTACTTGCAGCAGCACAACAGATATGTAAACATGGTACTCTTTAAACCCCATAATACAAAAAGTTATATTTAAAACAAACGGACAATTAAATAACACGATGAAACCATGGGTAAATATAGGTAGATATTAAAACTATCTTCGTATTTTTTTATGTCACTCTCCTTTTGGCAACGTGTTCAGATTGCATTCACACGCTAAACCTCACTATTTCTATCTTCTCAAGTACTCTAGTTAATAGAAAGCTTTGATCAAATGTTTGGTTACTCCTCTTCATGGGATAAATCTTCCAATGGTCTGACAGCCTGCAGTTACTCTTGCAATGATTGCTACTCACAGACTTTTCTTACTGCGATGGCTGGAAATAGATGCAAGTGTTTATCTGGCTGACATGGGATTTGGGTTCAACCCATCTATCAGAGCCTCCACTACAACACCCAACCCACCAGAATTTTGTGCTGTAATTTACTGCCCTTTGGCAGTCTTCCACCAAAACATATTGAATCTGAAAACATTGATCACACTTCTATAATTGCAGTTCCTTTTAACAAGTCCAGTCGCGCTCGGCAAATGTTGAGTTGGCAACTAAACTTCATGGTGCAGGAAGGCCTTCAACTTGTCTTCACTATGTTAATCCCCTGCAACCATGCAACTTGATACATTTCCATCAGGACTTCAAGGATAATACTTTTCCTTCAGGAATAGCATGAAGAAATGACATACCCAGGATGATCCGCCTTTTTTTCAGCATTTACGTTCATGTATTTCACAGCATAGCTGCGACATGAATGTCGGTTATCAGCAATTTATCGTGTAGGAAGGAACCGCAGATGCTGGTTTAAGTCTGAAGAAGGGTCTCGATCCGAATCGTCACCCATTCCTTCTCTCCAGAGATGCTGCCCGACCCGCTGAGTTGCTCCAGCATTTTGTGCCCATCATACTTTATCGTTGCCTAGTCCCCATTTAGTGCAAGTATCCTTCGATAACTTTAAGTGAAACACACCCATTAATTCCTCAC